>NC_064628.1:418543185-418914852 GCF_023864275.1 Schistocerca cancellata | reverse complement strand
AAAAATTTCAACGGACTGGGAACGTGACGGATGAACGTGCTGGAAAGGTAGGGCGACCGCGTACGGCATCCACAGAGGGCAACGTGCAGCTAGTGCAGCAGGTGATCCAACAGCGGCCTCGGGTTTCCGTTCGCCGTGTTGCAGCTGCGGGCCAAATGACGCCAACGTCCACGTATCGTCTCATGCGCCAGAGTTTACACCTCTATCCATTCAAACGCGGCAACCCCTCAGCGCCGCTACCATTGCTGCACGAGAGACATTCGCTAACGATATAGTGCACAGGATTGATGACGGCGATATGCATGTGGGCAGCATTTGGTTTACTGACGAAGCTTATTTTTACCTGGACGGCTTCGTCAGTAAACAGAACTGGCGCATATGGGGAACCGAAAAGCCCCATGTTGCAGTCCCATCGTCCCTGCATCCTCAAAAAGTAGTGGTCTGGGCCGCCATTTCTTCCAAAGGAATCATTGGCCCATTTTTCAGATCCGAAACGATTACTGCATTACGCTATCTGGACATTCTTCGTGAATTTGTGGCGGTACAAACTGCCTTAGACGACACTGCGAACACCTCGTGGTTTATGCAAGATGGTGCCCGGCCACATCGCACGGCCGACGTCTTTAATTTCCTGAATGAATATTTCGATGATCGTGTGATTGCTTTCGGCTATCCGAAACATACAGGAGGTGGCGTGGATTGGCCTCCCTATTCGCCAGACATGAACCCCTGTGACTTCTTTCTGTGGGGACACTTGAAAGACCAGGTGTACCGCCAGAATCCAGAAACAATTGAGCAGCTGAAGCAGTACATCTCATCTGCATGTGAAGCCATTCCGCCAGACACGTTGTCAAAGGTTTCGGGTAATTTCATTCAGAGACTACGCCATATTATTGCTACGCATGGTGGATATGTGGAAAATATCGTACTATAGAGTTTCCCAGACCGCAGCGCCATCTGTTGTTGAAAATTGTAACTACTGTAATTTCGAAAGTTTGTCTGCCTGAAAATGTACTGTTGTCCCAAGCATATTGCAACAAACGGTGTATTTCTATCGCTGCTCGTTTAGTTTGTATTGCCGTTTCAAATATAACGGTCATTTTTGAAACACCCTGTATATCTCTTAGCGCTTGGAAGCGTGTGGTGTCAAGCTCGCATCTATCTGCTTTTTCGATCTCCTGGATTGTGTGGATCTAATATCCCGTCACTCTAGCGACATGGTAACTGTCCCAATTAATGGCAGCAATAGTGCCTGTGAATCAGGTAGTTTCGCTTGTGGTGGTCGCGAGTCCAGGGCTCGAGGCAAAAATATCACATGGCTAGTGCATGTGGACCACTGCAAGAAATTAATCGGATCGACAGACTGCATATTTCCATTGAAGTCTACACTATGTCCATATCCGAATACAACTGATATCTCGCTTTTCCAGACCTATATGATTCTGTCGAGAATCGGTACTGAATTGATCTCACGTTACTTACAGTCACAACTTCCTGTGTTTTCGGCCGTCGACTTACTCTCGATCTTGATTTCCATAGGCTACGTGGATTGCAGCAGTTATCAGTCTAGTCGGTGATAGGAACGACTCAAAATGGATTAACTCACTGAAAGTGCGGTAGTATGACCTCGTCGTATTGCGTCTGCATCACTAACTTCAATAATCATTTGTTTGACACTTCCCCCAATGTATTTAGGAAAGAATTTTAACTACCCTTTAACCCTTGTTTGCTCACATGTCTTCAAAAGCTGTGATAAATGATGCCTCTAATACTGGATTCCTATCCCCTATGACTTCCAGATCGACACTCATTTCGTATTCTATCACGTACTCTTTCCACTTATACACTCTCTCCTCAGCGTTTAAAAGTTGAATACATTTTGCAATTCCTTGGGGAGCGCAACTGAATAAATCAGTGCACACACATTCAAGAATATGAGTAATTATATTGTCACTGTAGTCAACAATCTCTTTCAGAGAGCTATACGTCATAAAATTCAATCTTATAGTGAGACCTCCAGTGTGACAATGTTTCTCGAGTGAGATTTCTTATTCTGCTAACAAAGCACAAAATTCATACTCTGCTGGACGCAGCATTTAATGGTCCCCGTCGCCGATAGTGCTACGTCGTCGAAATCCATCAGACTGGGAAGATAGAGACTAATGAGCAGTGAGTCGACACTTAGTGCATCAGTTTAGTCAGTTAATAATCCGCAATTTACTTAAAGACTGGCGAATTCCAGTCTCTCTAAAATGGTTCGATGTGAATACTAGACTGGCCGATAAATAAGTGAGATAGTCACGAGTAGCTTCGTAATCAGTTCAAAAATATGGCCGACTTCCAGTTCATACCTTAACGCTCATATCTATTACAATGTCAAAATATAATTTTATAATAAACTTTGCAAATCACTTCTTCGCATACGTTTGCGTAATGTGTTCTTCCATCTGCCACTGAGAAGAAATACAAGTACAGTTAGGATTACTTATAAAATAGTGACTGTTATAAGAATTTAGTAATCTTTTACCTACCTTGTTACCATCATTCGATGTATTTCGTAATTTGTGTTGGCTCTGTAACTAGAAGTACATTTCTATTTACAGGAGGGCATAGTTTAAAATACGTGTGTAGAAAAATTTGATGCAGGATTTTCATCTTTCACACGGATAATTTAACTCTCATCTTTTTGATACAGCACAGTTTCAATATTCAGACATGTTTGAACCTCAGAATACGACATAACACGCAGTACAGCAGCTTTCAGCCCACTTCATACAATTTCCAACTTAACAAGAAAACCAAAGAAAATGCATACATTAAAAAAGTCTTTTACGTAACAAATGAGTTACTTATCGAAAATCTTTTCTGAAGCCAACTTGAAAGTTTACAATTAACAATTTTAATGTCAGTGACTTCAAATGTAATTAGAATTGGACAATCAAATTTTGAAATAAATCCAAAGTAATAAAAATAATTATTTTATTTGGAAAGTCATAAAACTGATATTGTTTATGCTAGATTCTTATTTGAAAATGTATTCTTTATTTGAATGCAGAAAACTATTTTTAAGTGTCCCTAAGACTATACGAAATGCGAGATTACAATTTTGAACATGTCTGTATCATACAGTAAACTTATGGAGTGTACTGAGTTGTTCAGTATGCGGTGTACGTGGCCCACTGACTAATTCCATTACACAGTCAACATCTGTATCAATTAATTTGGAGAGTTCCCCGCTAATACATAAAACAATACCTTGTCAACGAGGTGTTGAAGTTAACCACACTTGATTTTCACCAGGTCACTTGGATTAATATACGATTAATAGTATTCCTACGAGTTAGTACACATTATTTTAGGAAGCGTGTGAACACTGTTCTTGCTGAGAATATTCCATACGATATATGAATTCGTGATCTGTTTTCGAAAGTTCGCACAATTGCACCTTCGCACTCACGCTCGAATCATGAGACGTCATCTTCATCACAAGTCGCTGTACTCAGTGCTGTGTGTTGCGACACAATAAATGAAGCAAAGCGTCTCCATCTCGGATTGTTACCACATTCTCTGAAAGACGGCTGAAGAGGTAGACCGGAGAGCATCTTAATTTGATCTACCTACCTCCTCGCTGCTCTCTCCATCTGTCTTGTGCCCTTGATATTTCCTTCCATGATTATTTTCTCTAGATTTTATCCATCTCTTCCTACAATATGGTCAACGAACTGAAGAATTTTTTGGTTGCTAGGAGATAAAAGCCGCCTACATAACGAGTTGCGCAATAATGGACACATTAGTTCTTCTTTCGGTGCATCTGATGGGCAGCGCCAAAATTAAAATGCGAAAGTTAATTTCTAGCAATATTATCGTTTTTCTATCCTTCGTCTTATTTCTTTCATCTGCATATATGATGGTGACGGCGCAATTGTCAGACAATCATCGATTACCGTTTCTGCAAATTTAGTGAAAAGTATTTCACGAGAACGTCGCCTTTCTTTCTAAGATTCCCATTTAAGTTCGCCGTGTTTCTCTTTCAAATTTTGTTTGGGCTACACCGCCCTGTTACTATCGTAGAATCGCACCTCTGAATTCGTTTGGGTAACTGGAGTAATACCCCACAATTTATTGCCTTAGAGTCTCGCATGTGATTTTCCTTACAGATGCGCAGCACTGTCCCAGAATCATTACGACAAAAGTATCTTCTCTTCCTTTTTCCTTTTCCGGTTCGTCGTACGGTTTTCCGTCCGCCTTTCCCTGTGTAGCTTGCCAGTAACTTTTTATTTTTCCTGGCCGCCGTACCTTACGGGGGCTGCGAAGGTATAGTTGGATAGTGGGGCTGCCAGTTCAAGGCCTTCCAGCGTGCCTGATTGTCTTGTAATGGTTTAGGGGAAAGCTGGCCCCTCTACGCCTCTAGAGCCCTCCCTGCCCTATGTTGTGGGACACACTTCGTCTGTCTCCTCTGTCAAGGCCTGTCCGACTTGTGTGGCCCTGCTATATACCGTCGGCATAGCTATTGTGGGAAATTTTAACAAGAAGAGGTATACCAATACACACTGTACAGGTAATTCAAAGGATCTATGCTAATACAAGTTCCAAATAATTGGGGATGATGAAGAAACAACAAAGGTTATTAATTTAGGAGTTCTACTAGGATGCAGCCTCTCTCCACTGCTTTTTAATATATACACCGATGACATTATACGGTAATGGAGAATGAAACTGAATTACTATACATATAACTTCAACCAAAAAGTTTACATTATGACTTTGTTATTCGCAGATGACCAAGTGTTACTTTCGAATAATGAAGATGTACTGCAGCGAGCTGCCTACGAACTATACCAAACGTGCCAGACATATAATATGTCAATATCAATACAAAAAACAAAAGCCATGGCATTCTGTGGAAAAAATCCAGAAAGAACAAAACAATTATAGACAAAAATATTATAGAGCAAGTAGCTAGATTCAAATTTCTAGGAACCATGTTGTCGTACAGGGGAGACCTAGATCAAAAAGACAAAATTGAGAAATTTAACTACTTAAATGGCACTATCAGAAGAGCCCTCTAACTTAAAGTAGGAACAGAAACATATTTAAAATTTTATAAATTTATGTCATTACCAACATTACTATTTGGAAGTGAATCTTGGGTAATGAGAAAAAAAAGATAAAATAAGATTACAAGCCAATGAAACGAAATTCCTCAGGTACATAGCAGGATACACCAAGATAGACTAAAAGAAATACAGATATCAGGAAGGAATTAAATATTTTCTATATAAACAGTAAGGATGACGAATACCAATAAAAATGGATATCCCATCTCTTACGAATGGGCAAATCAAGATTACCACTACATTTTTGGTGATATCCTCCGCAAAGTGAAGGATGCATTGGAAGACCTGCAAAACGATGGAAGGACCAGATGTAGCGGCAACAGGCTGAGGGAAAGCCTAATGCATGACGGAAGAAGAAAAAGAAGATATCTTCTCTTCGCCTTCTATAGTACTGATTTGACGTCTTCATCGTACTGGTTCTTCGTATGAGTCCGAATTATGTAAACGACCTGTAGTGCTCCAAATATGCGCCACTAATTATATGATCGGATACTATCGGTTTCTCCTCTTTGCCACGAACCGTAGGTTATATTTTTCCACAGTTAACGAGAGATAGCATTCATTATAACAAGCATGAATATTGTCCAAGTCGTTCTGCGTTTCCTTACTATCACACATCTACATCTACATCATACCCTGCAAGCCACCTAACGCTGTGTGGCGAATACTTCCCGTATTGCCAGCTGATCCCCCTTCCCTGTTCCGTCCGCGAATGGCGCGTGTTTTACGTGGTTTTCTACCTAAGGTCGCTCTGGACAGACTCCTAGATTTTGTGGTAGGTGCTGTTTCCAGCAACTTGCTGTGACTAGAGTAGTTGTGCAAGAAGTGGATTTCTTTTCTTGTATATGCGCAATATGTTACATTTATTTCCGTTCAGTGTCAACTGTCGGAGCGTGCACCATTCATCAGTCCTCTGTAGGTGATTCTGCAAATCGATACTGCCTTCTGGCGTTGCTATTTTCTTATAAGCAACCCCATCATCTCCGAACAATCTTACGCAGCTTCCGACGCTTTCTAATAGATAATTTATGTACATTATAAAAGGCCTTATCACACCTGCTTGGGGTACACCGGCAATCGTTTTTACATTTGTCGATTTTGTTTCGGTAAATGTGACGTTTTGAGTTCTTTCTGCATGGAATCTCAAATATGGGCCGATACTCTCTAAGTTCGTATTTTTTTGGCTAAACAGCAGTGCGGGACGGTGTCAAATGCCTTTCTGAAATCAAGGAACACGACATCAACCTGACAGCCGTTGTCTACAACGTTATGGATCTCATGGAGGAACTGGGCGAGTTCAGTTTCGCAAGATCTCTATTTTCCGAGTATATGTTGATTTTTATAGAGGAGATTTTCGTCCTCCAAGAAAATAATTCTTGAGCGTAAAACTTGTTCCATAATTTTACATCAGACTGACGTCAATGGTATAGGTCTATGATTATGTGCATCTGTTCTACGATCCTTCTTGAAAACGGAAATGACCTGCGCTTCTTTACAGTCGACAGGTACTCTTCTTTGCTACAGCGATCTATGATAAACTGCTGCTAGAAGGGGAGCGAGGTCTTTCGCATAGCGTATGTAGAATCCTATAGGTATCTCATATGGTCCTGGTGCCCTTCCACTACTAAGCTACTGTAGTTGCTTCCTACTCCGCGATCGGTTACATCAGTTTCTGCCGTTTCGGCGTTCGTACGATGATTGAAAAGAGGGGTCGTGTTATGACCATACCCGCTGAAACAATTTCGGAACACTGAATTCAGTATTTCACCCTTCTCACAGTTATCTTCTTCCGCTTCGGTGCCATTACGGTCACTCAATGAGCGGAGGATTTTGAGCCAAAACCCTTATGGGTTTTTATTCAGACAAAGTCATTGAACTCTTCTCTCATTGCTCTCCTTACACACATTTTCGCTTCATTCACGTTCTGTATGTCAGCTAGATTTTGACTTCTCTTGAATCTAAGATGAAACTTCCTTTGTTTGCTTAGCAGTTTTCTACCATAGCTGTTAAACCACGGTGGGTCTTTCCCATCCCTTAAGACCTTTCTCGAACATTTTTGTCTAAGGCATGTTGAACAATAGTTTTGAATTTTTCCATTTGTACTCTACATGTTCGTTCTCAGCTCCTAATATTTGATGCTGTCCATTGAGATATTCTACGATATGTATCGTGTCACTCGTGCTAAGCAAAAATATTTTTGTACCTTTCTTAACATTCCCTGTAAAACTCGTAGTCATAGTTACTATTGGAGCATTATATCACTGGTACTTTCCTCTACGTTTATTGATTCGATAAGTTCGCGTCTGTTTGTTGCTAAAAGGTTTGAGGCGTTACCTTCATGAGTTGGTTCTCTAATTATCTGTTCGAAATAATTTTCGGACAAGACATTAAGAATGAAGCCACACGAATTCCTGTCTCTGGCACCAGATTTGATAGAATGATGCTCCCAATCTATATCTGGGAAGCTGAAGTCACCTCCACCTGCCCCCTTCACCACCACCACCACCTCCACCATCACCAACAGAACAGAATGATCAGGAAAACCACTAACGACATTCCGCAGGTTCTCACTAAAGCGCCCTACCGCTATAGGTCCTGACCCAGGTGGTCTATAAAAGCACCCAATTACCATCTTCGATCGATCTTTGATGCTACACTTCACCCAGATTAATTCATATTTGGAATCCGTAATAACTTCTCCAGTTTATCGAATTGTTTACTGCAACATATACGCCGCCGCCACCGGCGACCAAACTATCCTTACGATAAATATTTCAATCTGAACTTAAGATTTCATTTTTATTCACTTCTGACTTCAACCAACTTTCTGTTCCTGACACTATTTGGACACCATAACCTTCAATAAACGATACTACTTCTGCAACCTTGCCTTGGATATTCCTGCAGTTTACCTTTCCTATATTCGATGTGCGAGGACGACCATTCTCTGACGACAATGTGGCGATATAACTTCGATTACGGCAGGAATTCGTCTCTGATACTAAGGGGCGTTGACGAGTGCGGTGCTACTTGCCTTCACCAAGTCAGACAGTCGCCAAAAGAAACCGAGGATGGCATCAGAACCAAAGCGCCAGGCGTCATTTGTGCAGACAAGAGCCACGATTTGCAGCCGGTTGCACACAGGTACTCGATAACCACTGGCAGAGTCTCCTCTACGTCACGAACGAGACCCCTCGGCAAACATATTGAGTGCACATTGGCATTCTTTCCCACCCTGATTGCTGTTTCCTGAAGGGCTACATCACCCGCCTTACGTTGGAGCTCCCAGTGACTAGCATACCCATCCTTAGCATTTGTCAGGACTGGGTAGGAAAGTCGGCAGCTGATTCAACAGGAGAGGAATCCCGTGTTGTCAACTTTGGATGTTGCTAAGGTGTAAGGAGGCAGATCTGTGTCCGTTCGCCGGCCGCGGTGGCCGTGCGGTTCTAGGCGCTTCAGTCCGGAACCGCGAGACTGCTACGGTCGCAGGTTCGAATCCTGCCTCGGGCATGGATGTGTGTGATGTTCTTAGGTTAGTTAGGTTTAAGTAGTTCTAAGTTCTAGGGGACTGATGACCTCAGATGTTAAGTCCCATAGTGCTCAGAGCCATTTGAACCATTTTTTGTGTCCGTTCACTCTCTTGTCTTCCACCCAGTGACACGAGAATCCACCACTGTCCGGCAGTCAGTCTAGAGTGGAGATGAACCGGTCAGATGCTCCATATCAGAAGACGCAGCAACAATCTGATCACCAGGTAATTTCAATGGCACAATATGTGTGGCGGGTCTCATCAGCCTCCAGCCGTTTATGGACAGCATCCAATTCTTCTTGCGTCTGCTTACAATGAGCACAATCCCTAACCATAACCTACCGTATAAAAAACCAAGTAAGATCTCAGTAACACAAACAAAACAGTGGGGAATAACTGAGAAAGTACAAACAGATCTCTGCAAAAAGAAAAATTATCCGAGTGGCGCTACTGAGGTTGGAATGTACGCATGATGTTAACTAGGAGAATGAAAAAACACTAAAATCTGCTGTGCAGAGTTCTCACTACAGCGTCCGCAAGCCATTATAACAGAAATAAATTTCTCTACTGAAAATGAAGTATCAAAAGTTACTTTTTACTAAAAACACTACTTATTCAAAAACTACTGCAGTAAGTAATTACGCTAGCTCTAAAGCACTGATCTAAACTATACGCTGTGTACTAGCACGAGATTTAATCGGAGTCATGTGACGTGACCCTTCTGGCGGCGTTCTCCTCACACAAAGATATGCACTAAAATTTACGCAAAAATACTTAGATTATGTTTATAGACACCAATTCACACAGGACAATGCATAGATACAACTCATTTCCTCGCTGAAATACTTGAGAAACAGAAACTAAAGTAAATTACTATGTGTCAGGAAGTCTGGTACAGCTACGGGGCTAGTCTGCTCCGCAACTGCGGCTAACTCGATACTGTTCTGTAGACAACAGCATGTTTCGTGAACAATTGACAGCGGTGTTTGCCCTGTCTAATACAATGAGGTGACAAAAGTCATGGACAGTTCCTAATATCGTGTCGGGCCTCCTGTTGCCCGGCGCAGTGCAGTAAATAGACGAGGCATGGACTCAACAAGTCCAAAGCAGAAATATTGCCCAATGCTGTATCTATGACCGTCCATAATTACGAAATTGTTGCCGGTGCAGAATTTTGTTCATGCCCCATAAATATTCGATGAGACTCTTGTCAGGTGATCTGGGTGGCCAAACTATTCGCTCAAACTGCCAGACTGTTCTTCAAACCAATCGCGAACATTAATGGCCCAGTACATGGAGCAGTGTCATCCATAAAAATTCCATAGTTTTTTGGGAATATGAAGCCCATGAATGGCCAAAATGGTGTCCAACTAGCCAAACATGATCACTTCCAGATTTTATCATTAAATTTTCCACGAGAAAAAAAAAAAAAAAAAAAAAGAAATGTTCAAATGTGTGTGAAATCTTATGGGACTTAACTACTCAGGTCATCAGTCCCTAAGCTTACACACTACTTAACCTAAATTATCCTAAGGATGAACACACACACACACATGCCCGACGGAGGATTCGAACCTCCGCCGGGGCCAGCCCCACAGCCCATGACTGTAGCGCCTAATACCGCTCGGCTAATCCCGCACGGCTTCCACGAGACATTTCCGTCTCATTTTTATCTACTAAAATGATGGAAGCTGAGTAAATGAATTTTTGAAAATGTGCCACAGCCGGGCCTTGCTTATTAGGCAGGAATGCTGACTATTTCACAACCGCAGCACCACGGGAAGTTAATTATCGTTTCTGTGGTGTCACCGCCAGACACCACACTTGCTAGGTGGGAGCCTTTAAATCGGCCGCGGTCCGCTAGTATACGTCGGACCCGCGTGTCGCCACTGGCAGTGATTGCAGACCGAGCCCCGCCATGCGGCAGGTCTAGAGCGACTTCCTAGCACTCGGCCCAGTTGTACAGCCGACTTTGCTAGAGATAGAACTGACAAATTACGCTCTCATTTGCCGAGACGATAGTTAGCATAGCCTTCAGCTACGTCATTTGCTTCGACCTAGCAAGGCGCCATTACCAGTTTATATTGAGATTGTAATTATGTACCATCAAGAGCGATGTTCTCCAATTATGGATTAAAGTTAAGTATTCCAGAAGCTATGTACTATTTTGGCTACTATAATTCCTTGTCATTTTCCAGATCTCACGCCAGCCTGCGTGAGCTTAAACGCGTGCCTTTCGGCTTCCTCCAAACTCCGTGAATTGGCTCCTGCCAATTCACAACAGTTTCAGTTGCACCAAAGGTCCCAGTCCATTCCATGTAAACACAGTCGACACCATTATGAAGCGATTAGCAGCTTTTACAGTGTTTGTTTTTGGGTCCATTGCTTCGTGTGGCCTCGCCACACTCAAACCCTACCATCAGTACTTAACAACCTAAATCGCAACTCAACTGACTAGGCCACGGTTTTCAAAATGTGTGTGTGAATTCCTAAGGGACCAAACTGCTGAGGTCGTCGGTCCCTAGACTGACACACTACTTAAACTAACTTATGCTAAGAACAAGACACACACCCATGCCCGAGGGAAAACTCGAACCTCCGGCGAGAGAGGCCGCGCAATCCGCGATATGGCGCCTCAAACCGCGTGGCCACTCCGCGCGGCCCACGGTTTTCCAGTCGTCTTGGGTCCATCCGATATGGTAACGAGCCCAGGAGAGGCGCTGCAGGAGATGGCGTGCTGTTGGCCCATTAATGGATACGGTCGCCGTACCTCCCACACTGATTTCTGCGATTGCTTGTCTGTTAGCAGTAACAACTCTATGCTGACGCCGCTGCTCGCGGTCGTTACGTGAAGGCGACGGCCACTGCGTTGTCTGTAGTTCAAAAAATGGCTCTGAGCACTATGAGACTCAACTTCTGAGGTCATTAGTCCCCTAGAACTTAGAACTAGTTAAACTTAACTAACCCAAGGACATCACACACATCCATGCCCGAGGCAGGACTCGTACCTGCGATAGTAGCGGTCTCGCGGCTCCAGACTGCAGCGCCTAGAACCGCACGGCCACTTCGGCCGGCTGTTGCCCGTAGTGAGAGGTAACTCCTGCACACACTCTTGACACTGTGGATCTTGGAATATTGAATTCCCTAATGGCTTCCGAAATGGAATGTCCCATTCGTCTAGCACCAATTACCATTCCGCATTCAAAGTCTATTAATTCCCGTCGTGTGGCCCGTCGGGAATCCTTTCATATGAATGACCTGAGTACAAATGATAGCTCCGCCATGCACTGCCCTTTTATACCTTGTCTACGCGATACTACCGTCATCTGTATATGTGCATATCGGTATCCCACGACTTTTCTCACCTCACTGTAAATCGTTTAGATAGACTGAAAAGATTTAGAGGTACCACTAAGCTTCTTTGGAGCACGCGCGATGTTACTTTCATTCCTGTTCGATATCCGCCATTCAGTATAACGAACAGTGCTCTGTTCATCAAAAATTCGAGCGAATCACCTATCAGTAAACACAGTCTGCATGATCGTATAGTGGTTATCAGTCATCGCTGTGAGACAATACGGATATGTAGGAGAAAAAATAACGCTCAGCAATACGCCTATTTTAGACGGCCTTCTTGGCAAATGATTTCGTTTTTGTACATTGACCAGGAACTACGTCAATGAAGAGATACGAACATAAGTTGTTTCAGGCAGCAACGAGATGCCAAGTTCCGTGCTGATACCGTTGGTGTTCGTGTTGTGGAACACCCCGCGGGTGTGTCGTTGGCAGGGGCCTGGCAGTGAGGCGGGAGTGGCTGTTATACGGTGCCCTCCAGTACCCGCAGCGCCCCCTGTCGTCTGCGGTAAATTTAGCCTCGTCTGCCGCGGCAGATCCTAAAGAGCGTTTTATTGGGCCGCGCCCACTGACGTAACGGTGGCCTCGCGTCTTCCCACCACACGGAGTCTAGATAGCGCTTTCAATATTCCGTTAACTGCAGGTCGCCGGTGCAAATTACCTGCGTCGTTTTCGTGAGTATATGACAGCCATAAATTCTTCTTTCGGTTGTGCTCCACAGCTTTCGTAAAAGGTATTTTTGTGCACGACCTTAAAAATGCTAAAATCATTATTCTTCAGCTAGTTTTGACAATTTATGTCATTATCTGGCAGAGTATGAAGTACTAAATGGTGTATACACGACATTGACTGAACCAAAGCGTGAAGACTGAAGAATGTCTAGCAACCAGAACACACCATACCATTCTGAACGAAAAAATTCTTCGTAGTAAAAGTAAGTTCGGGCGCGCCCCAAGGGAGTATTACAAGCTCATTACTTTTCACAATGTATAGAGTCATTCTAAAAGGACTTTACCACTTCACTTACGTACAGAATTTTATTAAGGCGACTTAAATATGCAATTAAGGTGCTATGCTGTGGTAAAATTCTTGAAGTTTCATTCGCTTACTGTTTTATTAACAAACTGCATCGCCACGAAGGAAAGGAAATTGAAAGCCGTATGGTTAAGACACCATTTTGTGGCAAAAGTTCCATTCATTTATTATTGTAGTACCGAATTCCGCCACTAGAAACGACAGAAAGTTATAAATCAAAATGGAAGACTTCACAGGGCCTGAACGTGCTCGTTGCACGTTTTGGACGGAAGAAACAAACTAGGCAACGATTTCTTACCGAGTACCGCAAGGAACTTTCTAATAGAATTATGGTTCACGCGTGGCATCAGAATTTCGTTAAAACTGGTTGTAGCACTCGTCATAACAAATCTCCGGGTCGCCTACTAGTTTCTGAGGCTGTCATCGAGCGAGTGTGAGAGAGAGTTTTGTTCCCAGTTCAGAGTCAAATCAACGCATCGTGCGTCGCGAGAGCTTGGAGGTCAATTAACTGTCTGGGAAGTGTTACCAGAAAGACTGTATTTGAAGCCATACGGTATGACAGTCCAGAAGAGACGCCAGGTACGCTGAATAGAATCTGGCAAGAAACTGATTTCAGATGGGACGTTTGCTGTATGAACAACGGCAGTCACATTCAGCCAAAGTGGAAGTTAAAGTGAAAGTACATGTTGGGATGAAATTTTCAGTATTTTTCTACAATATGAGACCTCTACTACCTGCAGAGGCCTTCTCAATAAAATATGTATGTAAGAAAAGTTATAATGTTCTTTTAAAATCACACTGTACATAATTGACCTAGTAGAAAAGTCGGAAGTTCCATGAGATATTTCGCAGATGATGCTATTGTACAAAGAGAAGTCTCAGCCCTTGAAAATTGTAGCGAAATGCAAGTACACGTGCGGAGCATCGACGCTTGGTCCTAGGAGTGGCAGCTGACTTCGACTTAAGCAAATGTGCTACATTGCGAATAATTAGACAGAAAAGCCCTTTACTGTATACCTAAACGACTGCAGAATAGTCAATGGAAGCAGTTACTTTATAAAATATCTAGGAGTATGCGCACGGGGAGATTCGAAGTGTAATGACCACAGGTGGGTGTCACACTGAGATTCATTTGGAGCACCTTCAGGAAATATAGTTGACTAACAATGGAAATAACTTACAAAACACTCATTTGACCAATATTTGAAAATTGCTCGTCACCCTGGGATCTGTACAAGATAGAAGTGGTAGAGAAAATAGAGAACATCCAAAGAAGAGCAGCACTTTTCGTTACAAGTTCATTTAGTAGGTGCTAAACCGTCACGAAAATTCTCAGACAACTCCAGCGGCAGTCGCTGTATGACAGGCGTTGTGCATGACTGTATGGTTTACTGTTAAAATACCGAGAACATACGTTCCTAGAAGCATCACCCAGTATATTGCTTCATCCTACATATATCTCACGAAAAGACCATAAAGATAAAACTAGATAAATTCTAGCCCACACAGAGACTTACCAGCAATGGTTTTTCCCGCAAACAATACTCGACCCGAACAGGAAAAGGGAGAAGTGACAGCGCTACGCAAAACACCTGCGCCACACACTGCAAAGTGCTTTCCGGAATATAGCTATGGATGTAGTGAAGATTAAACTCTTAAAGTTTGATAAATGATGATATAAACTGTGAAAAGTCGCTGCTGGATAACAACGATTTTAACATCTTTGTAGTGGTATGCATAAAAATGTCTATTAAAGAAATATATCGTTGGTCCAGACGTAAAATGAAATATATGGAAAAATTCACAGAAAAATAAAATAGCAGAAAAGGCTACACAGAATTCTCCTGTAAGCAGGGATAACATACAACTTATCTACAAGAGGTACAGAAACCAATTTGTGTCGGTTAGAATCAGTGTACTTCAAAGGGCGGAAGTAGCTGCGATGGTTATAGTTGTGCCTATCTCCCATACTATTCAGACATGAAGTAATCAGTAAAGGAAACCAAGGTGAAATTTGGAAGCGGAATTAAATTTCAGGCAGACGAAAGAAAAACTTTAAGGATTTCCGATGACATTTAATTCCTCAGCGACGACAAAGAACATGTGAGATCAATTAAATGGAACAGAAAGTAGCATGAACAGGAAGTTATAAGATGTGGACCAATAAAAATAAAACAGCGGTAATTGTGTGCAGCAGAATTAAATCAGATGATGCTGAAGAATTCAGATTACTCAATACACATTGAAAGTAGTAGCTGAATTTTACTATTTGAACAGAAAAATGACTGACGATGGCGGAAGTAAAGAAGATATAAAACACAGAATAATGATAACAAGAAAACGTCTTCAGAAAAATAGGTATATGTTAAAACAACAAATACAAATTTTATCTTTTAAGGAGTATTTACTGAAAGTACCTAATTGAAGAGTAGCCGTATCCAAAAGTGAAACGTCAATGATAGTACAGACAGGAATAGAACAGAAGTTTCTGAAATGTGGTTAGACGGGTAGATCGGATAATTAGTGACGCGCTGCTGAATATAAATCTGTGGCACAACCATACTAAGCGGTGGCGCAGCTTGTTAGGGCACGCCCTAAAACGTGAAAGGACAGTTAATATGCCAATGGAAGGAAGTTTGTGTATACATGTGTTTTTGGATGGGGGGGGGGGGGGAGGTGAGGGGAGGATTAAAGTGGAGGACCAACAAGGTTTAACTACAGCAGACAGATTCAAATAGATGTAAACTGCATATGATGGGAGTAGCTGCATGAAATTTGTCTTCGTGTGGATGAACACAACAGAAATGTTCTGGATAAAATTAGAAAATGAGGAAGTGTGTGTGAGATGCGGTTGATTTTATTTCTGATACAAGGAATAAAATCATCTACAGACGCTAGTTCAATAAAACTGATCAAAATCACGGAAAAAGGATGTCTGAAGTTGTACAAGAAAATGTTTAGCGTACAGCAATGTCCATAATACGTAATTAGAAAAGCTCTGAATCCGATGTATACGTTTAAAGAAAAAACTAAAACAGTATAATCTTGTCGTCAATAACAAATTGGTTAGCAGGGCACAATGTTGCCCCTAGCTTTATCTGTAAAGGTCCATCTTGATCATATAAGTTATGCAATTAATAATTACCTGTTTCGGCCATTGTTATCTTCAGGTCTGTTACAAATAGAAAAACAGTGGTGTGACAAACAGAGATCAATAAGTTAAAGTTAAATCTACAATAGGCCTAGAAGTATATGGGAATAACTAACAAAACATAGTAACATAATTAACAGCCATGCATGCCAGCCACACATACCATATAAATATTCTGATATAAGTATCTACGTCATTATCTATACAAGGTGATTCAGTTGCCCTTTAGGCTCTCGTTTTATGCAACATGCAATTAGCCTTCATAAACCACGCGAAAACAATCAGTCCTACAGAAAAGAATGAGCAGTACCTTCTTGTAGGAAATTCAATGTAGTTAAATTTTGTACTGGAATATGTTTTCACTGGAGGCCACAGTTTTCGAATTATTCAAGAAAACCGTACGGAAGTCACCTTAAAAAATGCGTACACCCCACACTCAGCTCTCAGCAGTCAGGATTT
Organism: Schistocerca cancellata; assembly: GCF_023864275.1. Lineage (NCBI taxonomy): Eukaryota > Metazoa > Arthropoda > Insecta > Orthoptera > Acrididae > Schistocerca > Schistocerca cancellata. The sequence goes on along the minus strand of NC_064628.1, from coordinate 418,898,207 downwards.
ATAGTACGTTGTGCGTGGCACAACCTCCTACCACTGCGTAAGAATTTCCGACTACACGAACTATCCTCGATATTCCATCTTTTTTGTGTCACTGTTGATTGGCCTGTTACGACTCCAGCATAGTCGACTACTTAGTTAACAATATTAATGTAAACGTGCCCTTGAGGGCAATGAAAGAAACAGCCTTTTGTAAACGTTACGCTAATACTAACTACGTTGACATTTCGATCCAAATTTAACTAACACTTACTAACACAGTAGTTTTGTAGCCAGATGGGCTGACGAACACAACGATGTGATTGTTTATTTTATGCTGTTAAAATTCACAAAACTGTTACGTAAAATTTACGCACATGTTAGTTTTACAATCGTAAATGTTCGACTAAGCCGATCGCGTAATAAGGCCAGTCAATGAAGACAAAAACAAGTCGAACGCGAGAAATAATGCATGCAGTTCCAAATATTGGTACAGTGGTAGGAGGCAGTGCAGTGTACAACATGCTAGAAATCCTGTGGCAGTGGGGGTGCATTTGACTGTAGCTTTTGTACATTCTCCTTGAATATCTCGAGACCTACTGCCTCTAGCAAAAACTTATACCAGTATAAAATTTAACTACTGTAAATGTCCTACAAGGAGGTCCTGTTCATTTTTTCTGTAGGAATAATACTTTGCGCGTAGCGCGAGAGAATGAAGATCTTACTCGTGATTTATGTTGATGAAACACTGCGGGTTGCATAAAGCGACAGCGGTAGGGGCGACTGAATCACTCTTTATATATCTACAGGTAGGTACATAGTGCCGGTGGTGCCTGTATCTGTACAAATAACTGAGACCAGTAGCGTGCGCTAATGCTAGGGGACATGAATAAGCAGTATGGTAAATTCAAGGTAGTATGTCTTGTCATTTCATACGGCAAATGAGAGTCTGAAAATAAAAAGAAAGTGATATGCATCATATGGGAATAAAATCCATACTTAAAAACCGCATAAAACTTGTAAAGAATAATAACGGATAGCTCCTAGCCTTGCAAAGCAAATAACACATAATTGTGTAAAATTTACAACTAAAAGTAACATATGTCTATTAACAGAAACTCATAGCTGCTACACGCTTGATAGCAATGTTGGATGTTCTGTATGAGGGGATTCTAAAAATTGTTGGGAGTCGACCACATCCTAAGAAAGAACTGTCTTCGGGTCTGATAGTGTCCGCGCGATGTGATCCAGTGTTTAAGCCACTGGACTCGTGTTCGGAAAGAGTCAGGATTAAAATCCTGTCAAGGGATTCATACTTAATTTTTCCTTATTTCCTAAACCACCTAAGCCGAATGCCAGGATGGTTCCTCATTTCATCGTCCTTATTTAACTAAGATCTGGCTCCGTCTCTAATGATGTCAGTGTCGACGAGTCTTTAGATTTCAGCTTTCCTTTCCACCCTTCAATGCTTTCACTGCAACGAGACTAAGTGGAAAGTGGCGTTAGTCAACGTAGTAACTGTGAGGTACTGTAAATAGTGTGTGCGAGATAGCAGGATATATTTGAATCCCGCAAAAGATCTACTCCCACTGACTGAGTGCTGCGGGAAGAATATACAAAAACCATTGCGGATTTAGTAGATCGTGAAGTGTCAGTATTCGAACCGTTCTCATAGTTAAGCGCAAGTATTATGCTTACGTGTGTCATTTTTGGGAACATTTCTGACCGTGATCGTTCTACACACTGATAAACCAAAACATTATGAGCACTGCGCACCGCGACGTCGGATGCCACTGGTTGACACTGTGGGCACGTGACGCAGTAACAAAATTATGTACGCGAAGCAGACACAGGAGGGGGATCACCCGAGCGAAGATATGGGCTGCAAATGGGGAGATCCATTGAGATAAGCGACATTGACGAAGGGCAGTTTATTATTACGCAAAGTCTGTCAACGAGTATCTCGGAAACAGCGAAACTGGTCTAATGTTCACGTGCTACTTGTCGTGAGCATTGCGGAAAGAGGCAGAAGGACAGTGAGACTACCATTGGGCACTAACTGGTTGGACGTCCACGACTCTTCACAGAATTTGTGGGATTCAGAGGCTTGTCTGCTCGGCAAAGTGGGAGAGATGGTGATCTGTGGCATATCTGCTGAAAGTGAACAACGCTGGTGCAGGTCCAAGTGTTTCGGAGCACACCGTTCATCGTAACTTGTTCAAAATGCATCTCCGCAGCATACCACACCTATGTGTTCACATGTTACCCAACGACATCGTCAGCTAAGATTGCAGTGTGCACGGGATGATCGGTATTCGACCATCGATCAATCGGAACTTGTCAGCTCTTCGGATGAATCACATTTTTTCTACACTAGGTCGATGGTCATCTCCACAAACGCCGTCATCGACGTGAACGGCGGTTCTAAACGTGCAGCGCGCCACTGACGCAGGCTGGTGGGAGCAGTATTACGCTGTGGGAGACATTCTCTTGCGCTTGCGTGGGACCTGTGGCAGTTATCGAAGACACGCTGGCAGCTGCGAACCACCTACATCCTTTCATGCTCGATGTCTCCTGCGACAGCGATGCCATCTTTAAGCAATATAATTGTCCGTGTCTCGGAGCCAGAACCGTGCTACGGTGGCTTGAGGGGCATTATGGTGAACTCTCGGCGACCAAAGTTGCCTCATTTAAATGCTGTGGAACCCATCTGGGTCGATTCCAGGGGCCATCACCGCGCATGGAGATCAGCGGCTCTTTATTTTGGCGAATTACATGACCTTTGTGTAGATATCTGATGCCACATGTCTTCACAAACCTACCAAAAAACTAGCAGATCCCTGATACGCAGAATAAGTCGTGTATTTCGTTCCAAAGACGGGCAAACAAGCTATTAAATATATAGTCATAATGTTTCGGGTCATCAGGGTAACTGCACTGTGTATTGGTTACTATTCGTCCCTGGAACTATGGTGGTGTTATCCATCATGTCCTTGAGTTGCTATTTTACGGCAACAGGTTTCTATGAAAGTCAAAGAGCTGCAAGCACGTGAATGTTCACCGTCGTGCAATCTTATTCAGAAACCCTACTCAACGGAGAACATCCATGTGATGCGGGATGGTCTTATTAAGGAGGTTCTCGACCATTCTGTAGGACTCTATTGCTGAAACACCGCGGTACTTGTACTGATCATCTGATTCTCATTTTTAGGTAATAATATCGACTAGCAGAATTTGTTATTTGTATGACAATTATTGTCCTCACAGACGATGGTGTATATATGATATGGTGTATAAGTAAATTGGCGAAAGCACGGATTCTTACAAAGAATTTGCTTAGCCTCCACTGCTTCGCTCGCATTTCCATAGCAATACATCAAAAACAATTTTATAAACACATGTTAGGTCTACTACTAAAAAATTAATGCATTAAAGAGCAATTTCTTTTTATATGCAATTCTTGCAAAGCCAATTTCTGGTGGTGACTGATAAATAGCTATTCTTGATTTAGTACACAAATTTCAACACCTTTTAAACTTTTCACGCTAATTAGCGCTATAGAAGCATCGTCATATCTGAATGTACTGCTGACCAAAAAACGATTCCAGTAGCTGGAGTTGGAGGTTTTTGTTACCTACCTTTTGAGTCCTTGTGGCGATAATTCCATACAGTCTTTAATCCCATGACACATTTCCCTTACCAATTTTCATAGATTTAGCTTTAAAATTTTGTATTATAACGATAACTTTTATAAAAATTTTCATCCCCTACTTCACCCCCTTAGGGTTGAATTCCAATAGACACCGAAACATTTTTTTTAACGTACTAGCTTTCGCCCACTGTTTCACGCCCTTAGGAGATGCACTTCCACAGATGCTGAAACACATATCCTTTTTTTTATTTCTGACCAAAAGCCCAAATACCAGTTTTAGTATTTCTATCTTCAAAGTCGCCTTACTAATGAATATTTTCAAAAAACTGTTGTCCCCTATTTCATCCCTCTTAGAGATGGAATTTCGAAAATTCCATTCTTAAACGATGCCTAAATTACAAGATCAACACCCTCGCCAAATTTCTGTCCTTAGCGGTTTGGGCTGGGCGATGAGTCAGTCATAACATCCCTTTTATACTGTAGAGAATTCACGAGACAAGTGGGCTCAGAAGATTCAATATAATTATAAGAAATGCTTCGTCGCTGGAGAATGACAGCAGTATACCCGAAACTGGCACTGGACATGGACGTTCTAGTACGAATATTTCAGAAATTTGTATACAGCTGCCGCTACCGGCGCTTCGGGAGGTGCAGAGATGGCTCACCGTTGTGACACTGCTGTTCATGTTGACTGCATCGCCTATGTACAGTGTCTTAGTCGCAATAAAAGTGCCGAGAACACATGGCTCACACAACTGTAATCTTGCAATGTGTAACGCCACGTCTTTCTGTCTGAAGCATGAGTTGAATGTGGTATTACGCAGGACGGATTTATACCTGGAAACATGGCTCTCTGCATCACGCCACATCTTTTATGCGCAATACAAGACTACTGTCAGTTTTCCTCGTTACTTGTCCACTTTACTCTCGAGTTGTTTCTTAGTAGCGTGTCCTACATGCGTGCATCGCACAAGACGGGCTTCCTTCAGCAGAAACCGGATTGCGACTAAGGTCCAACAATCTTGTAAGGAAACTGGGTCAAGAACAGCACCTTTCCTATGTTCTGAGTGGTAGCTCTTTGTAAACACTATGATGGATGCTGTTGGAGTAGGGTTACTACACCCGTCTGCTCTACTGCCTCACAGAGAAACTGCTTCCCCTGAGAGTAATAGGTGTAGCAACATGAATTGGTAAGTGGGCAAACACGCGACCACGGAATTCCTTTAGGGAACAAGGAAGGTTACATTTTAATATATTGTGAATGTTATTTGCAATACAGCTGAAATGTTGGCTTAAGTGTATAAGGTCAGAGTCTTTTTCAAGAGATTACATATCCACAGGCTTGAAGTCATCACCATCACTATCACTGTCACCATCACCATCACCATCACCATCACCATCACCATCACCATCAACTTTAACGCCATAACCACGCCCTCACCACCACCACCACCACCACCATCACAATCACTACCATCATCATTATCACTGTCAGCACTTACGCCATCATCATCGCAATCGCCATCAACAACAACACAAACACTATCATTTACACCCGTCACTGGCGTTAATGGCAAGGGGGGGGGGGGGCGTACTGGGGTGGGGGTGTAAGTGGGGTAAAAGTACCCCAGACCGAAATCCCTGCAGAGGCAAGCTGGCCCGGTGCCTTACTAAATAGAAATCAAAACCAGGTTTCAAAATCTGCGGCTAAAGCATGTAAATGTATAACTAGTGCTTACATTACTGCAAACACTCTGAAGCAAAAAGTATTGTTATTACATATGTGAAAGTGTTGTAATATTTATGAACTATTTTGATTCTTATATTGAGACCAGATTTTAATGCAACTATAACTGTCAGTTTAATCCCCACAGATGGAAAGTCTTAAAAGAAAATATCGAATCGTTCTTTCACGGTCTATGGGTAACAAAATGTCCTGCACAGACAGGTGCCGTGCGTCCTTTTGCTAAGCAGTTGAGAGGATTACAAAACACGACTGAACGAGGCTTTCTGTTTTAACTTAACTGCGAAGGCACTACTGAACTAAAGGGCATTCAGAATTGTTTGAAGTCATTTCACTACGCCTTGATGGCTTCAAGTGGTGCAATGTATTAGTTGCAATAAACATACGTAACGTTGTGTTTCATACAACGAAATCCGCAGTAGATCTTCAGAATGCCAATATTGACAGTCGAATGGAAGAATTAAATAAATTAAGAAAGTGATGGGATACTATTTACGTAGAAAGCTGGAAGGTATGGCACAATACTGGAATATCACCTGATTTCAATGTTACTATCTGCGGCACAAGGAAACAGAAAGATAAAACAAAATGCTTTGTAGATGAAACAGCAGAAGATGATTCAAAGCTGAAGTCAGATAAAAGTTTTAAACTAAATATTTTCAATGTTATTGGAAACTTAAGTATAGGGTATGCAACCGTAGACAGCATGATGGGATCATTTGATTTCTTTTGGAACTATGTAAGCCTAAACGTTTCTACATTATCAGAGTGCGTAGAAAACATGGCATCTTTGTACAGCGTACAAGTTAATAAGTGGGATTTGAAAGAAGAAGTTTTGCAGTTAAAAAGACGCATGCAGCTACTTTAGGGTCTGAACACTTCCCTCTCTGCTCCTTCTCCATGCTCTCCATAAGTGCAATTTTAACAATGTAGTTTATTTCCAAATATAGTGGTAGCTTTACATATTTTCTGCATTTGCCTGTTACTGTTGCCCAAACAGAGCTGACATTCAGCTTTCTTGCAGGAGTTAAGAATTTGAGAACTATAATAAGGCAACAACGACTTATTGGTTTATCTCTGATCGCAATAGGGTGTTAGCTCACTCATTAGATTATAAAGGGGTTACAAGAGAGTTCGCATCTAAAAAAAGCTAGGAAGAAAGTATAATTTTGTAAAATGTAGAATTTATGTAAACTACGAGCATAAAAAATGTTTCTAGAAAAAGGTGTCATTTGATTTTTTTATTAACATTTTCTGACCTTATCCAAAATAACGAAGTTTAAATTTGAAAAAATTGGGGGAGGAGCCCAAGGAAGCTTACCTGTGCCCCGAAAATCCTAGAGCCGGCCCCGTTTACACCATCATGGTCATTGTCGTCGTTGTCGTCATCATCATCATCATCATCATCATCATCATCATAATAGTCGTCGTCGTCGACATCACCATCATTGGTATCACCACCACCGTCACCACCAACAGCACCTCCATTACCTTCATAAAAATTAACAACACCTTCATTATCATCAACACCATTATCATCAACTCCAATTTCTCGAATCCAGAGCACAGCCATTCGCCATCCCTTCTTGTTGCAGATCTGTTGCTCATGGAATTCTTCCACGCTCAGGCTTCATCTTTCCACTTTTCCTGGTCTTATTTACACAATTTTTATTTTTACATCTATCAGGAAAGATGTCCGCAAGCTATAAGCCAGGATGTGATGCAACAACCGCTATAGACCTCAAAGAATTTAGGAATTCATGGGAAGGGGATTACAACCCTATACTCCCTTTTGTATGTGTCAATATCTGAGTCAGTGCCCTACTTCGATCGACGTTCCTTCGTAGCGACGAGTTATAAAAATATTCTTAATGGGCTGCTTTAACGAGCAGCACAGTACAGTGGTTTTGACTAACGGAGGACAGTGATGGCCGACTGAACACGTACAATTGCGCAATATTTCAGCGAAATATTATCTGAAAGAGAGTAGTAGGGACACAACGGCATCGATGTTGACATCTGTGGACTTACTCTGGGAATTATTGTGAAGTGTCTGCCAGAAGGTATTTCCCATTATGCCGCATTTAAGTGTTTCTACCCATTACGTCTGTGTGTGCAACGCGGTATGAATGAGTGCTTAAATGCCTCTACGCGTGCTGTGATTAGCGTAATCATGTCTTCGCGGTCGCCGCGCGGTCCAAGGCATCTTATCACTGTCCGAGAGGCTCCTCCCGTCGGAGGTTCGAGTCCTCCCTCGGGCATGAGTGTGTGAGTTGTCCTTAGCGTAAGTTAGTTTAAGTTAGATTAAGTAGGGCGTAAGTTAGGGACCGATGACCTCAGCAGTTTGGTCCCATAAGACCTTACCAAAAATTTCCAAAATTTCTTCGCGGATACTGCGGGAGCTTTACGTAGGCGGTCGTAGTGTCCCCATACTCTTTAAAACTGGTTCTTGAAACTTTGTAAGTGGGCCTTTGCGGGATAGTTTCCTTACTGGGAGAATAAATCTTTGGAAAATTATTTAGTTGTAAGCAAAATATGCAGTGCATGAACGATGCAGTTACTGTTGTACTCTAACGCAGATCACAAAATTTAGTATTATTTGGTTAACTTTCTCCAGCTTTAGTATTTTACTTTTTCCAACGCTTTCTCTAAGTCCACTCGATGTATGAGGCGCTGGTGATTATTGTACATCGTCATTATTTGAAAGCACTGACCGAGAAGAAGTATTGCATCGACTTCCTTGCACAAGCTGACAAAGTATGAAATCGAACTTCATAGAAAAGTACTGCAAATTTTCGACTTTGTATGTGTATAATAGTGAAATGACCTTACAGTATAAGCTACCGGCCGTTTTGGTTCCAAATCATGTGTACACAATCCTGTAACACAGACCTGACATATTAAAACTCATAAACCAGATTAGCGTGTGTATCCCTGAAGCATTCTGCAGATGACTATAGACCATTTACAAGAAAATTAACTTATTATTCAATAATAATAATAATAAATTACTCAGGGCAATTACTCACATCTCTTTTCACTAATGAAGCACAAGAAAAAGTGAACATCAAAAGAAGACCTCGATTCCCTACATTTCTTTTTAAAAAATGAACAACATTTTCACAATACGCAATCTGTAACATTACATTGAAGATTTACGACATACATTCATGCAGCATGATCATTTCATCACAACATAGACGATAAATAAAATTTATTACATGTTTGTAGTTACGAGATTCGTTTCACGTCTTTCTTGCAGCGTTTGTCAGTTGAGAGTTTTCAGCATCTCCTTAATACTCTCATAATCGCCACACCAATCTCTGACCACTCGTGCTGCTCATGTTAGTATTCATTCAATATCTCGTGTTAGTCCTATTTGCTATGAGACTCGTGCCTTTCAGCAGTGTTCTAGAAGAGGTCCCATGTATGTTTTGTACAGGGAAAGAAGTGGCGGGCACCCTGAATAACATAGGACACAACGGACCATTCAGCTTGAAAACGACCGTTTCGACAACGGAGGTCAAAATGTTCATTTTGTCTAATTATCTTGAGAGGAATTCTGACAGAGCCTAGCTCTTCCATAGCAAAGAGATGACGAGACGAGACCTTAAAGGAACTTCATTGAGTTACTGTTTATGTATATGATCTCGTATGTTTTCGTAATTTGTATGTGGTAGCATGTTTGTACGAAATACCAGGAACTTAGCCAATTTTATTCAAGTAGGACGTGGGAGAGTTGCCATTCAGATTTGTGAACTGAGTGACACTTATGACTTGAAGGTGCGATTGTGTTAGTAACCACAGTTTTATGTACTCCAGATGGCTCTATGACTGTAAAAATCAAAACCAATACAATAATATAAATATAGTCGATGAGGATTGCGAATAAAAACTACAGAGCAGACGGGAGGAAGTTTCACAAATAAATTTTCAGTTATTTTTCTTATTTTTAAAAGCTAACTATTTTAAATTCCACAGTGATTTCAGATTATGGAAAGAACTAGAGCATCGTTACTGTTTCTAGGTCACAAGTTCTCTCAACGCAGGAAAACATTAACGTAAACTGCTACGAACTTTCAAATGAATCCTGACAACAGAGCTACGCCATCTCTGCTTTTCTGGTCACTGTTTTATCCGTGTCCCCTAGAGCAGAGTCACGGGAGTCAGATAAAAATGATTGTCAGAAGTGGGATTCGAACCCACGCCCACAGAAGTGGACTGCGACCTGAACGCAGCGCCTTAGACCGCTCGGCCATCCTGACACCTATGCATAGATAACTTCTAGAAAGTTTCTCTCGTATTCCACTTTCGAGCTGTGACAGGCGAGAAAATCAGCTGCGACGGCAGAGCGAGTGCCGAGGTCAGCGTACGTGCGGTGTGGCAGGCAGAGCGAGCACTCAGTCGTGCTGTGGTCGTTGCGCTGCGCTGTGGCGTTGCGCAACGATGGGCGGAAATACTCAAGACAAGCAGTGCAGCCAGGCGGTGTGGGACGAGTCTGGGCTAAACTGCTATTTACGGGAAAGGTGTAGAATCGGACCTCTTGAAAAGCTACATTTCCACTTCAAATACGTATTCCTACTTCAGTTATTAAACTCGCTGCTTTGTAATGGACTCTGGCGGTTTATCGTCATAGATGCAAATTTCTGTTGTCTTCAGTTCAGCAGGGAAAGAATGAATAAATGACGTACAGGACTGCAAACAAAGGTCCGTGTACAAAACTGAAACTGAATGAGGCAAATGTGCTGGAATTGGGAAGCGGTTTTAAGCAATTCTGAGCAAACATACAGTTGTCTACAGGCAACAAGGGCTAGTCTGTTACACATGATTACTAAGCCGAATGAGAATCTATTCTGTTATTAATTGCTATTACTATTACCATTTCTACTAGTACAACTAATACTGGTACTACTACTACTACTACTATTATTATTATTACTATTATTAATATTAACGTTGCTTAGGAGAAAATTTTAGTTCTGCTTACAATGAAATTACAAAAAGGTTATCAGTAGGAGGTAAAGACTTTGGGCAAGAAATTATCATTTAAAATTGTTCTATATGCTCTGCCTTTAAACACACGTGGGATCGCATTGTAGGACTTCCTGAGGCGCGGAGGAAAAGTCAAGTGGTTCACTGCAGGATAATTTCCAAATTTTACAAAATGGTTCAAATGGCTCTGAGCATTATGGGACTTAACGTCTATGGTTATCAGTCCCCTAGAACTTAGAACTACTTAAACCCAACTAACCCAAGGACATCACACACATCCACGTCCGAGGCAGGATTCGAACCTGCGACGGTAGCGGTCACGCGGTTCCAGACTGAAGCGCCCAGAACCACACGGCCACACCGGCCGGCCAAATTTTACAGCTAACTTTCGGAGGCGAAAGTAGCACGAAAACTAAGTGTCTTGGAAATGGCAAGGAAGTCTAATAATTAGAATCTGTATTTAACACAGAATACTTTTCAGTATACAGTACACAGTATCCGAGATTTACGGCAACTTACTGGGTTAACAGACATTTGCGATACCGCCTTCTTTTCCGTAGGGATTATTTCGATTTTCTGCTGCAAACTGTGAGATTCATATTTCTCACACAATTACGCAATACACTGGTGCAGTTACGAAATTCTGTATCTTTCCAAATGTGTCCATAACGTAATAATAATTTTCTCACATGATTCCTTAAGATAATGATGTGCTATGAAAATTTGTTACCCTACAAATTTTACTGTGTATAGACGTAGATTCAAAATAGAATGTATACCTATGCAAGATGTACTCTGCTTTTTATTTTTTGTTATATAAATCATAACAAATATCACGTGGATCGAGTATTCTTCTACATGTAATTTGTTTAATGTTCTGTGTAAGTGTAGTGATCAGTAAAGAGGAACACACCTAACTTTTTCATAAATACCTTTATATTCGTAAAAAAGCTAAATATTTATTGTCTTATACGTGTAGTATATTTCATAATTTCCAAAGTTGTATTTCATAATTATTTTAAACAATCTATGTTACATTTTTTCTTTATATTATTTGTAAACATCAAGAGTTGCAGTTCCGTTTCATCTGTTCACTTACTGAATAACAGGCAGTTAATGTAATTATTTATTTGAACATTTACCGTTTCTGCAACGTACCAGAAGCTCCTGTTCTTATACGTAAAGATGAGATTCGCACCGAACGCGAGCACTTCAGATAAGACACTTCACTTGCTTACTTAAGTGAAGACACTTCTTGTCAGATCTTTTTCTGACTTCTAATATAGTGCGCAGCTACTCTTTGTTTGGTGTCTATGAAAATGTCGTCTGTGCAGAAACTCTTATCAGTACTTTAAGACGAGTTTTTATTACCATAATAAATCAGTATGTAAAATACATCTTGTGCAGTGAGAGTGTGAAAACGCGTTTACACTTGAATTTATAACAACCTGTACCTCTAGAGAGAATACGATGAGCCTTGGTTTTGGGAATGCAGCAATGATGAGTATCATTTTTACCCACGTTATCATTCATCTCCGAACTTAATTTTGTCCCTTTTCATATGAACTGCGTGTGTACTGAAACAGCAGTTAATAGTGCTAGACGACTACGTCATAACGCCACTAATTTGCAACAGTGAATTTTACGCAGAAAAGGAATGAGAAACGTTATAGGTAGTACCGAGCTATGTGGTGCCGGGGTTCGCACACTGGACTCGTACTGAGGAGGAGGACTGTTCAAATGCGTCCAGATTTGGGTTTTCCGTGATTTCCGTAAATTGCTCTAGGCAAATGGCAAGGTGGTTCGTTTTAAAGAGCACGGCCGACTATCTTCCTTACTAGAATACACAGAGGGGTCATGTGCAGGGGCGAAATGCGAGTTGTGGCGCCACCGCGACCCTTCTCGTCAAGTTACACTGCATCGAAGCTCGTAGACACACGGCGCACACGTGCGTAACTCCTAGCAGGCACAATCGAGATATCCCATATTTTAGTGTGTTATTGCTGTTACTATTACTATGGTTTACATTAGTTAGATCAGGAGTTTTCAAAGTTTTCCTTCTACGGAACACATTGAGAATTTTTGTACTTCGATGGAACATCTTGATTATTTTGAAGGTTAACAAAATTAAAAACGTTTGTTTTATTCATCACTTACTTCAATTTTAAATCATAATTAATAACACGGAAAACAATGAAATTAAAGAAAAATAATCAATATCATTAGAATGTCGAAATAGCAAACCGGCGTGTTATTAATAGTTTTTCGCAGAGTACTTATTAGTTTCTCACGGAAACCAGTGTCCTGAGGAGCACAGTTCGAGAAACCTTGATTTAGACTACTTTTTTCTATAATCGGTGAAATGCTAGTGTAAAGTTTCCGAAGGACGTCAGCCTTTTTCACCATGTCATCAGAGGGCAGTGTTCTAGACCTATAGTACGGAGAAACCCCTACAATGTCATTTCAAACGCTTTAACTGTGTTAATAGGTTTTTCCTATTCTGGAAAGTTGTATTACAACATTTAACTTTTTTCAGTTTTTATCTTTTGTTCACTCTCCATTCGCGTACTTCGTTTGCACTTTTTCCCTTTTCGTTAACTTTCATTCTGATGAAAGTGGGTGTCCTTACAAACATATTACAGCAAGGTCCTCGATTCCTGATATTTCTCATATCATCTCAAGGGTATCTGTCGGTGAAGGATCTGGCTGGGGATCGGTGCTCGTGATAAAGGTGTCCATAAAAATGAGCTATCCATTAACATGGAAGGTTTGAAGATGGTATCTGGATATACATGAAAGAAAAACCTTTGATATTTAAATGAACTGAGTTGCCGGATATGCACATTTATGATAGTTGAACAAATATTAAATAAATAACTTGGCCATATTTATCTGTTTCACAACGGATGGCAGTAGGACGTAAAAATGGAAGTTGGCGAAAGAATATTTAAGCACGTGCTCTTATAAAAATATCACGTTTATTGAGAACACAACTGAACAAGCTACTAAACTAAATAACTAATAAATGGGTGACGGTTGCTGTTCTTCATGACGCTCTTGGCTGAGTTACAAAATTACATTTACAACTGCGTCTTGGAGACCACAGCACGATTTATCATTAATTATTAATTGTTGAAGGTTGTGAGAAATCTTTCAATGGCGATATTCACGCACATGTACACATATCGTAGATATTTAGGACAAATATAAGAATAAAGAATAACTTCACCTGTATGCACGTGGTCGGCAAACGGTCGTTCCCTTGGCTTGAGTGCACGAAGCAAGTGAACAAGAATTCATCGATAAGAATAAGTTGTTAATAGTTGCAGCATAGAAGAAATTCTGAAACTAATTTGGAAGTTTTACCCTGAGAAGCAGTAACTGCGACATGTAACGACTCTCACAATCCGCGAACATGTGGTCGTCACAAACAAAAAATCTGCATAAAATGAGCGGTACAATTCACAATAGCTAACCACGAGTCCACAGGTTTGAACAGAGGTTTGCATGCGTGTCCAAGTATAATGTTTGTAATGTTCCGAAATTAATCAGAAAAATTCCGTAAACAGCTCAACGAGCAATGAGCGATGAAAGCAAGACATTAATTTTGACTGAAGCTGAAATCTACAAGAATAAGATAATGATTTACCTGTGAATAGGCAGACTCACACTTAGTTGGTGTCGCCCATCTCGCATCTCCCGGAACCCTACCGAGCGAACTCTTTTGGAACCCACATGTCCAGTTCCTCCGGAAGTGCCCAGAGAGCTCCCTATTGTGTGGTGCCAACCTGTACAAGAGCTCCGTCCAAGGCGAATAGATACCTCTTTGCTACCTGGTACGTACTTTATGGGGGTGGCTATTCTGCCACAGTAGCAGACTACTTTTACTCCCACATATCTAGATACTGAAATTTACCTTGTACACTCTCATTCACACTTTTCATTCATCAGGTGACAGGAGCAAAGGATGTGTATAACATACATGTACTGAATATGCTTGTGGGCCTCTGATGGTTACCAAAAATCTGCTATACAAATGTGCTAACTTGGAGTGTTTGCGTTTAGCGCTATAAGCAAATATCCTGCAATCATCTCTAACTTCTCAACATTTTCCTTCAAATCTGGAGCACTTTACCCTTCGTATTCGGTGCAATTCTCAAAAATGTCACTTCCCTGTAGAGAATGTCTTGCTTCTCGGAAGATGACGGTTCTACAAACGTAGCTCGAGTTTCCGCCAGTATATTAGCGCTTAAAGTACCACATTCTTGACCGCCCCATTAGCCGTGCGGTCTAACGCACTGCTTTTTCGGGCGGGAAGGCGTGACGGTCCCTGGCATGAATGCGCCCGGCGCATTAGTGTAGAGGTCCGGTGTGCCGGCCAGTCTGTGAATGGTTTTTAAGGCGGTTTTCCATCTCCCTCGGCGAATGCAGGCTGGTTCCCCTTATTCCTCTTCAGTTACACTACGTCGGCGATTGCTGCGCAAACTCTTCCTTCACGTGCGCGTTCACCATAATTACTCTACCACACAAACATTGGGGTTACACTCTTCTGGTGTGAGACTTTCCCGCCGGGGGGTCCACTGGGGGCCAAAACGCACAATAACCCTGGGTTCAGTGTGGGGCGGCGGTGGGGTACGTGGACTGCTGTAGCCTATTGTGGGGTTGTGTACAACTGCGGGCTACGGCGGGGACAAAGCCTCTCTGTCGTTCCTAGGTCCCCAGTTCAATACAATATCAAATTTTTTCTTATTCTTGCATGTACTACATGACAGGATTTCACCCGCATCACAGCTGTAAATCAAAGACTTAGTCGTAGATAGGCAACATGCAGTCGCAGCCTCAGAAATATCTTCAGAGGACCAGTTAGTACACTGTCCTTTCATAACCACTTGTTGCTGACAGTAAAAAAAAGAGCTCCGAATCAGTTTTTGTAGATGCTTTAATTTCAGTAAATCACCGCTAACATCGAGAGATGATCCTGTAAAATTTCTCTTTCCGTAATTTCTAGTTATTGGGGTCAACAGGCATTCACGTATTCACTGCAGTGTTTTTTCATGGTTAAAGTTTTGTCTGGTAATAGTTTCTTCATTCACTTGGTAAATATTTACCTGTAAAATACCTTCTTCTTTGCGGCTGCTTCGTTTTCATGCCCGAATATTTGTCTCATTATTAGCACATTACTACGCCCTAAATAAGCGCCGGAGGATGATACATTTTGAGTTTGAACAGCATCTGTCTTCAACTTGCATTTCGAAGTAATGTTTAACAGTTCACTTCTCAGATCCCTTCCATAATCCGAATCAGTACAATGTATTGAACGGACACGAGTACTTTCAACTGAAAACGAATTTGCACGTTTACAAGCATTTTTCCACTTTCGTTTCGTCTCATTGTGTTTGGTAAACATATGAAACTTAATTTCTAAATTACTTACTTACTTTGTTTAATACAACTGGCGATCGCACAGCAAACCATTATTTTTTACTTCAATATTTACTTTAAAAGTCCATCAATAAACTGATAATTACGGCGTAACTCTGTACCCAATCGTCAGTCACTAATAAAAATTCACGCTGCCGTAAACGACCTCGTTTTCACTCGCAAACCCAATTATAACACAATACGTTATGGCAGATTCGGACTACTGAACGCTGGTTGGGTTCACCGTGACATCAGCTGTGCGGCTTGTTATTGCGGGTATACCTTGTGATCCCTACCGTGTATTCCAGTATGTGTGCCCTGCCCCATCCTTGCATCATTCCAAGACAGAGCTTCGTCTCTGATGACCTCATTGTCGACGGATAGTTAAACCATTATCCTCCTTCCTTCCCTTCCAGCAGCTTGTGTGAGGGCCTGCACACGCAGATGGCATTACCACCTGACCTCTAAAACTCTAGTCAAGTGGATGCACACATTCCAAGGCCGACCGTACCGGCTACCGACAATAAATCCAAGGCGTCTCGTAAGTCCACAGGTAGATCAGACATTCCAAAATGAGATGTTACTATTATAGCTCATAAAAAATGCGTGACGTGTCTTTTTGCCATATTTTTCTATTAATGCGATATCTTGGATGTTACTCTAAAGTGATGTACTGAGTACTGACGTAAATATGTTATTATTATATTAAAAGGTTTTGAATATTTTACTGTTACTGTTATTAAAATCGTAGTCACCTGTGACTTGTTAAAAGTGTGGGTGACTGCAAGTAAGGGGAGGTGAGAACAGTAACAAAAACCCCTCCCCAGAACCGCAAATGCGTGACGCGTCTTTTTCCCATATTTTTCTATAAATGTGATTTCTTGGATGTTACGCTAAAGTGATGTACTGAGTACTGACGTAAATATGTTATTATTATATTAAAAGGTTTTGAATATTTTATTGTTACTGTTATTAAAATCGTAGTCACCTGCGACCTGTTAAAAGTGTGGGTGACTGCAAGTAAGGGGAGGTGAGAACAGTAACAAAAAACCCTCCCCAGAACCGCATAATCAGAACCATAATCATGATTAAGAGGATGTAGGACAGTAGTTCTGCAGACACAGGCTACTGAGGACAGCTGCATAAAACTAGTCTGCAGGTTGAATGTCTCAAAACAATTTAAACATCATGATTTGCATTGCCTGTATGGTATGAAACACTTCCATGAATCTGGTGTGCTTCACACTAACTTATTTTCGGGGCAATATAGAGTGAGTCAAATAAAAGGCGTCCATACGTGGGGGCGAGAGCGGCCACCCCTCCCCCTAGTTCTTAGCTGTTGCTGTTGTTGTGGTCTTCAGTCCTGAGACTGGTTTGATGCAGCTCTTCATGCTACCCTATCCTGTGCAAGCTTCTTCATCTCCCAGTACTTACTGCAACCCACATCCTTCTGAATCTGCTTAGTGTATTCATCTCTGAGTCTCCCTCTACGATTTTTACCCTTCACGCTGCCCTCCAACGCTAAATTTGTGATCCCTTGATGCCTCAGAACATGTCCTACTAACCGGTCCCTTCTTTTTGTCAAGTTGTGCCACATACTCCTCTTCTCCCCAATTCTATTCAATACTTCATCATTAGTTATGTGATCTACCCATCTAATCTTCAGCATTCTTCTGTAGCACCACATTTCGAAAGCTTCTATTCTCTTCTTGTCCAAACTATTTATCGTCCATGTTTCACTTTCATACATGGCTAGACTCCATACAAATACTTTCAGAAACGACTTCCTGACACTTGAATCTATACTCGATGTTAACAAAAGGAAAAAATATAGCGTAGTCGCGTGTTTTCCTTTCAAGAAAGTGATTTGAAAGTCGTTATTATATGGGTTTTAATAGGACCGTAACTAGAACTTCTTTATGGCTACCTACAAGTCGCAATGCGTCTTCCAAAATATTAAAAATACTCCATACCTCCAAGTCTCCCCTCCTCCCCCCTCCCCCCTACATACAAACTATCGTATGGGCGCCCTTGAGTCAAATAACAATACAGTACTAAGAGTGGTTTTCTCGAACCTAACCTCATCGCTTACCCCTCTAATATTGGCCTCAGTTACGTGGGTGTTCCGACAGTCCGTGGAGACGGCCGGACATGGTGGTTGTATTTCATTCCGTTCCTGTGCTGGTTACTGGTTGTTGGATGCTTGTCTATAGACTCAGTCTTCTATTAATTGATCACAGTATTACTGTACCTGGGAATGCTGTCGCTTCGGTCAGCTTATCGTGAGTTTTCGTCATGATTTTCCACGAGGACTCGCAGAATCACTTGACAGAATATGCACTGCTGCCTCAAAATCATTCACAGTGCGAAGCGTTTTCCTCGGCTGCTGCTATACTTGTTTACTGAGCGTCACCGCGTATTTCCGATAACGGCCACGGAGGACCAAGTGCAGCAATATCATCATGGTAGAGTAGAGACTTGCTTGTGACCGTCACGAGGTTGGATGTCTTGCAAGGTTAGGGACGTGCGCCTGTGTATGCTTGTTTCACGGTCCGGGGAGCCTAGACCGCTATCTTGTTTCTGTTTGTTGCCAGGCACGTTTACATTTAAGGGCAGCTCTTCTCGAGCGGAAGCCAGTTGTCTCGCCTGAAGCAAACTAATATTCTTCCGAAAGCTCCTGCGCGTAAGTGGACTGGGTGTTTTCTTCAACATTCGTGGCGGAAGGACTTACCTGTTTTTGTGTTGTTTTCAAGATCGGGCTGCCAGCTTTCATGTTGTCTGCCGAGCTACACGTCACGCAGGTACGAGGTACGTGGCTGACTATCGTAAATTACTAATGCCTTTAAATTAGGTATCTGTTGCGCAGCAGTGTATTTTGAAGCGAAAACCACTATTCGCTCGTCGGTTAAACTTTCTTGTGCGACAAAATACCGTCAAATTTGAACTGTTATAATCTACGATACTAATATTTTGTTAGCAAAGGGTGAGCCCACGACGGATATGCAGTATCATGTTTGTACGTATTTGTCGCGCAATATTTGTTTTGCCTGTGGCGTCATAGTACCAATGTAGGCAAATGCGGTTGATGATTAGTAATTAAGTTTTGTGTGAAGTTATAGTATGGTACATCGTGGAATCACGTTTGCAAGGTGATCATAAAAACTTCCCTGACCGACTTCATTGATACTGACAGAGAGTGTAAGGCACGACTAAGAGTTCAACATACATATGTAAATAGGAAGACGCAGCACCCAAACCGTTTGCTAGAAAATCGAGTTTGAAAATTTTAGGCCCGCATATATAGTGTGTGTGGTCGCCACCGCTAAAGGACTTAGAAGCTGAGGGAGTAAGCGATAAGTTTCACGAGAGCGAGGTCCTTCGATCGAATCTGGCTACCGGTACTTTTTTTCCATTCTCACGTTATTCAGCAAACGTGGTGTAATCCCGTCCAAACATTCTCTACTGGTGCAGCCTTTCGACATATATTTCTAATGTAGACGAAGACCTTATAAAACAACTACAAAATTTTGCAAAAACAGACATAATGTCTTACGGGATATCCGCAATCAGTGATTTTATAATGTTACTTAAAATCCGTCTTGATTGCAAATTTTATTTTTTATTATTCATATGACCGGTTTCGGTTCATTCAGAACCATCTTCAGATCTGATATTTCAGTTACAGGAGTAACCCGTCCAAATCAGCAACTTTCACATGCTACGTCACATGTGACGTAGCATGTGAAAGTTGCTGATTTGGACGGGTTACTCCTGTAACTGAAATATCAGATCTGAAGATGGTTCTGAATGAACCGAAACCGGTCATATGAATAATAAAAAATAAAATTTGCAATCAAGACGGATTTTAAGTAACATTATAAAACTACAAAATTGCTCGTACATTATCGAACTGAATAGAGAGATAGCTTCTAGAGAAGATAGCATAAAAATTCAATGAATCGTTCATCATATTCGGTGGTATGCTTCGATATGCGCAGTACGCCGCTAAATGGCACGGTGGCCGATAACCGTTTATAAATGTAAACCAAATTTGTTTTGCAATAGACACGTTGGAAAACCATACATATGCAAAAATTCAGCATTCATCACACATGTTGTACGTCGTAA
This sequence comes from Schistocerca cancellata, assembly GCF_023864275.1. NCBI lineage: Eukaryota > Metazoa > Arthropoda > Insecta > Orthoptera > Acrididae > Schistocerca > Schistocerca cancellata. The sequence goes on along the minus strand of NC_064628.1, from coordinate 418,878,294 downwards.
TATTTATTGTTCTCAGTGTTTCTATGATAAGTATCCTTCTGATTCCTGCAATGCTCCATAGGTTACGTACTGCCACAAACGTAGATACAATAATGTAAATGAAATAACTGCACTGATTTGATCAAAAGTTCTCGTGCATAGTTTTTTTAATTCCAATTTCCTTACAAAGAAAATGTTTTCTACTTTTTCAGGATAAATATCATGTAAAGAATAAATGATTCAGTAAATTTGACAATTTTCACCGTCATAAATCTGTTAGAATTATGTGGGTATCAGAAAGAGCTACCAGCAGCGAGGTTTGAACCAGAGGCCTCGCGCTTATGAAGCTACGCGCTTACTCGCTCGTCTGAGGACTGCTTGAATACTGGCGAGCATACGAAGTATACAAGCACACCTAAATTTTTCAAACTCCACGTTCTCCGAAACGGTTGCGTCTTCCTGTTTACGTATGTTGAAGTTCTAGTTGTGTCCCGCACACCCTGTCAATATGAATCGAATCGGCGAGGGCAAGTTCCTACGGTAGTCTTGTTAGCTTGCATTTCGATTCCGGCGTCATTGGGAAGGGCTTACGGAGCAGTTCTAGGAACCAAAATGAGACAAAGAAAATATTGGCCGAAACATAGTGACAATGTATATTAAACTGAAAAATACTAAATAATGGAAGACTTCCTCTCATATGACTCGTAGAATATGCTCGGAAGTATAGAAAAGACAAGTCAGAGAAAAGCTCGCTTCGAAAGGACTCCAAAAAACCTAAAATGTATAGTGTTGAACGAATGTGAAAGCTACACCAGCGCGGGAAAAATAAAAACAAAAAAAGGCGCAAAGCTGTTACGTAGGTGGCCCATCTATCGAACTGCGGCCAGCGATAGTCCAAACATCTATGGATTATGTGCAGGCCTCGTTGGAAGGCAATACACAAGACACTGATGACATAGTCATAGATAGCAACGTGATAGCGTCAGACGAGCATGTATCGCGAGCACCAAATATAGTCATGTTGTCAACCGACGTTGAGACGTCGGGGCTCATTGCGCGTATGTCAGTGGAGGGTGACACGATAAACTGTGATGTTATTCAGCAACCCAACACAGCTGGATAATCGTCGGAGAGCGGTGCATACACACTTTGCGCACACTTCAGCGCAAACGACTTCGACTTTGCTTGCCATGTGTGCAACCATTTCTGGTTTCAGCTCGATTCGAACGAGTTTAAGGCAAGACATCGTTCAGTACTGGAAGATGCACTCCACTGTACTATGCAGGAATTCATAGCATGCAGCAGTTGTGATAGGGGGTCTCGATGGAGGGCGGTTGCGCATCCTTGACATGTGGTAAGGCTTCTTGTACCCACTGATATCAACTAACCTGCCAATGTTGGACACCATCATAGTTAGACTGACTTCACTATTGCTACATACGTTAAAATTGTTTTTCATCAAAGTACGGTGATAGGCAATAACTTACATCCTACTGTGCATCACTTAATATGATTTTATTCCGATATTTACACGAAAAATCTACGGCGCAAACCCGAACTGTGCACACAAGATTTTTGTGGGACTATTTTTGTAAATTTCACAACAATGTTATTGTTGTTTTTGTTGTTGTGGTTGTGGTGGTGGTGGTCTTCAGACCGAAGTCTGGTTTGGTACAGCTCTCCATGCTACTCTGTCTTATATAAGCCTTATAGTTCCGAATAACTACCGCTACTACATCATTCTGAATCTTCTTACTGTATTCATCTCTTGGTCTCCCTCAATTTTATCCCACGCACTTCTCACCAACACTAAGTTTTGGTGATGTCTTCATGTCTTAGAATATTCCCTATCAACCGATCGCTCCTTTTAATCGAGTTATACCACAAATTTCTTTCCAAACCAGTTCTATTCAGTACCTCCCCGTAGGTTACATGACCTACTCATCTAGTATTTATCATTCTTTTCTATCACTACATTTCAAAAGCGTCAGTGTGGTCTCGCTTGTTCCTACATTTCTCTAGAACGCAAACTAATCTTCCCTGAAATCGGCTTCTACAAGTTTCTCCATTATTCGGTAAACAATTCGTGTTCTTATTTTGCAACCAATACTTACTAAACTCATAGTTCGGTAATATTCACTCTCGTCATCATCTGTGTTCTTTGAAACTGGAATTATTACATTCTTCTTTAACTATGAGGCTATTTCGCCTGTCTCATACGTCTTGCACACTAGATGGAATGGTTCTGTTATGGGTCCACCCACATGTTGCCTAGGTTGTTTCAAGTAATTTGCAGAAGTTTCGCTGGGAAGCCCTTACACGCCCTCCATACAATCCCCATCTCTTCCCATGGGATTCCCATATTTTTGGACCCCTGAAGAATATCAGACATGGAATTCGACTTGCTTCGAACGAAGAGGTGTACATGCTGAGTACAGTCCTAGTTCCATAGGCAACAACAAACATTTTTCCATGAAGACAATTACCGTCTTGTCGCACTGTTGGGTTAATCTGTTAACGTTTGAAATTATTTACTTTTTTCCGTTTGTCTCATTTTCATTTGATTGCTCCTTACAGAGTACGTCTGAACCAGTATGTGTGAGCAAAGGTTTGAGGGATGCTGAACACCCACTGTGGAACAACAGCCGTTGCTCAGTGACCGTATTTTTTTTGTCCTCAATCTTTCTGAATATTTTGTTGCTGTGTGTCACGATATCCTCACCCTCTACAGTTCCCTCTACTGCCATGGAAGTTATTCCCTGATGTCGTAACATGTGTCCTATCATCCTGTCCATCCTGCCTTGCTTTACGTGTCAATTTTACAGAGAATTTACTAATTTCTTATTTAATTAGTCACTTCATTACCAAGGGGAGGCGTTTGAGATAAGGGTGATTCTGGATAAACGAAGATGTTTGATACACTATGTTTTCTTAGAGAAAATGTCCTTGTAAAATTCATTAAGTGTTGCACACATTGTCTTGTTGCACAATGTTGCGTATTCTGTTAAAATATTCTCTTCTTCGTTTACTGTTTTTGTGTGTGGTAGTTATCCTCTGTTGTAAGTTTTTGGTGGAAACTGTTACCGTCTCTGAGGATCTTGACATCAGTTTCACTATTATTTAGGTAATAGTTTCTTGTATGAGATTACGTGCAGAAGTGAAGTGTGTATTCCAATTTTTTAAGGCTCTGAAGTGCGTAGAATACGTAGTTTAGAAGTTTATGCATGTCTGGCTAATGTAAGCAGACTGGCATTAACGACAAGTTAACTGATAGGTTGCAGCTTTGTTGAATTTGTCTGAAGAGGTGTTGTTGTTGTTAACATTTTCTACACTGCTTTATTTGTTGGGAGTAACATTTTTAGTTCTGAGGTATTTTCAGTAGGTATTTTTGTTGCTGTATGTGCCAAACAGTATACGTTGTAACGTGTTTCTTTTCCTCTGTGTTCTCTGTGATTGTCATGTGTTGATGTTCCCGACTTTCTGTTGTGGGTGGTAATTTATATTTGCTACGGCATTTCTCCAGTTTGATTTTTATTGTTTAGTTCGCATATTGTTTGTATATTGTACCAATTGTCTCTGGCTGTCTGGTATGATGTGATTAATTCATGTGTAGACGATTCTGTCTAGAGGAGCTGTGTTAATTCTGCACAGCATGTACCTAAAGCTTGAATATTTTGTGTGTCAGTGAGTGAGTGGACTGTGAATGGTTGTACTTGTGGTTGTGGGTTTCCTGTGTATCCCAAAGTTATATTTGTTGCTGACTCTGTGCAATGTGATGTCTAGGAAGTTTCATTTGATGTCTGCTTTTGTCTGTGTGGTAAAACTTAATTATAGGCTGGACCTTGCTTCAGTTTACTGTGTAGCTGATTTATCCGTGTATCTGTTTTATCTACCAAACAGATGATGTCATCTGCTTAGTGATGTTAGCACCTGCATAATGACTAGGTTAAAGAAGTTACACACTAGCATCTCACTCCTGTAGAAATGGTATGAGAAGTGGAGGAATTGTTACATATATTAAGCTAGAACACACATTCAAAAACATTGAGACAAGATTTCGTTGCGATCAGCACATGGAAGTACGCACTTGTGATTTAATACTGAAAAAGTAATTCACTTTCCATTTTAATTGCATGCGGATCCCTAGTGGCAAGTTCTGAATTATTTATAAGAAATTTCGATTCCTTACTATGCAGTCTGACAGACAGCACCAAGATATAACCTGTGGTGATATCAGTGTAGATGTAGTTCTATAAGTTACTACTTTTATTTAAGTTTATTGTCAAAGCATCTGAAGAATTTCACTGTTACACTTTCAGGTTTTTCGTTTAGCATTTTGCCTTCTTATTTCATGCAATGTGTATATGTTTCCAGTTCTTCTAACAAATACATTTCATGCCCTTTATTTAGTCGGTGGAGTAATTCGACGTTTTGCTCTACTTTTCCATATGGGTGTCCTGTATTGTGTATGCGTGTAGCTATTGCTGATGTTGTGTGTCTGTTGTGTGTGTAGGCTTTAATGTGCTCTGTGTACCTGGTATTGAAATTTCGGCCAGTTTGTCATAAGTAAAACATGGAGCATTTCTGGCACGTTACTTTGTATATTCCATATTGGGTATGGGTCATGATTACACTTTATATTATGTATTCGTTTTTGTTGCACTTTATTTGATGTAGAAAACCCAACTTTTACAGTGTGATTTTTGTGAATATATCGCAGAAGATAGCAAATACGCTCCACTGGTGAAATTAAAAGCAAGGGTGGTAACAGTAAGACAGCAATGGGAATTGCACTGTTAAATGCGGAGCAGAGAGCAGATAGATAGAAGAAGTACGTTGAAGGACTTTTGGAGGGGGAAGTCATGTCTGACGACGTGATAGGAAGAAAGACTGAAGAAAAATCAAGGATTTGTTGACCTGGAAAAACGGTCGACAATGTAAAATGATGCAACATGTTCAGAAAAATAGGAGTAAGCTATAAAGAAAGAAGGGTAATTTGCAATATGTACTTGGACCGAGAGGGAATAATACGAGTGGAAGACAAAGAACGACATGGTCGGATTAAAAAGGGTGTAAGACAGGGTTGTAGTCTTTCGCCCCTTATTCAATCTATACATCGAAGAAGCAATGTTGGAAATGAAAGAAAGGTTCAGAAATGGAACTCAAATTCAAGGTGAAAGGATGTAATGATACGATTCGCTGACGACATTGCTGTCCTGAGTGAAAGTGAAGGCGAATTACGTGATCTGCAGAATGGAATGAAGTCTAACGAGTACAGAATATGAGTTTACAGTAAATCGAAGAAAGATGAAAGTAAAGAGAAGTAGTAGAAATGGAAATTGTGAGAAAATTAGGATCAGGACTGGTGCCATGAAGTAGATGTAATAAGGAATTCTGCTACCTAGGTAGCAAAACAAACCATGGCAGATGGAGCAAGGACATCAAAAGCATATTACACTAGCAAAAAGGGCTTTCTTAGCCAAGAGAAGTCTACTAGTATCAAACATAGACCTTAATTTGAGGAAGAAATTTCCGAGACTATACATCTGGGGCACAGAATTATTTGGTAGTGAAACATGGATTGTGGAAAAACCAGAAAAGAGAATCGAAGCATTTGAGAAGTGGTGTTACAGGAGAATGATGAAAAGTAGATGGACTGATAATGTAAGGAATGAGGAGGTTCTCTGGAGAATCAGCGAGGAAAGAATTATACAGAAAACACCAAAATGAAGAAGAGATAGTACGGTAGGACATCTGTTCGGCACCAGACAATAACTTTCATGGTACTGGAGGGAGCCGTAGAAGGTAAAAATTGTAGAGGAAGGCAAAGGATGGAATACACCTAGCAAATAACTGAGGACGTAGGTTGCAGTTGCTACTATGAGATGAAGAGTTTGGCACAGGAGAAGAATTCGTGGCAGGCCGCACCAAACCAGTCAAAAGACTGACGACTCAATAAATAAATAAATGAAAAAGACTCCAGAACAAATGTTAAAAGAATACTTCACAACAAATGCCCTAGGATGAAATTTATAATTAACGAAATGCTGACAAAAAATTAATATATTCCATGATAAATTCATATCATTATTTGAAAATAGCTTTCCACATGAGGTAATCAGAAACGACATTAAACAACCATGTAAAAGCTATGAATCACTAGAGAGCTTAAAGTATCTTGTGAAAGAAAAATGGAAGTGTATGGTATCGGATGACAATACATCCTGTAATAGTTGTGCACTACATAAAATATTCAATATCATATGAAAATTAATTAAAGATCAACAAACATGCATATTACGTCATAAATCAGTAATCATACCAACAGACTCAGGGATATATGGAATGTAGTGAAACGTGGGACAAGACAACTGGCCACACAACAGAATAATATCACTATTAGATGAAAGGTCTATGAATGATGATACACAGATGGCTGATATGTTTAATAATTGTTTCTTAAATACAGTGGAAAATATTTGGACAGACACTACCAGACAAAAAAATCACACCAATAGGTTGAAAAAGTAAATTGTAATCCCATGATATATCACCAACTTCTCCTTCTGCAATTAGGAAATGTAATTCTCTCAAAATTAAAAACTCATTATCGATATGAAGGTTTTTCCAACAGAGTACTAAAATTTTTTTGCTATATAATCAACTTACATGAAATATGTAATGTATCACAAACTAAATGCATTTTTCCAGAAGAATTGAAGTATGCTATTCTTGAACCCACCCAAAAGAAATATAACAGGCGAGATGTCAATAACTACCACCTGTTTAACTACTGACATTTTCCAGAAGTATTGAGAAGGTCATGTATTCTTCAAAACTATTCCACTTGAGTAACGATAATATCCTCAGTAAATCATAGTTTGGATTTCAGAAGTGTTCTTATACTGAGAATGCCATTTAATGTTCACTGTAAAATTTTTAGAAGCATTAAATAACAAATTAACAGCAGCTGATTATTTCTGCAACCTATCTAAGGCGTTAGACCGTGTAGACCGCAATATTCTTGTAGATAAACTGAAGTTTTGTGGGATTCATGACATAGACGACCATTGGATAATGTCATATATAACCAACCTTGCCCTGGTGATAACACCAGTTCCCATCAGATCACCTGAGTTAAGCACTGTCAGAGTTGGCTAGCACTTGGATCAGTTACCGTCTGGTCTACAGAGCTCTTTTGGCAAGTGGGGTGCACACAGCCCTTGTGAGTCCAATTGAGGGGCTATATGACTGAGAAGTAGCGGCTCTGGTCACGAGAACTGACGACAGCTGGAAGAATGGTGTACTGCCCACATGCCTCTCCATATCCGCATCCAGTAACACTATTAGGCTGAGGATGACACAGTTTGTGGTCAGTACCATTGGGTCTTCCAAGGCTTATTTGGAAAGAGTTTAGAAGCATGTATAACCAAGAAAACACAGAAATCTGTACTTAGTCATTCAGCCAATGAAATCAGGAAGGTTCTACTGACTGGAGAGAAATCCTGTAAGGTGTCCCATAGGCTCAATCTTATGTCCATCATAGTTTGTCATCTGTGTAGATAATCTGCCCTATAATACACAACATGCAAATAAGCTATTTTTGTCGGTGGTACTAGTATTGTAGTCAGTCCAAGCATACATAAAGCAACAGAAGAAATGGCAAACATTATTCTTAAAAGTATCATTGACTTGTTTTACTCAAATTGTCTCACTCAAAATGTTTAAAAAACACAACACATTCATTTCTGCACATTTAGAATAATTAATGCAGTGATTAGTATGACCAATGGTGCCGGCCAGTGTGGCCACGTGGCTAAAGGCGCTTCAGTCTGGTACCGCGCGACCGCTACGGTCGCAGGTTCGAATCCTGCCTCGGGCATGGATGTGTGTGATGTCCTTAGGTTAGTTAGGTTTAAGTAGCTCTAAGTTCTAGGGGACTGATGACCTCAGATGTTAAGTCCCATAGTGCTCAGAGCCATTTGAACCATTTGACCAATGGTGAGGAAATATAGTGGAAGCTTCAAAATTGTTGTTTGTCCACATTCATGGCTATTTAACCCATAAAAAGTACTTTTGCAAGTCCAACAACAACTAAGTTCAGCTACATTTGCAGTTAGAATAATTGCAACTCTTGAGGAGAGAAAAATCAGTAAATCAACATATTTTCATTCAGCTGTGTCATATGGTGACATCTTCATTGCTCAAAAATGTGATGTAAGGATAATATGTGGTGCTCACCCATTATCATCTTGTTGACATCTGTATAAGGAGCTAGGCATTCTGACAACTGCTTCACGGTATATTTATTTCCTTATGAAGCGTGTTGTAAATAATCCACTGCAGCTTAAAAGGAACAGTGATGTACATAGTTATAATACCACAATGTAAATGGCTTTAATTACTTCATATTAACGTTTCTACCACAAAAAGTGGAGCACAACACTGCAACTAAAATTTTGATCACTATTAAAGTGATATAAAATTTCTGACTGACAGTTACGTAAAATTTTAAAACAAACTGAAAACTCATTCTGTTCTGTAGAAGATTTTCTCTTATTGTAAAGTGTGAAAGATGCTTGGTAGGAATTACTAAATCACATCTGTATACTTAAAACACACACAAACGCACTTAAACATGGTCATCATGTATCTACATTTATAAAAAAAATTGTGATTTGAATGTAAAATGACTCATTCCATATTATTATGATTTACTGTTCAATTGATCCATATAACAAGACTAAATAACTAATAGACCTTTTATTGTACAATGTCAATGAATAATTTGGTTTGTATGGGGTTCAGAAATGTGTTGACAAGGAGGCCACTGATGGATGATCCTATTGGAAGGTCTCCTTCTTGTGAATAGAACTCCTTGTTGGAAGTGTAGTCTTTTTCTGTCATGATCTTTACAGTGTGCTAAACTCTTACATGTCTGCATCTGTTGTGTGCCTTTGTTTCTGCAGTTGTTCTTTGATGATGCTGATTGTTTTTGATTTTGACGCACTTGTGTATATGTATGAGATGTCAAAGGATTCAAGGTTTGCTGTTGGTGGTATATTTAAGACTTTTATCCTTTCTATCAGAATATTGGTGTTTTTTAGGTCTATGTTGTTTGTCAAAGGTTAGAATTTCTCTAGCTATGAATGAGTGTGTTTAACTGGAGGTAAAGTTGGGCATTTTTGAATCTGACTACTTATCTAATTGGAATGTTGGATTTGGGACACAGCTTAGATTGTGCATTTTTGGATTCTTTTTTGTTACGTGCTTTGCTATAACTTTTTTGATAATAATGTTGAGGTTTTCTATATATTTCTGTATTTTTCTTTTTTGAGACCACTGATTTATTGAATGATATATTTTTCATCTGTAAATTCTTTTGTTTTGTTGATGTATCTCGTTTTACTCACAAATACCAGCAAGTTTCCTTTATCTACCTTAATGATGAACGCTTTGTGTCTAGTATTTTCTTCTTTAGTGTTCTGAAAATGTTTTGCTATGCTGTTTTTAATTTAGAGTTGACGTGGATCTTGTTTTCTGGATTATATATTTACTCTCTCTTTCTACTGCTGCCTAATTAAACCGTCACTGAAATCTGGGTTTCCCACAAATCACTTTTTTCATTGCAAGTTCTGTTTCTGTGATCACATTTTCTATGGTTCTGTGTGATGTTTTTATCTTGTGTTTAGGCCATTTTATAAGTAAGTGTCTTTCTTATTTTATTGGATCTATGTTAAGTAGACTGATAAGTCTGTCATGAAAATTGTGTTGGGCATCCATAATGACTTCTTTACTCACTGGTATTGTGGATTTCATGATATGGTTCCGTTTTTTGTTGCCTGTTTCCTGATTTTCATTGACGTTCCCATGTATGACTTAATTTCCTGTGTGATTTCATGGAAATGGGCAGATATGCTTATGTGATTCACTAATTCAAGATGTTTTTTACATAAATGAAAATGTGGTAGTTGATTTTTAGCAAATAAGAATGAACTTTTGTTTTAGCGTCAGGATTACTGCTTTTCGTTTAGGTAGTTGTATCGCAGGTGAAGAGTTGCTGTTTACATTGACTTTTACAAAACAAGAAGTTGTACTATTAAACAGAATTTATTAAATCTAATGTCGAGAATAGTTTTGTGCAATTGTGCAGTTGTGTTTTTAAATATAGTGTAGATCTTCACTGGAAATGCTTGACATTGTGTTCCGTTGATAATTTCCTTGAGGTCAGTAGCCCCCATTGGTCTTATTTCCTGTCAACAGCTAATTGAAGTATACCTGTTCCGGTATTCATTATCACAGTATTTACAGCCTCACAGAATTTCAGTTTTCATTCCTCAACTTTTTTTAGTATAATCCTTCTCCCCACATTGTTTCTTCTGAATGATTCTCTTAAACCTCAGACTACTCTTCACTAAATTGTGATCTGAAATTGTATCTGATTCTGGGTATGGTTTACAATCCACTGTCTGGTTTGAGATTCTCTCACTGACAATGATATAGTTCAGCTGAAATGTTCCCTTGTTTGCGTGACATTTCCAAGTTAATCTTCTACTCTTGTGATTTTTGAATAGTGTGTTCGATATTAGTAGCTAAAATTTTTTACAGAACTCATTCTCTCTTCTCTTATTTCTTCTAGTGAGCCTGTATTCGGCCCGGAACTCTTTCTCCATTTCCTCACTGAACGGTTCACAGTAACTGAATCTCTGCACTACCTTTCTATTCATGCCGAATCTCACCACAGTTGCATCATTGTCCGTTGCTGTTGAGATTACCCTATACCAGGGTTGGATAGACCTACTAGTGTCGCAGGAAGCAGCTCCCTCATTGTGACTATGTAAGGGCCACAAGTTCAAAAATAGCGTCGTGTCAAACGACTTATTATTCCGAACTGGGATCCCTCTGCCCCACTGCTAGACAGAGTGGACACAAGAGAGCTAAGTTCTACAAGAACACCCCCTCTCTTTTTCAGGAGGGAATGAAAGATGGGTAAAGATATAAGATAAAGAAATTACAAGAAGGGAAGGCGAGGGGCAGGCCACCATCGCATCAATAGTAGGCTGCATGTGGCCACAGGCCATGGTCTCTGCACCCTCCCCTATACTCCTCAGACCAGGAATACTTGTCTTCTTTCCATTTCATTTCACTGACCCAATACATATAAAGCGAGCCTCTGCATTTCCACTTCGAGATTTTATAGCTTGCCTACCACATTCAGACTCTTTACAGTCCACATTCCAACTCGTAGAATGTCGCCCTTTTTCTCATGGTTACCTTGTGATCATGACAGCTTGTTTACAGGCTGCTGCCAGTGTGGGGACTTATTTTATTGGCTTGACTTATTCTAATCAGAGGGGTTAGTCGAGCATCATCAATTTAAAGCCAATACATCTGATAAAAAATTAACCATTAAACCCAGTTTAGTGAGTGGATGAGTTAGCACATAATGCAAAATGCGTGAAATTATTGAATAATTCTCATAGAATTAACGACGTTGAAAAAAGCAGAAAATGTATCCCAAATAAATATTTATTAAATACTCTTCACACAGATGTGAATGTTGGCCTCAAATGAATTTCGAATTTAAAATAAAAACAATGAAACTGTAATTAATGCTTGTTGTGCATGTAGAACATTGAATACAGGAAAGTGTGTGAGTGAAGTTTATTTAAATGTACAGTAATTCACGAAAATCAATAGCATACATTCAGAGACCAAAATTGCAATTTTTCGCCCTCAATAGAGACGTAAGGGAAAGACTTCGCTACTTTGAACAGCCACTGTGAAAAACCGTAGCAAATAATTACGGTTCACAGTTGTCCCAAGTCCCATAAACAAATTTAAAGTTTGTGTAGTCAAGCAAAATGAATCACCAAAAACTGTCCAATAATCTTAAGTCCCGTGAAATGTTAAAGACCGTAATTATTGTTCACTAAATTGTTCCAAGTTCAATGAAAAGTTGAAGTATTCAACTTGACTGTTCACTCTTTCAACAAAAGCACTCTCACCAACACTGGCTTCTGATGAAAGTCCGGCGACGAAAGTCCGCCAACAAAAGAGCACTCTGACGTGACACACAATAGAATCCAAGTTATACACATGAATAATGACACTTTGCAGTGCGTGGTGGAGGGCACTTTGAGTACCACTGTCACTATTCCCTTTCCTGTTCCAGTTGCGAATTCTTTGCGGGAAGAATAATTGCCGGTAAACCTACAATGTGGCTCGAATCTCTGATTTTCTTAATACTCTTTCTGTGAGATATACGCAGAAGGAAAATATGTTTATTGACTCTTCTAGAAATTTACGTCCTTGGAACTTTAACAATGAGCAACACATTGATGGAGAATGCCTCCCACGCAGCATCTGCCACTGGAGTTGGTTGATCATCCCTGGGATGCTTTCGTGCTTACTAACTGAACCTGCAACGAGACACTGTTCTTTTTTGGATCTTCTCTATTTCATCTATCAATCCTATCTGGTACAGATCCCAGCTGATGAGCAATATTCGAGTACTGACTGACTGAGGGTTTTGTTAAGTTACCTCCTTTGTTGACAGACTACATTTCCTGAGGATTCTTCGAATGAATCTCAGTCTGAAACTTCCTGGAAGATAAAAACTATGTGCTGTACGCGAGTAATGAATCTCACTCTGAAACTTCCTGGAAGCTTAAAACTGCGTGCTGGACCGAGATTCGGGTGATGTGGGGACTTGTCGTGAATCGCTCTTGGTTAGCTCAGATGGTAGAGCACTTGCCCCAGAAAGGCTATTTCACTTTCGAATCTCGGTCCGGCACACAGTTTTAACATTCCAGGAAGTTTCATATCAGTGCACACTCCACTGCAGAGTGAAAATTTCATTCTATATCTCACTCTGACTTCGTCCTTTCCTGACGTTAGCTTTGTATGGTCGTTACATTTTAAATCGGTCCGTACACATACTTCTGGATATTTTATGGATGTAACTACTTCCAGTGATTGTTCTTCAATCATGTAATCGTATAATAATGGGTTTTCTGTCTACGTATGAGCAACACGCTACATTTGTTTATGTTTAGGGTTGTATGACGTGACCAAATTTTTACATTATAAATGCATATCAAATAGTAAATGTGGCCACTCATCCGCTCGGGATATTACGCAAGGTTCTGAGAAACTGTTATTGTCTTCATACCACATGTAACTGTGGAGGAGTTACAGTGTTAGCACATTTGCATATCACATTTTAATAAACTCGTCTGTAATTTTTTATACACAAGCACGATTTAAAAGTAGCCTGTTCTGGTATTTACTGACATCGTCAGCTTTCTTATGACACATCATATGATCAGATTGCTCCACTGGTTGAGTTGCTATTAATTTTATAATCTGTCATAATTAAAAAACAGTTCAACTTCCTTAATATCAATCCTGGAATAATGCTTGGCGTTGCAGTGAGCTGTTCCTTCCCCATGCCCCTTGTCTGAAGAACTGGAACACCACAAGATGACTGTCTTTTTGTGTACTTATCTTATCTGTATCGTATTTGGATGATCTGTAACATAGTTTCATTAAAATGTACAATATTCACCCTCCATTTCGTCCAGCTTAGGTGCTATTCTGTTGGTCTCCGCCCCTTCAGTCACGTACACACCTCGACCTTCGGGAAAAACCCACACCCAGTGGTCAAAATGGCTCTGAGCACTATGGGAGTTAACATCTGAGGCCATCAGTCCCCTAGAACTTAGAACTACTTAAACCTAACTAACCTAAGGACATCACACACGTCCATGCCAGAGGCAGAGGCAGCGGTCGCGCCGTTCCAAACTGAAGCGCCTAGAACCGCTCGGCCACAGTGGCCGGCCCTAGGTCAGGCACAAGCATTCCTCGCATCCCTCGGTCGCAGGACTAGCTGAGGCGAGCTGTCAAAACACTCATCACTGCCCCTCGCCCCTTGAGTCGGCTTCTCCTAATGTTGGTAGTCCTCTCCTGAAGATCCATATGAGGGACTAATTCAGAATCTTTTGCCAATCGAGAGATCATTACCATGACGAAATAAATCTCGGGTGAACAGCTTGTTATGAGTGTGCATAGGACACAATATTTCGGCAATCGACCACGTTCCCATCATCAGGTGCGCTGATGTACTGACCAGCGGTGGGCCGGCGCCAAGTATATATAGGACAATCCCCCTTCTCCCTCAGGCGCTTCCTATGAGCCGGTGCGGTCAGCATCACGCGCGCGGTCCAGGTACAGCGTCCCTTTCCTAGATGTTTAGATTAGAAGACGAGCTGACGGCACTTTGGACCACAGCGTGTATAGGAAGAAGACGCACACCGATTTGTACCTACATTCGGAAAGCTGCCACTACCCGGCACAAAAGAATGGCGTGCTCAGAACTCTTGTACACAGAGCTCACACCATCTCCGACAGGGCCAGTCTCCAACAAGAATTGGACCATTGAAGACCGTGTTTCGGAGGAACGGTTACAAGGAAGGGCAAATTCGGAAGGCTCCACGTACCACACCTGCAGCACCGGCAGAAACTGAGGATTAACCTCAGGAGGAGGCGGCCTTGGCTATTATTCCGTTTTGTGGGGCCTTATCCGGAAAAATTGGACGTATTTTACGTAAACACCAAGTGAAAACCATCTTCCGTCCTCCAAGCAAAACCAAGAGCTTTCTTGGTAGTGTGAAGGACAACCTTGGTCTACGTAAATCAGGGGTTTATCAGATACCTTGCCAATGCTGGAATGTGTACATAGGTCAGACCATTCGTACCATTGAGGACCGATGCCGAGAACATCAACGGCACAATAGACTGCAACAGCCCAGTAAGTCGGCAATCGCTGAGCATTTCCTGTCGGAGCTCCACAGCATGAATTATACCAAACCAAAGTCCTGACACAGAATTCCAAATACTGGGACTGTGTCATCAAAGAAGCCACAGAGATCAGAGTAACAGAGCCACAACTAAATCGTGACAGCGGTTACATTCTTAAAGGCGTGGGAACCCGCGATCACCCAGATTAAGAAGAAAAAGGATATTTCCCAAAGTGTACCGACTTCGGGGGAGGAGGGAAGAATAACAAGAGCGCGGGACGCGGACCGCACCAAATCATAGGAAGCACCCGAGGGAGGAGGGGGATTGTCCTATATATACTTGGCGCCGGCCCACCGTCGGTCAGCACATCAGCGCACCTGATGATGGCAACGTGGTCGATTGCCGAAATATTGTGTCCTATGCACATTCATACCAGGCTGTTCACCCGAGATTCATTTCGTCATAAAATACGCCTGGAGAAACTGAAGAATCAGATCATTACGATGCTTTCCAATTAGATGCCGCGTGTCTTGTGGATACACATTGTGTGTCTTTAATGTAGTGATTTCAATTGCCTTCTGCATCCTCATCCAGTTGATCATGGCTAATTCTTCCATCTTTTAGGAGTAGTTTTCCACCCCAAGGACAATAGGGTGGCCCAAACCTATTTCTGCGCCTCTGCTCTTTTTGACAAGGCTGTTGGCAGAACGAGGGTCATCTTTGGCCACCTTTGCCTAAATACTGAGTAAAAATCATCGGCAATGACTGGTATCGCACTCGGGAACCAGGATTTCTACATTTTAAGCCCAAGACGCTAACTCTAGGCTAAGGAAACATTGCATAGATCATAATGACACCGAAGTGGAAGATGAAAGAGGGAAGGCATAAATACTCAACTTTGTAATTGAACTTCACCGTGGAAGACAGTGATATGGTTCCTCCTTTCATACATTGCACAAACGACAACGACTAGAATCGCTCAGTAGCGTAAAGACATTTAGAGCAGATGAGATACCAGTGAGATTTTACAGAGGTTATGCGAAGGAACGTACTCCCCTTCTAGTAGTAATTTATCGTAGATCGTTGGAGCAACGAAGGTTACCAAACGATAGGAATAAGGCAAAGGCCATTCCTGTATGAAGAATGGTCGCCGAGCTGATCCTTGTAATTACAGACGTATATCGCTGACAATTAAAGCCATCTGATAGAAATGTCTTTCATACTAAATTTCACTGTGCGAGTTGTCACTATCATGGTGCAAAGACTCTCTAAGCAGTATTTTCATCTGCTAAGGAAGTCACATTTTTGGTTGCACTGTAAAAGAGAATCTGCATGCTGTACTTTCAGGCCGTAGCCCTAATGACCAGTCAGGTACCTAAGTGGCTAACTTTCCGCGTGCGATTGCCCATGAGGATGAAGACAAATAGGTACTCTTCCGGTGACCCTGGACCTGGGTGTGTGCTGCTTCTTCGCATGGACGCTACTTGCAGCTAACATGGTGCAGGTTGTTAAGTTCAAACGCTGCCCTCTTGTGTTTGGTTAACGTGGCTACTTCTAAGGAATTCAGAAACTTATGGTGAAAGCGTTGCTCGCTAGCGCGCTTTGGCACAATTTTCTTTTACATGGCTTTTCAATTCTGCAAATGCATTGCTTTGTTATCAACGTTAGACCTGTTGTTGAAATCCAGGCTTTGTTCATTGTTTAAGGATCAATATAGGTCTTTCATTGAGTCATCCATGGGTACATGACATGGTTTACGTTATTTTACTAATCATTTAATAATATCACGGAGATTTAAGAATATATGGGGTTATTTTTTCTGTTTCTGTTTTTGATAATCATCATCATTAGTCAGTTAACTCACTGCTAAGTTCCTTGAACTCATTTGTTCATTCATTTCTCAAGTAACTGAATCTTCGACTACACGCCTCCATCCATAAATTTCTTCAGCTCGTCTTAATGCAAAGTGAAGAAGTGGGCTGGTAATTTTCTTCGCTTCTAGAAAAAATGGTTCAAATGGCTCTGAGCACTATGGGACTCAACTGCTGAGGTCATTAGTCCCCTAGAACTTAGAACTAGTTAAACCTAACTAACCTAAGGACATCACAAACATCCATGCCCGAGGCAGGATTCGAACCTGCGACCGTAGCGGTCTTGCGGTTCCAGACTGCAGCGCCTTTAACCGCACGGCCACTTCGGCCGGCTCTTCGCTTCTACATCTACACCTATATACACACTCCGCAAGCCACCATACGGTGCGTGGCGGAGGTTACCCTGTACCACAACTAGTAGTTACGTTTCCTGTTCCACTCGCAGATGGATCGAGGGAAAAGCGACTGTCTGTACGCCTCCGTATGAGCCCTAATGTTTCGTATCTTATCTTCGTGGTCCCTATGCGAAACGCATGTTGCTAGCAGTAGGATCGTTGTGCAGTGAGCTTCAAGTGCCGGTTCTCTAAACTTTCTCAGTTGTGTTCTTCCAAACGAATGTCTTCTTCCCTCCAGGGATTCCCACTTGAGGTCCCGAAGCATGTCCGTAATACTTGCAAGCTGTCTGAACCTATCGGAAACAAATCTAGCAGCGCGCCTGCTGATTTTATTTGATGTCTTCCTTCAATCCGACCTACTGCAAATCCCAAAGACTCGAGCAGTTCTCAAGAATAGATGGCACTAGTGTCCCGTATGCAGTCTCCTTTACTTTCTGAAAATTCTCCCAATAAACCGAAGTTGACCATTTGCCTTCCCTACCACAATCCTCACATGCTCGTTCCATTTCATAACGCTTTGCAACGTTACGCCCAGATATTTAAACGACTTGACTGTGTCAAACAGGAGACTACTAATGCTGTATCCGAAAATTATGGGTTTGTTTTTCTTACACATCCGCACTAACTTACATTTTTCTGCAATAAGAGCCAGCTGTCATTCATCACACGAACTATAAATTATGTCTAGGTCATCTTGTATCAAGCTATAGTCACTTATCTTCGACACCTTCCTCTACACCACAGCATCATCAGCTATCCACCGCAAATTGCTGCCCACCCTGCATGCCAGATGATTTAAGTATATAAAAATTAGCAACGGTCCTATCACATTTCCCTGGGGCACTCCCGTTGTCATCCATATCTCTGACGTACACTGACAACATACTGGGTTTTATTACTTAAGAAGTCATCGAGTCAGTCACATATCTGGGAGCCTGTTCCATATGCGCGTGCATTCGTTAACAGTCTGTAGTGGGGCACCTTGTCGAATACTTTTCGGAAATCTAGAAATAAGGAATCAGCCTGTTGCTCTTTATCCATAGTTCGCAGTTTATCATGTGAGAAAAGAGCAAACTGGGTTTCGCACGGTCGATGCTTTCTAAAGCAGTCCTCATTCGTGGATATGAGCTTTTCGGTCCCTAAGAAATTTATTATATTAGAACTCAGAATATGCTCTAGAATTCTGCAGCAAACCGATTTTAAGGATAATGGTCTGTAATTTTTCGGGTACGTTCTTTTCTTTAATATGGGGGTCATCTGCGTTTTTTTTTCAGTCGCTTGGCACTTTGCGCTGGTCCAGAGATTCGCGATAAATGCAAACTAAGTAAGGGGCCAGTGAAGTAGAGTAGTTTTTGTAAAACCGAACTGGGGATTCCATCCGGACCTGCCGACTTACTTGTTTTCAACTCTTTCACTTGTTTCTACACGGCAGGGATGCTTATTACTGTGCCATCCATACGGGACTCTGTGCGATGGTCAACCGACAGTACGTTTGTACGATTCTCCTGCGTGAACGATTTCTTAAACGTGGAATTTAAAACTTCCGCCTTACTTTTGCTATCTTCTGCTGCCAAACCACACTGGTCAATGAGTGACTGAATGGAATCCTATGACCCATTTATCGATTTTACATAGGACCAGAATTTTTTCGGGTTCTACGCCAGATCTTCAGCCGAGGTATGACGGTGGCAGCTGTTCTATGCTTCGCGCAGGGATATTTCACAGACGCACGAGTCTCTACTAATCTTTGCCTGTCGTCATTTGTGTGTCCTCTTTTGAACCGAGAGTGTAATAGCCTTTGCTTCCTCAGCATTTTCCGAATTTAGTTATTAAACCACTGTGGGTCTTTTCCGTCCTTAGTCCTCTTACTATGTAGATACTTCTCCAGAGCACGTTTTACAATCTGTTTAAACTTTGACTATAATTCCTCTATGGTCGTCATTCTGGAACTACATAATTGCAGTTCATTGTCTAAGTGACATGCTAACAACTGCTTATCTGCTCTTTCTAGCAGAAACACTCTCCTTGACATCTTGACTGATTTATAAACTTTCGTAAACATAGTCGCTATGACAACATGACACCAATCCCCGTCTCTATATTGACGTCATCAATAAGGTCTTCGCTTGACACAACCATCTGCTTACTGCTCGAGTGGTCTTCTGCCTTCGATTTTGCGTTGCATAATAGGTTTTTCTTAACCTCTCCTTCTGTTTTCCAAATGTGGTGAAGGAACTGGAAGTATCTTTGATTGACGCGGAAAGATAAACTTCATGTGATGTGAAGTTCTTCTGCTAACGCAAGCATTAGTTCTTCTTTACGTGCTTGGTCCACGTGTAAGTAGCCTGTTTGTATGTTGGCAGCGCTGTAGACTGTGTTAATATCGCTGACAACGCTGTGCGCTCTCAGCAAGAGATTCTGTGATTGGACGGACTAGCAATTAGCGAGCGGATAGAGAAGTGTTTGGACATTTTTTTCTTAGTGGAGCCCCTGTGTTGGTAGGACATGCATTTTAAAGTGACACGCAAGGAAATGTATGTTTGATTGGTAATATTTGCGCAGTGCAGTTATTGACAACTATATAATTTTTGGAATTGGTTGTCATATGAATAAGGTAAAACTTTCTAAATACATTGTTTTCTCTTCAACAAAATGTTTCTTTTGATAACCATGTACCTCCTAGTAGTTAGTCTGTAGTAGTTAGAATCTTTTTATTTAGCTGGCTGAAGCTATTGCTTGCTGTAATTGCTGTAGTTCGTGTTATGAAGATATTCTCTGAGGTAAGTGACCTATAAAAAAAATGGGGTTCGTGACTGAAATGAGTTAGGCAGTTAATAGAGTTGGAGATAGTTTCATATTTCTTTTAATTTCATATTTTTTGGACTTTTATTATTGTTTGGATTTCTTGCAATTCAGGGCCATTCTTTTGTGTTAATTATTGGAAGTCATGTTGCCCCTGTATAGCAGTCAGATTGCATTGAGCTCATATATTGTGGCTAATAAATGAATAGGTTAAGTTTGAGATGTCTTTGTCAGGGAGAATTCTGTAGGTCAGTGTTTAAATTATAAAAATAATTAAAGACATTAGTTTCTCCCGTAACATCTTCCGACAGTATCACATTCGGCTCTTGTCATTAACTTTCACCGTCCGGGCTTCGCAGCCCTATAAAAACGCGGGAATCATAAAACGATCCCAGCAGCGGCATCTTCGTTATTGTTCGGCTCTATTAGATCTTTCAATAGGTGAATTTAATCATTGCGTTTCTCTTTGTATTTGTTTAAAACATTTTTCAATATCAGTGATCAGAGGTCTTAGATACACACAGTCATTCACTACCTCCAGATCCTTTAAACATCCTGTAAGTTGAATTTGATCTAAGCCTTAATAACCGTTAGTTTGGTGTCTTTCATGTTTATCTCCAGACAGGAACTTAAACTAATAGTTTTCACTCTGGAGGCCAGATCCCTTAGTTGTTCCTCCCTTCCTCTAATTAGGTTAGTATCGTCTGCAAAGCGTAGATTGTTGATATTCCTGCCGTCAATTGAAATTCCACCAGCATAGTCATCCAGTGCTCCCCTGATGACATACTCTACATAGATGTTACAGGACCGTGGTGAAAGCATACAACCTTGTCTGACTCCATTTGTTACATCGAAAAATTCCGAGTATTCAACATCCACCTTAATCGTTACAGTATGACCGTCATAAAGACATTTTAGTAATGAGACAGTAGTAAGTAAGGGGTGTTCAAAAAATCTCGCTACAGTGCCGTATGATTATGAGCCGCGCGTGCCGTATGTTTGTTCGCCTGCCTGGGTTAATTCCCTTCAAGTGGACTCTCCAAAAATTCCACTGTTTCGTTTATCTCAGTAGTATCGTTGGCGTGTGTCGTTACTTGTTGACGTGAACGTTTAAGTTTAGTTCCTTTGTTCATTTGTTTCGTTTCTGTCACTGTTAAAATGCTAACCACTGAAGAACGTGTGTTTTTAGTCGAACAAGTGTTCAATTCGTCAAACATTTAATTCAATTTTCCCGGAGACAACACTCCCACATCGCGATACTGTGCAAGATTTGATTAACAAATTTTGAAGTACTGGTCCAGTGACAGATGCACCGAGTAGTGGTCGTCCTAGCGTATTGTCTGAGGATAAACTATGCTATATTTCTAATAAAATGTCCATGAATCCGAACAAGTCGGTAAGAAAACTAGCCTAGGCAATCGATGTTAGTGTCGGAAAGACCCACACAGCTGTAAGGAAAAAATTAGAACATTTCTCATACAACGTGACAGTCGTGCAAGAACTGAAAAATACTGATCATGGCAAGAGACCGCATTATTGTCAAGGGTTCAAAAATTTCGTTCAACAAAATGGAAGAAATATTCTTAATGAAACGCTTTTCACTGATGACGCGTGGTTTCATTTATCCGGGTACATGAATTCGCAAAATTCTCGTATGTGGAATACTGCAAATCCATTGTGTATTCATGAGGAACCACTTCATTCTGTGAAAATAGGAGTTTGGATTGCAATTTCTAGACGTCGGATTGTGTGTCCCATATTTTTCAACAAAAAAATAAACGCGCAACGATACTGCAGTGATATTCTGTACCCGTTCATAGGAGAACATGTGTTAAGTGAAATACTGAACGGTTATTTCCAACAAGATGGTGCAACCGCGCATACAGCTCGCGTTTCAATGTCACTGCTTGCTGATGTTTCTGGTGATCGCATAATTTCACAGGGTTCATTGGTAGAATTTTGGGAAGATGTGGTTCATCTGTAAAGGAGACCACTTATAAAACACTAATACGACCTATTCTTGAGTACTGCTCGACCGTTTGGGATCCCTATCAGGTCGGATTGAGGGAGGACATAGAAGCAATTCAGAGGCGGGCTGCTAGATTTGTTACTGGTAGGTTTGATCATCACGCGAGTGTTACGGAAATGCTTCAGGAACTCGGGTGGGAGTCTCTGGAGGAAAGGAGGCGTTCTTTTCGTGAATTGCTACTGAGGAAATTTAGAGAACCAGCATTTGAGGCTGACTGCAGTACAATTTTACTGCTGCCAACATACATTTCGCGGAAAGACCACAAAGATAAGGTAAGAGAGATTAGGGCTCGTACAGAGGCATATAGGCAGTCATTTTTCCCTCGTTCTGTTTGAGAGTGGAACAGGAAGAGAAGATGCTGGTTACGGTACGAGGTACCCTCCGCCACGTACCGTATGGTGGATTACGGAGTATGTATGTAGATGTAGATGTAGACTTTGGCCTCCACGATCGCCTGACATAACACCGCCTGACTTTTTCTTCTGGAGTGCAGCGAAAGTAACTGTCTATAAAAACGGTCCAAAATCCATCGATGAATTCCAAACGGCAATATCCACTTTCACTGCTTCTGTTACAGAAGAAATGTTACAGCTTGTGCTTGGAAACATGATTAGACGAATTGAATTGTGTATTCAACAACAGGGGGTACACTTTCAACATTTAATGTGAAAATTCGTAAGTAAAAATGAATATTCACTAAATTAATAACTTGTATTTCACTGAGTTTCATTTCGGTATATTCACTGCGGTATACGGCAAGCGCAGCTAACAATCATATGGCACTGTGGAGAGACATTTTGAGCACCCCGTATTTTTGAGCTCAAAATCACTGAGCACATGCCTAAACTTGTCTCATCCGGCACAGTCAAAGGCCTTTTTAGAATATAGGAAACAACTGGAGGCAGCGGCACAGAACTCACGACAATTTTAAGTTATCAGCACCAAATTCAAGATTGCCTCTTGAGTACCTTTATCTGCTACAAAATCTGCTTGTTCTGCAGAAATCTGGGATTGTATGGATTTCTTTATGCATTGATTCATTATGTGCAAGAAGAATTTGATAGCACGCAATATTATTGCTGTAGTCTCGCAATTGGAGCAATCCCTAATTGATCCATTTTCGTGAAGAACGATTAGAACTGATGTAGTCCAGTATTTAGGCCATTTACTAGTTCTGATAATACGTGTTATTAAATTCCCCGTGGACTCTTGGAGGACTTAATCAAAATGGTTAGTGAATTTTCATGCTTATTTATCGAATAATAACGCGAATTTACTTCAAATTCCTCCTCAGTTGTTTCCACCCAAAGTGATTTATAAAATTTTACGAGTTTGCTACTTAATTTCCCCTGCGCTTAGTTAACCGTTGTCTCAGTTCATAGCTGGTGCGAGCACAGTTCACTGAATACGTTTTATCTTCCGCAGAACTACTGTCAAGGTAAACTTCCATTGGCAGATAAAGGTTTCTTTTCTTTGTTTGCATATTACAGCCAACGTAAGGTAGGTTCGAAGTGCAGAAAACTTCGACATATAACACTGCAATCCTGAATGTGTTGAGAGTGGCTTTTGTGATTCAGCCTCGCTAACAGGTGTTAGGGCAAACAAAATGTAGTTTACATCTGCATCGCACGCGTTTCCTTTGTAAGACGAAACGCACTTAAACTTTCATATTGTGTCAGAATGACTGAACATCTTGGTCATTATTTTGCATTAAACTGATGTTGAAGAACCCTTTATATTTTTCGTTGCGCTATGAAATTTTGTCTATTACAGAATGTTACATAAGTACCATGCAGATCACATTGTTGTTTGTTCATGATACAAAATTTTGTACAAGGGGAATATTTTCAGAGCATTAAAGCTGCAGAAATACTAATTGTGTACGCTGGTTAAGATCAAATAGATAGTCCGCAGTTTTCAGTGTCACTGTGTTGTACAATTATGGAACATTTTATCTGTTCAGAAATTATGACTTTTATAGAGAGCGAAAATCCCATCTGTAAAAACCAACTTGAATTCCGCTATCATCGATATTGCCATGCACAGCTCGTTGTGTGCGTGCGTGAAATCTAGAGGGCCGTACAATGAGGTCAGAATACGGGGAGATGGCGCTTCCTATGCCGTGCACAGCCATCGACTGAAGGCTGAGTCCACAAGTGAGTTTCTCGATTAAAACACTCTGTGACGCTTGCCCTCTTATCTTTAATACGTGTAACTGACTGTCATGTCTGAGTATGTATTTTATTACAGTTCACTTTCGTGGAGAAATGCTCACCCTCCAGACAGTTAAACCGTAATTTGGTAATGCAAAATGTTACTCGTCAAGCAACGTCAATGTGTAAAGTACCACCGCAATTCATTACGAATACACACTCGACAATACATGTTATGAACTCCTCAGTACGGCGGTGGTGACTTCACCTCTGCAGCGTAAGGCCATCTCTCCTTGGCGCCGTATACCAAGGGGTTGGGTTGGGTTGTTTAGGGGATGAGACCAGACAACAAGGTCATCGGTCTCATCGGATTAGCGAAGGACGGGGAAGGAAGTCGGCCGTGCCCTTTCAAAGGATCTATCCTGGCATTTGCCTAGAGGGATTTAGGAAATCACGGAAAACCTAAATCAGGATGGCCAGACCCGGGATTGAACCGTCGTCCTCCCGAATGCGAGTCCAGTGTGCTAACCACTGCGCCACCTCGCTCGGTGTGTACCATGGCGTCCAGGTTGATGTGATCGCTGACTTCCTGCACTATCGTTTAGTGAATAAAATACGAGCTTACCTATTATCTGCGAGTGAATTCAAAACTTTCAGCGAGATAGAACCCAATAGACTATTCTTAATGGAACGAAATCGTGGAAAGATTATTCTGGAGTGCTCCGATGAAATGTTATAGTACTAATACTACATGTACAATATACATATATCAACTAGTGGATACCATCGGAAATTATGTGGGGCTATTCGCAGACAATTCTATTGACTACAGGAAGGCTGTAATTCCAGAAGAACGTAGCGAACGCAAGAAGACGTGAGTAGTGCGACAAAGCGAAGACCAGCACAGTTTTCAGCACATTTTGCTAGTGCAGGCTGAACATATTCAGGGGAAAATTTAATTGATTTATGACCGCCTCCTTCTCCCATTAACCTGCTGTTCTGTTCACTGGTCTATGAGCACTTCGGGGTTTAAATATGACCTCCAGGGAATGATCTGTCCTGAGAAAGCTCCCCACCATTGTCACCTCCCCATTCTCCTCCTCAACCTCTCTGGAAATCCTTATCCCCCCTCCCCCTTGCACACCTTCGATATTGAACTAATTGACTAATTAATTATATAAATAAATTCCCCTTCGGGAAGTCCACCAGCTCTTCCCTCCCACCTCCCACCCACTCCCTAGCCCATCTGGAAATTGGTGGGAAAAGGACTTCGTCTGTGCTGGAGAGGAAAGATCTTATGACAGGAAATTGAAACAAATGTCAATTACATAACAAAGGATGTACTGTTTATTTACAATATTCAGTTCACAGGGGTTGGATCTCTTTTATTTTTTGGAACAAGCTCATCATTCTCTGCTGTTTTGGAAGATGTAGGTCTTGTAAAATACATTGAAAAGAAGTTACTAAATAGATCACTTTTTCCTGATCATGCAAGGAATACTGCCACCAAATCGACATCAATATAGCTCACCACAGGTAATTACACTGTTAAAAATCTTTCGATTGCCTCTTTACACTGACTGCAGGGTAGACGTGCTGGCTGCTTCTTGTACTCCTGCGCGTGTAGGTCGGGAGAGAGGTCGCATTACACTCACTCAGGCCTGCGACTGCTGCTGGCTGCCACACTGCCAGCTGCCTCATGTATTACCATGCATACAGTGGCAGCTCATGCGGTGGACAGACCGCAGGTGGTGCTAATACCTGAACAGAGTGTCAGGTGATGGCAACCCTTTGTGCAGCTATGCTGACAGGTAAGAGATGGTAGGAAGCAATAGCTTTCTGCTGCCACAACCGTCATATGTGATGTCCTGCTCAGATTACAGTGTGTATAGTGCACTGGTTGGTGGTGAGAATACCATATCACAAAAAAACCCCAGCCTAACATATATGCCACAATAGTCTCTATAAAACATGCACGACTAACAGCTCCAAGTAAATGCATGGTGCTAGGCGAAACTAACTCCCTAACTGTGCTTTGCTGGGATCATCACGACATCACATCTATTTCCCACAGCATCCTGAAGCGTTGTGCCCAGGCGTGCAGGCAATTGGTGAGCGATCCCAGAGCCTCCCAGCGACATCAGTAGGAGTTACTGACTGGTTATCACATCACAAAGAGTGACATGGTCCATATCCACGTTTATAGACAGATGAAAGCCAATCGAGTAGTTAAATTTCAAGAGCAATCACCTTATGGCAGTATCTTGTATGCAGAAACATTTGAGAAAACAGGCACACTCCTCCATATGCTGCCCATAATCCACATCGTCACAATGGCAGCCAAACACATATTGAGCAGTAGTTCATTAATCACCCAACCAGGAAGTGCCTCAGGCATTGCTAACTTGACAGTTCTGTGGTCCCAGAGCAGAAGTTGGCGTCGTTTTGCTATTTGATATCAGTGAAACCAACTCCATTCCTGTTTGAGCATGTGTGAACCAACCTGTTTAACCTGTCAACCAAGGCACCCCGAATATTGCAATCTCATTGGTTTCTGCCAGTCTACATAAACCATACCTCCTCCACCACTGGACTCATTCTGCTATTGTTTATTGGTGTCTCAGGTCATCTTCTTGCTTGTATCCATGCTACCAGTTCTTATTTGGAAAAAGAAAGAGTGGCAATAGCACCAGCGGCAGTGCCAGCAGCGGCCAACACCTGAGGCAGTGGGAATTACCTGGTAAGTTAATATTCAAATCGGCAACTGTAACTTTTTCTACCACTTAAGAGTTTCACAGCAGCGATATTAAATACATTTCGTCTTATTGTTTCAGCATATATGCACCAAATTGTGAATGAAATGAATCCTGAGATGCATCAGTGGCAGCAGCAGTAGCTGTAGCAGCAGCAGCAGCAGCATCATAAGTAATATACATATTTTTTTGTATATGTAATGTGCTGCTGTTATTTAGTGGTCAGTCAGTGAGTCTCTGCTGTTGATCATAATTTCGAAAATTAACGTCAAGAACTGTAACTTTTTCCCCTAAGAATTTTGTAGTATATGGATACATATCATCTTATTGTTCCAGTATACGGCGACGACATATAATTGATCAGGTGGCTGTTGAAAGCCAGAAACAGCAGCAGCATCAGAATTATAAGTAGTATATACATTTCTTCTTTGTAATACTGTGTGTACATAATATGTAGATGTTTAACAAAAATTTCATCATATATGTAATATGGTGCATATTCGTTGTTGTTGTTGATGATGATGCTGATTTCCCAGTAGAAAAAGATGAACATGGAGTGTTATGCGTTAAGGATGGGCAGGACCCATCGCAGATCTCCTGTAAGTGCAAATTCTAAAAAAAAAATTTTTTTCATGGTTTTCTGTGTGTGCATATGTTTTTATTATTAAAAGAAATTAATAAGTTTTTTTAGGCGGTATCAGTAAGATGAAAAGGTGCCTCTTCCCCTATTCACATGAGGACAAAATGCCACAGTGGATGAAGAGGATGGAGGAAGATCTTCATTGGCGTGCAGAGGTGTTGGATAGCCCAAGAGAGATGCCAAGGAGCCAGAGCGAAACGGGTAATCCATTCTCATTGTGCTTACAAATAATTTGTATTCTTTCTTTCCATGCAACAGCAGCAGCTGGCAATGTCTGGAATGCTATACTTCATCATGTTCATTATTCTTTCTCTATAGCACCACCATTCATGCAGTACGGTGAGGACGAGTACTGGGGGCGGTAAGCAGACGCCATCTCAGCCGCAGCAGCCGCCCCTCCCCCCCCCCCCCCCCAACACCACTACGGCATCCATGGGCCACCCTTCCTCTGCAAAGTGGGTTAGGGATGCAGCAGCAGCATCAGCAGCCAGGCTGCCCTCACTCGCCCAAGTCATCGCCTCCTCCTCCTCCTCCACCACCACCTTCACCTCCACCTTCTTATCCTCACCGATTTTGCAAGGTATGGCACATACCTCTCAACACCTTACCCCAAGCAGCTTCATCATCTAGTTGGAGTAGTATTACTGCAATCGTTAACAGCAAACTTCTCCATACCACAGTCAGAGGATTTCCAATGCATGTGTGATGAATCGTGTCCATCGATGGAAAACCTATTTCAACATCCTCCTCTAGATGAACGAAGATGTATGTGAAGTACTCTGTTTCTCTGCCACATCTTGGTCATAAATCGAGTCTTCCAATTCATAACTGCAGATGAGGTACTGCAATTCCTCTGTATACATCTGGTTGAGAAATGCCGTGTGTGTGTGTGTGTGTGTGTATGGGAGTGTGGGGAGTGTGTTCTGTTCACCGAGTTAGTACAGCATGGCGTGTAATTTCACACATCAAACAGTACTGCTATGCGTTTGTCTCCCTTCCAAGCACCTTCGTGGTATGGAATCCAGACACTACAATAATTCTACATAATGAATAGCACAAGTGATTTAAGTAAAATGTTTCAAATTCCTACCGTCTGGAGCTCCGTCATGCATAACTCAAATGTTTCTTCTTCTTCTCCTCCTTCTTAACCGTCTGCTATATCACCAAAAAACTCTCAAATGGGCTTGTATATACTGTACACCAATAAGGAGTGCTAAACTCCTCAGCATGCAAGCGTCTAGAGAAAACGTGTGTAACTGGGCGCGTAATGCGAGTAAGATTGGTACAAAACAGTCTTCACAGAAGGGGAGTTACAGTATTGGAATGAGAAAACTAGTCTATATCACTAGTACCGGTCAGTATACATTTGGAACAGGCGTTATACTCTTTGCGAAAGCAAACTGTTAAAGTTTATCGATTACATGAAACTCAGGTCATTTTGTTCCTTTACGAGATGTTGAATGTAGTGGGTATGGTACCCTCCTATTTCTGCCAAGTTTCACATTAAATCGGTGACAGTGTTGGAGGAAAGGTTGGTTAAAGACAGAGGAGGAACTACGAGATGCATAAAGAGATGCCATATAGAGTTTTGCTCAGTGTCCTTAGCCTAGAGGCTCAACGAAGGAGTAGCTCGTTTCGAAATGGATGGATGAATGCTAGAGCTTTGAATCTCCGACTTTATCCCCCTAATGCGAGAATACTTTGTGATTCCCATCCACATAGGGCGGAGACGTTAAATCCTAATAAAATCTTACTGGTTTATAAAATGTTTCGTTTAAAGAATGTAGTTTTTTGCACCTCCTCTCCGCTGATGGGTATTTCCTACACTAAGAAACAGGCACCTGTGGTCTAGGGGTCAGTCTGACTTTAGCGGTCGCCAGGAGTGGACGTGACGTACTTGCACCTGTGGAACGTGTGAGCTCGTGTTTTGTTTGCATTGCGACTTAGCCTACGAGCGGGTTTCGCGCACTATCTTGGAAAATAAATTGAGAAAATCGACTTTACGTTTCAACTTTTACCCGGAATTTGCACGACAGAAATCCTTGGATGTGGTACTTTTCCTCCATGAGGTGGCGAAGATCCCGCCATCGGAACGTCTGAATATACACCTCTCGATTCTCAGCATCACCGTTTACGTTAAAATGATCAATGACGCTGCGTGCGAGCGCGTTTTGAACGCAACCAAACACGGACTCCATTTCCATCATGCTGACGGTAACTTCGGCGTGGTTGATGCTGAACATGCGGGATTAGGCGTTAGAACTATTCGCATGTACGAATTACCATTCGAGGTATCTGAAGATGACGTCATAGCCGCTTTCCGGCCATATGGCGCTGTTCATGATCATATGGCAGAACGCTGGCGCACATGCGCACATACCCTGTACGGGATGCGACAGATCACAATTGATCTGCGCAGCCATGTTCCATCTTATCTGACCATCAGCGGATGTCTGCCATAGTCATGTATGACGCACAACCGCATAGTTGTTCTGAGCGTGGAAAAGAGAGACACGTCAGATCTGAATGCCTGCAACGATAGATAACGCAGCTACCATCTCGAGAAGTGGTACGTCCCTCGTCGTCTACGATACTTCCGATCGCACGTGCGACGACACTTAAATCGCCCGGCGGCACTCGGAATCACGTGAACAGCTGATGGATAGTGTTCCACTCCTGTCTGAATCGGTTCCGGACGAGGTGACTGATAACGTGGCTTGATTCATGTCCTCTGTTCCGGTGATTGCTGCAGCCGCGCCTGTGGCCGACGCTGATGTCGAACGTGACTCATTGGTCGACTCTCTCGTTGTCCCAAAGGCGGTCTTTCTGCCTGACCTGCGGGACTCCCTCCTTCTTAGGACACAGAAGGACAGCCGGCCGGAGTGGCCGAGCGGATCTAGGCGCTTCAGTCTGGAACCGCGCGACCACTATGGTCGCAGGTTCGAATCCTGCCTCGGGCATGGATGGGTGTGATGTCCTTAGTTAGGTTTAAGTAGTTCTAAGTTCTAGGGGACTGATGACCTCCGCTGTTAAGTCCCATAGTGCTCAGAGCCATTTTGACACAGAAGGACAATTGCGTAAACAACGCTTCCCTGAACTACGCAAAAGGAGGCGCTATAACCACGTCGGAACGGGACTCTCTGCGCTGGCCAGATGACACACTACTTGCTGAGGAAATCACGGTTTCAGCGTCTGAAACCGTGACGATGGCTTCGTCAGTGCGTCTGTGGAAGGGCGGCTCTCAGTGGCTCTCGCATCGACGGAACGGAATGTTCTTGCTTCTGAAGCCCCTACCGAAGAAGGAATGAAACCAGGAGATCTGACAGTGACGGCAGCCGTTGAACATATGGATACCACGGTGACGGTGTCACCGCGGGCGTGGAGCGAGGATTATGAAGAAACAGAAGATCCCATACAGGAGTCTCGACCTGTTGATCTCAACTTCCGGGCCGTGCGAGGGTCGCCGGCAGCTCCTGCAGCCGGGTGCCCCCACAACTTCACAGCAGCGACTGCAGCCTCCACTGTGGTAGGGCACAGCTCCACGCATACCGTATCGCGACACTGAATGTCAGTGGCATCCACGCACCGGTCAAGATCCATCTTCTACAAGAAATGATATGAGCTTCGGAACTAGATATCGCATTGTTACAGGAGGTGCATTTAGCAGCACTACCTTGGATAGCAGGATACGACTTCTATGCTTCTCATGGGAATCCTCATGGCCGTGAAGTGGCGGTCTTTATACGCGAAGGTACCCTGATTAACAACATCATGTATCTCCCATCTGCCGGGTGTATGGCTTTTACGATTCACTCCAAGCATGTCATTAATGTCTGCACTCCTTCTGATACTGGATGTCGGCGTGAAAGAGGACGATTTTATGTGGAGGGGATTGGCCCACTGTTGTCTGGTCGAAATGAACATCATCTCATTGTTTGTGATCTAAACCTAAAGAATATCTGGGAGGTATGGCGCGGAGACGACCCGTGCTTCACACTTCTCACGAACCATTCTGCTAGTTGGTTAGACCACATTTATGACTACTGTATGCTGTTGACGTGGTGCTCGATGTAGAGCACTAGCCTTTGGTGTTCTCTGACCACTGTGCGTACATGTGCACATTGCTCCTTCCCCGCCAGGTGGTTTGGAGGAGTCTGACACCAAGAAAGCTCAACATTCAGTATCTGCAGGATCCTGGTTGTCGCCTGCATATCACTGAGACGTGGACAAGATGCAAATAGCGTCTCCAGTCCTACGCGTCCGTCACAGACTGGTGACTGAAATATGGCAAACTGATGCTTTGGCGCACATTCATCGCTTATAGCATGGCGATTGCCGCTTGACTCAGGCACACTACAGGCTTCTACTTCAGCCCCCTCCGCAACGTTGATGGCCAGCCATTTTCCCTTGATATACAAACTGAACGCAGCACGATTAAGGCGAAGCTACTAGTGATTACTCGCCAGAAACTACGGTGGACTGTGGTACGTGCCCGCAGACCTTATGTGGTGTGGAGGGAGAATCCATCCATGCATGATGTTGTGCACTGTCACAGGCACGGAGACAAAACTTAGTCACCGATCTCTTATATCATCGTGCGCAGCGGGTCACCTGCCAAGTGGACATAATCGATAGCCTTATCGAACGTTATCACTGGGTCTATTGTGCCAGTGATGGGACCATCCTGGACTACGATCTCACAGTGGCCGTTCCGTGCACCCTCAAATTTGCGGTGGGGGTCACGTTAATGAAACCTTTCACCTTCGAGGATGTCACCTCCTCTATCTTTAGGGGTGCACTGTGCAAGTCACCAGGCGTTGACAGACTCCCTACTGAATTCCGTCGTAGATATTGTGGTCTCATGTCTACGCGATGGATGGAGATGCATAATGAACTGATCACGTCTGCAGCTGCCATTCCGCCAGCTTTTGTCGAGGGCATTAATGTTCCCGTTCATAAACCGACACCTCGATTTACTATAGGCCACTACTGGCCTGTCACCTTCTTAAATACTGATTACAAGATTTTTGTGTGTTTATTCGTGGTGCACTGCAGACCCCTCTTACTACGTGTCCCCTCCACCACGCAGAGTACGCCATGTGGCACAGTTAATGTCCAGACAGTCGCGATGTGATGCGCTGGCAGGGGCATGCAGATTTCGTGTAGCGATTGTTGCCGAAGATTTTGACAGCTCGTTTGACAGGGTGCGCCATGTCTTCCTATACTCTGTATTAGAACGGACGAGTTTCCATGCGCGGTTCGCCATTGCCCTTCAGCGTCTCTATAGCAGCGAGCGTTCGTTGATCCGTGTCAATGAGCGTGTGGTGGGTCCAATACCGATTCAACGGACGGTCCGAAAAGGCTGCCTCCTGTCCACGTACTTTTAGGTAGTGGGGCCGCTCTTAAGACTGCTGACGACGCAGTTGTCTGGACTCTCCTCATGCTGTTACACCTTCCGATGTCGTGCATACGCAGATGACCTCCTGCTGCTGGTTTGTTCTCAGGAGGTCGCACACATCCTCAACACCATCAAGGCTCATGGAAGAGCCGCTGAAAGTGTGATGAATGTGCGCAAATCCACGGCGCTGTCTATTGATCGCAGGCTACCCCAAGAAGATCTGGCGCCCCTGCCCGGTGTCCAACATCTCTATCTTGGGATCACCTTTATGTCGTCAACGCGCCATATAGTGGTGGTCAACTTCCGTCAAGTTCTGAGAATTACTCGCATGATGATCAGTCACAGCTCCCTAGGCAGCCTCGATACTTGGCAGCGTGTTGCCTATCTGAATGTCTGTGTAGCATACAGAATGTTTCATATTGTGCAGATTCTACCACTGCTGATTACGGTAGGATGTTGTATTCATGTGGCATTCAGATATTTTCTGACGACTGAGTCCATCCCAGTCAGTAGCATCAAACCTGCGTATGCATACATCGCGGCCTTCATTATGGAACTCAGTTATACTCGTGCCGACCTCCGAACTCCCACGAACGTCCTTTTTTTAGGGGATATCGCCTGTAACGTCGTAGAATACAAGATACGATTGCTACGGTGGACTGTGATTTGGCGGCACATTCATCACAGCTTCTTTCCGAAGCACATCAGATTGACTTGGTATACGCGACCTGTGGAAATTATCCAACTAATCAGCGTCTAAATGCCATAGCACTGGCGGACTCTCCTCTCTGTGCTGTCTGTCGTAATGTTGACGGTGACATCACCGATTCAACTGTGTAGCCATTGCGGATGTCTGGTTGTTGGGACGACAAATGGTTGCGTGTTCTCTTGCACAATTGGAAAAAAGCAATCTATTTAATTAGTTCTTTTCGATGTATTTTACAAGACCCGCATCTTCCAAAATATCAGAGAATGATGAGCTTTTCTCACGAAATAAAAGAGAGATCCAACCCCTGGAAATTGAATTTTGTAAAAAACAGTATATCCTTTGCTATATAATTGACATTAATTTGACTTTCCTGCCATTAAATCCTTCCTCTCCAGCACAGACTGAATCCTTTTTACCAATTTCCAGGTGGGGTGGGAAGGGTGGGCTGGTGGATTCTCCAGGAGGGAGAGGGGTTGATTAATTTATCAATTTATTTAATTTGACGATTAATTTTTTCGAAAGAGTGCTTGTAGTGGTGAGGTGGATTCCCAGAATGATGGATGAGGTGGAGGGGAAGGAGAAGGAGATGTGAAGGGGTTTCTAAGAAGGACAGGTTATCCCCAGGGGGTCAGAAATCAATTAATAGAATAATAAGTTAAGGGGAGGAGGTCATAAATCAATCAAGTTTGCCCTCGAATGTATGCAACCCACACTAACAAAATGTGCTTGGCCCCATTACTGACTTGCGTTGGATCGATTAATCGAGCAACTAGTAATTGACTACAATCGTAAACAAATGTAACATGTTGTGTGTAAACTGGGGAAGAGACCCACGCTGTTCGATTGCACTAAAGCTGAAAATCCACTGGAAATAGTAACAGTTGTAAAATACCTAAAATGTGATGACCACATAAAGTTAATTGTAAGAAAAATAGATGCCAGGCTGAGCTCGTCTAGAAGAAGCTTAAGGGATTATACTTCACCAACGAAAGAAGTGGCTTATAAAAGCCATCTTCAACCGACTCTCGCGTTTTGTTCTTAGGTCTAGCACCCTATTGAACTAGTGTTAACAGAATTATAGAGAAGATCCGACGTAGGGCTGAGCGTTGCCCCACTGGACCGTTTAGTCGTTGTGAGAGATTGTTGGAGAAGATCTACAGATTACAATGGCAGTCGCTACAAGAGAGGGATTGCGTATCATGGGCAGGATGACAGTTGAAATTCCGAGGGCGCATGTTCGAAGTAGGGTTGCGAAATGTATTACGTACTCCAAGATGTGTCTCGCGAACTGATAACCACCAGAAAATCAGAGAAATTAGATCTCATATGGAAGTTTGGAAACAGTGGCTCTTTCCCGGTACCATTCGCGAGAGGAACAGAGAAAAGAGAAAATGATGGTGGTGCCAATGGTATCCTTGACCACACACTGTAAAGAGGTCTGCGGAGTGTAGATGCAGACGTAGAACTGGAAAGCCGTCATCAGGTCTGAGATCGGTTTGACCACCACAGCATGCTCCTATTCAAGATGGTGAGGATCCGATCTCTAGCTTTTGAATCCCTTTTCTGGCGCTTGATCACTTATGAAGACCGAGCCACACAAGAACACCTGCAGACTCAGACTCTTTATTATTCACTCGGTCCCTCAAAGAACGTGGTACTCACAAGAAATAGAACGCTTCCTCCTTATAAGTTGGTCTTACAGAACAGTGTCATGTGAAGGTGCTGACTGATACAGGAAATGTCCTGTATGACACACAGTGGTCCTCGTCCATGAATTTCTGTACTGTAACAGCATTCGTTTTAGTGACTGACGAAAAAGAATCTGAGAAACGTCCTCGAAACTCGAGTTACTTCTCTGCAATTCTCGGAATCATAGTACGCGACAGTGAAATGTGCGTATAGCATATTTGGCTTGGAGTCCCCTGTGGAGTGTTTGGCAGCATGGTGCAAGTCTTTTTATTTGACGCCACTTTGGCGACTTTCGCGTTAATAATGATGAAATGATGATGATAAGGCACTCACACACAGTCCTGAGAGGAGAAAATTCCCGATCCTGCTGGGAATCGAACTCGGGGCTCCATGATCGAAAGTCAGCAATGTTAAACACAAGTAGATGTTTCCTGACACGCTAGAGTGATGTAATAAGTAAGAAACCTAATAGCTGACCACATGGTGTCGAAGCGCTTGTTCTCTAGAGCCCCTGAACAATTTTAATGTAAAGGCTGCTACATAAAAATGGTTAACAAAATGCTCGATCTCTTGGCTGCACGGATTATGTGAATAGGTATAAAGATACAAATAGTTATCCATCTGGAGTTCCAGACCGTTAAACTTTTCCAGTACCCTTTATTCTTATCGGCATGGCAATAAATCAAAAATTTCCAGCGTAGATAAAGAAAGCTGTAGGTGTCTTTCACAATTTCTGTTTTGTCAGCAGAGACAAACATAAAATAACAACTTTACATCAGATAAACGGTTAGGCCTCCTGGAACCCGTAGTAAACGCTGATACGACTGATGAGCAAGTAATATCCACGTCATATCTTGTGATTCATGTGGTAGGCGTGTGACGTGAGGACGGGTCAGTGACAAAAGAAATGAGAGCAGTACATTTCCGACGTGACACCAGTATCTAGGCCCTTCAGGTGCAACTGCTACAGTCTATAAGACGAGACGCTTCACCTACTTAGGGTTACGTTTTGTAATATTACCCTTCCACACATCAGTATTAAAATTCTCTGTCTTTGCATAAAAATTGAAAGCTTCGAGAGGCGTAATATACACAAAAGAATATATTTCTACTTATCTTCGTTATGTCTTTGTTGTTATCGATGGCTTAAGTCTTCTAGGGGTACGCTCTTGCAGCTGAAATTTCCGTTTTATAGTTTCTTGATGACTAAATAAGCCGCGCAGAGTGGCCGCGTGGTCTGCGGCACCATGTCAAGGATTGCGTGGCCCCTCCCGCCGGAGGTTCGAGTCCTCCCTCGGGCATCGGTGTGTGTGTCGTTCTCAGCATAAATTAGTTTCAGTTACTTTAAGTAGTGTTTAAGTCTAGGGACCGATGACCTCAGCAGTTTGATCCCTTAGGAATTCACACACATTTGAACACTTGAGTCGTTCTAAAAAAAAATGGTTCAAATGGCTCTGAGCACTATGGGACTTAACATCCTTGGTCATCAGTCCCCTAGAACTTAGAACTACTTAAACCTAACTACCCTAAGGACAGCACACAACACCCAGTCATCACGAGGCAGAGAAAATCCCTGACCCCGCCGGGAATCGAACCCGGGAACCCGAGCGTGGGAAGCGAGAATGCTACCGCACGACCACGAGCTGCCGACAGAGTGGTTCTCAGCATAAATTAGTTTCAGTTACTTTAAGTAGTGTTTAAGTCTAGGGACCTATGACCTCAGCGGTTTGATCCCTTAGGAATTCACACACATTTGAACACTTGACTTAATAACTGATGAAGATTTGTCTGTATTATTTTTGAATTTTATTCTTTGTCACATCTTTCAACATCACACAGTTTTTTATAGTTTCCTCATTACAAAAACAGGAATTACATAGTTGGTGACAAACTTACAAAACGTCTACTTCCGTCAGAAGCATGCCCACCACTACTTACAGTCTGCAGTACTCACAATTTCCAAAGAGTTTACAAAGCACAAAAGTTTACAGACTTTCTGTACCAAAGAAGAATCTTCGCAAAAATATGTCATTATTTTGTAAATGAATCTAGAAATAAATTTAACACTTAGCTTAGATTGCGCAATTAATAATATGAATTGTAAGTATACCATAAATTTTGCAATTTCAAATATTTTTAAAAGAAGAGTAATTTTAACTGTTAGTACATATCGATTGTAAAACATTAATTTATTTTTATACATTTTAGCCTGAAATTTAATACATCGTGTACAAAATCATATGAATTCTTTTAATGAAACAGTTGAGATAATTTTAACTCATGCAAGAATCGATAGTATACATGGCATTGTTTATCTCTATAAAAAAAGGTAACGTTGGAAGAGGGTGATTCATTATAGTGTGTAAGCAAGACGTCACATATGTGATAACGCGCGTTAGATATCTTATTCAGGAACTCTGAGTTTACTCAGTGCATTTCGTGCAGTTGTAAGTTTCTATTCTGTTGCATTTAATCGACGTTCAAGCATTATAATCATATTGGAGAATAGTTAGAGTAAATCTTTGACTTGTATCACCATTGCCAGTGTCAGGGTCTATGAGTAGACCTGTTTCGGCTTCTTATCCGACCTACCATCATTTCCAGAAGTTTCGAAGAAAAGATCGACATCCAGCCGCAATCAGGTATCGAATTACGTCGATGCACGATTTGCATCGAAGTAATACGATGGTGCAAGATCAAAATCTGTGCCGACCGGGGTCTCCAACACAGCTCCACCTCTTAACACGGTCCTCCTAACCGCCTCGGCCAACCGGACACGCTTCCCATCCGATCCGAATTCTCAACTGGTCACACGACTGTAGCCCTCCACTGTCCATTCATCTAGTTGCTCGCAGCGAGTCCTGTAGTAGCGCAAGAGGCTCGGACCCTCGTGTGCATCCACACTTTCGCAACATGGTTAAAAATTTATACATTACTTGTATTTAATTCTCTGAACTACTTATGATAAGCTGATCGCGCAATTTACAGAACAGCATCTAGGAGCTAGCGAGAGCGATTGTAATGAATATTTAGTTCGAGACAACTAGTTTTGTTCGGGCATTCACGTTCAAGTCACGGATTAACACTACATCATATTTATGGGTTGTTCCTCGGCGTCAAGTACATGATAATATTTTTTCTTAATTTCAGCATTTATCACAAACAACTTCATACCCGCCAGGAGAATAATTATACTGGGTACCTCAGAATTCCTATTAAAAGCTAATACGAGTTGTAGAGGAGAACTTAGCAGATAAAGTTTTGGGGAAGAAACAATGTCCGAAAATTTATGGTTTGGATATAAAATAAGTATGAAAATCGGATCACCTTCAAATCTCCTACTCTACAGTAGGATCACAAACTGAGAAGAGGGTGCAGTCGTCAGTCCCTGTTGTAGTTACGATACCAGACACTATTTTCGTCGGAGAACAACAAAGTATGCCAGAAACAGGTACGTCCGCAGCTAGGAGGGTTGACTGTGGTGCTCAAGTGATACGACGAACTTTTGAGTTGTTCTATTCACATAAAGGAAACCCCTCGACGAGTACTCGAAACATTTCCCATGCCATAGGCTCATGTCTGACACAGAGACCATTGTCTCCGTTGTGTGCGTATCATAGCGATATAACGAGGGGAGTTGTCCTGACGTCAAAAACTTTCTGCCGACGTCTAGCATGTTAGTATGGGCAAACATTAGCTACTGGTGGAAGCGTTTTGATAAAAAGGTGCCAGATTGCTCATTTACTGGTTTACTAATCGGTCCGATTGTAGTTAAAGAGAAAAAGGTAATACTTTTCAATCGTAAGTGGTCTCGTTCAAGCGATATTCTCTTTTATAAGCATGAATTTTAATGGTGCTGGTTACTTTTACAGGAGTGGTTTTATTTCTGTAATTTGACTTTAGATTTTCTATCAAAACAACTCGAAAAGCTCTCTATTTGAAAACTGTGAGGAGAACTTACGGCAAACCTCCCGAGAGCAAAATATGTTCTCAGTGTTTTCTGGAAGAGTACGCTGACCGGACATCATTTTGGTCACTCCAAATTAACCCTAGATTGCTAAACCGACGTAAAAATTACGAGTAGTGTAGAGTATAAAACAGGGCATTTTTTACTTAATTTGGTATATAAAATACCACTGGAGATGTATAATTACAATTAACTAATGAAATATGCACCAGCGCATCGCTCGATGCAGAGTAAAGAACACTAATCGGCAATGTTGATGACGGTGCAAACCCCCACTCGTCGACTTTGCTCAATACCGTTGTCTCCCTTTCCTTACGCTTGTCTAGCTCACTCCGCCTGTCTCGACCTTTTCCAAAACTTCACCTCTGTTTTCTTCGTCATTGCCAAATGTTTGTGTGCAGCGAGCGGAGAGCTTAATTTGGTGGGACAAGATTACCAGTGCAAAAGAGATTCAAATAGTAATGATAACATTAAATTTTATTACAGGAAATTATCTCTTCTGTTTTCCCTTTTTTAATTACAATTGTGCTATTAAGATCTGGAACAAGGGATCGACTGACCACAACGTTTAGAGCGTTTTTTAAATCACAGTCAGATATACTTGCACGCACTCTAGTTTTCGTACAAGACAAAACAGAAGAAGCCTTCCACATACACATGTGGAACCAAATATAGAAATAATCTCCGCTGTTTCTTTATTTCTGCTAAACGCATTTTCAAGGGATTGTAGCACCTCAACGTATTTGTCAAAGCTCGCTTCTTCCCGCTGTCAAAAGGAACCACAGTACCGTTTCGAATGCAACATTTTTTTAAATGTATATGCCTTTTTAAAGATAAAATTTATGTACCGTTTACCTAGCTCAGGAAAGTGTTGTATTCTTATACTTTTCTCAGAAAGGCTGCTTCGGAGGAGCTGAAGTTTACGTTGGAAAGCTTTTGTTTTGGCGACCATGTCAATGGTGAGATTATTATTATTATTATTATTTTTGCAGCTTCAGACTTAAATCATTTATGAGAGCCATAACGTCTGCTAACAATCTTAAAGCAGCTACCAGTTCACGACAATGCAAAAGTGACTCGGGAAGTCCTTTGTCCTCCAAGCACTGAACCACGGGGTTGCTTAGTCGAAAAACCCGGGAAATCACTTTTTATTTGCTTATCCCGCGTACTTCAGCACGGTAGGGGATGTCTGGATACTTCTCTTCGAATGAAATCAAAAATTCTTTGAAGCGATTATGAATGAGACCGTGAGCACGAATATAGTTCACTACACGTGCCACTAGGTTCATAACATCTTCATGACCGATAACTTTTGCACAAAGAGCCTCTCGGTGTGCAGAACAATGAACAGGAGGTAAATGCGGCATGTTAAGCTTTTTCCGCAGTAGGCCAATAAAGCCTTTACTTTAGCGCGCATTGCTGTAGTTACGCCGGCCGCGGTGGTCTAGCGGTTCTGGCGCTGCAGTCCGGAACCGCGGGACTGCTACGGTCGCAGGTTCGAATCCTGCCTCGGGCATGGGTGTGTGTGATGTCCTTAGGTTAGTTAGGTTTAAGTAGTTCTAAGTTCTAGGGGACTTATGACATAAGATGTTGAGTCCCATAGTGCTCAGAGCCATTTGAACCAGCTGTAGTTACGGAAAATAGCTTTCCCCAAGTAAGTCTTACTCATTCGGCTAACATTTCGACCGCTTCTAAAATATCCGTCCTTGTAGCAGTTGTCATTCATGCAAATCATACCATTACTTATACTTCGTCGTACACGCCA
Source organism: Schistocerca cancellata (assembly GCF_023864275.1). Taxonomy (NCBI): domain Eukaryota; kingdom Metazoa; phylum Arthropoda; class Insecta; order Orthoptera; family Acrididae; genus Schistocerca; species Schistocerca cancellata. The sequence goes on along the minus strand of NC_064628.1, from coordinate 418,837,342 downwards.
CGAAAAAAAAAATGGCTAACTGACCTGTTTCACTAATATCCGTAGACTCATTAAGTGCAATGTAATAGGCTTGAAGGTTTTCAGTTTTGACTACTGATTGTTAATGCAAATTTCCGGCAGTGTCGCTGATTTGCCAACATTTTGTCATGCTGAAAACTGACTTTCGGCTGTATTCGAGAGCTTATGTAGGATGCATTGTCTCTACTGCGTCTAACAAAATATTCTTTATTAATGAGCCTCCATAAATGGCTTCCTTAGAGCAACTTTATAACTAAGAATACTTTTGAAGCACCCTTTATCTTCTTCGTTCTAAACTGGAGAAAACAATGGTGTTAGGAATAATACAAGCGAAAAGGAAAACGAATACACGTTTGAGAGGAATGTAAACGAACTTAAGTTCGTTTCGCAGCACCTTTAACCAAAATAAACATGCTGAAGTACTGGTACAAATCTCTCTTCTACAGGAGTTTGCAACTTCCTTCATTCTTCCTCTCTGGCGCCCCCAGTCATTTCACTATACTTTTCTGAATATAATTTCAATAAACGATTTTGTTACACACGTAATTACTTTACCGCAAACATTTAGCTTTATCATTGTAAAAAAAAAAAAAGAAAGGAAGTTCCCACTCCGGTTTAAACTGAATTTCGGAATCTTTCCAGTATCCCAGTAACTGTCTTGCACTTACAACCCGTCTATCAATGCTCTCGGCAGCACTCCACGGAGTCTTCATTATGCGAGCCGAGTTGACGCGAATTAAGCCGAGTAGGGACGCCGCACCGTGCAAACTCTCTCTGCACCTCGCTTTGCACTTGCGGGGTTTTCCGTGTGTGAGGCAACGCTCTATATGAATGGGCCATCCATACCCGTGCAGCTGCCTCGACATCGCTCAGAGGGTGTGGCACAAAGCAAGACTGTTGTGGCCACACCCACTCTTTGACTGTCCACCATTTAGCCGTCCTCCAACAGACAGACAACTAACAACACTCGCACTGCTTGCGTTCCACGGAGGGTTTTTAACGAGAAAGTTCCTCCGGGGGTGAATTTATTTCAGTTCAAAACCAGTAACAGCGGTTGTTGCTTTAAATTAAATTCTGCATTACAAAACAGCCGCCGTTCTCAAGAATTGTCTTTATTTGATAAAATAAGGAAAAAGAAAATTCTAACAGTATGTGCATGTGTTTCAAAAGCCGTCTGAGTTTATTTGCAGACGATACTGTAACAAATATTAATGTCATGCAGCTTTGTAGATTTCTGAACCCGTCGCTGAAATTAATGAAGTAGGATAATTTACAATGATGGAACAGCAAAACAAAAATAAAGATAACTTTAGTGAAGTTGCTTAGTTTACACTATGAAGAAGAGATGAAGAAGAATGTGTGTGAAATCTTATGGGACTTAACTGCTAAGGTCATCAGTCCCTAAGCTTACACACTACTTAACCTAAATTATCCTAAGGACAAACACACACACCCATGCCCGAGGGAGGACTCGAACCTCCGCCGGGACCAGCCGCACAGTCCACGACTGCAGCGCCTCAGACCGCACGGCTAATCCCGCGCGCCCACTATGATGAAACATATTCTGTATGTACAAGTGCAGGAACTGTAATTAGGTATACATGAAATGTATTCGCAGTTGCGAACATGGACAACCATCAGCTGTATAATGAAACGACGACAATGAAACTTTGTGCTGGACCGGGACTCGAAACCGGGTTTCCCGCTTACTGCGAGCGGTCACCTTCGATTACATAAGATTAGATTAGATTAGTACTTGTTCCATAGATCATGAATACGACAGTTCTTAATGATGTGGAACGTGTCAAGTTAATAAAATGTGTCTATACAAGATATTACATTACACAAAATATTACATGACACTTAATATTTTTAATTTTTTTGTGGTGGTTGGGGAAATTACCCACTTCCTATATCCAAAAATTCATCTAATGAGTAGAAGGAGTTGCCATTAAGAAATTCTTTTAATTTCCTTTTAAATGCTATATGGCTATCTGTCAGACTTTTGATGCTATTAGGTAAGTGACCATTGACTTTTGTGGCAGCATAATTTACCCCCTTCTGAGCCAAAGTTAGATTTAACCTTGAGTAGTGAAGATCATCCTTTCTCCTAGTGTTGTAGCCACGTACACTGCTATTACTTTTGAATTCGTTCGGATTGTTAATAACAAATTTCATAAGTGAATATATATATATTGTGAGGCTACAGTGGAGATCTCTAGCTCTTTAAATAAGTGTCTGCAGGATGATCTTGGATGAGCTCTAGCAATTATTCTGATTGCACACTTTTGTGCAATGAACACTCTTTTACTCAATGATGAGTTACCCCAGAATATGATACCATACAAAAGCAGAGAATGAAAATAGGCGTGGTAAGCTAACTTACTCAGATGTATATCGCCAAAATTTGCAATGACCCTAATAGCGTAAGTAGCTGAACTCAAACGTTTCAGCAGATCCTCCGTGTGTTTTTTCCAGTTCAACCCCTCATCAATGCATACACCTAGAAATTTTGAATATTCTACCTTAGCTACCAATTTCTGATCGAAGTCTATATTTATTAATGGTGTCATTCCATCTACTGTGTGGAACTGTATTTGCTGTGTTTCGTCAACGCTTAATGAGAGCCCATTAGCAGAGAACCACTTAATGATTTTCTGAAAAACATCGTTTACGATTTCACCAGTTAATTCTAGTCTGTTGGGTGTGATAGCTATACATGTATCATCGGCAAAAAGTACCAGCTTTGCATCTTCGTGAATGTAGAATGGCAAGTCATTAATATATATTAAAAACAGCAGAGGACCGAAGACCGAACCTTGTGGCACCCCATTCTTGATTGTTTCCCAGTTTGAGAAATCACCAGTTTTTTGCATATTATGTGAACTGCTTATTTCAACTTTCTGCACTCTTCCAGTTAGGTACGATTTAAACAATTGGAGTACTGTCCCATTCATACCACAGTACTTGAGCTTATCTAGAAGTGTTCCATGATTTACAAAATCAAAAGCCTTTGATAGATCACAAAAAATCCCAACGGCTGACTTACAGTTATTCAGAGCATTTTATATTTCATTAGTGAAAGTATATATAGCATTTTCCGTTGAAAAACCCTTCTGGAAACCAAACTGACATTTTGTTAAAACTTTATTTTTACAAATGTGTGAAGCTACTCTACAATACATTACTTTTTCAAGAATTTTGGATAAGGCAGTCAGAAGAGAGATTGGGCGGTAGTTGTTGACGTCAGACGTATCCCCTTTTTTATGCAGTGGTTTAACAATGGCATACTTCAGTCTATCTGGGGAAAATACCCTGCTTCAGAGAGCTATTACGTATATGGCTAAGAATCCCACTTATTTCTTGGGAACAAGCTTTTATTATCCTGCTGGAAATGCCATCAATTCCTGTGAGATTTTATTCTTGAGAGTGTTTATTATCTTCTTAATTTCAGAAGGGGAGGTGGGTGGAATTTTAATTGTATCAAATGGTGTGGGTAAGGCCTCTTCCATTAACTGCCTTGCTTCTTACAATTTGCCTATCCGATCACGACTCATGGCTGCACCCAAACTTCCATATGTCGTGCCCAGGTTCGAGTCCCGATCCGGCAAAACTTTTCATTGTCGTCATTCATTATACAGCTGATGGTTGTCCACATTCGCAACTCCGAATCCATTTCATGCGTTTCGTAACGGCTGTAGTCGCCGCAGAGTCTATTCCTTGGGACATGCACGCACGTCTGGAGGAATATTGCATCTTAATGCGGAACAACACAGGCACTGCAGTATCGTAGTTAGATATATCTTAATGTGCATCGTATTTGGCAAAACAATCTGACACCCAAACCTCCAGATCTCAGACAATCAGATCGGTACCAAACGTTGTTCGTCGATACAGTATCAACTAAAACACCGGTTTCGTTCGTGCAATGTGCTGTTGTCCAGTAGAACACGCATAAATGGTAATTAAATGTAACAGCAGAAGTACGGAGCTCAGGAAAAGCGAGTATCTGTAATTGTTTTGTAGATCTCACGTGGGTAATTGGTAGAGCGAGAAGTCGTTGCTCCTGTGTCCTGCATTCAAACACCACGGAAGATAATTTTTTTAAATTGTTTACGCATGAAACAGTTGCACGGAAGAACATTATCCTGACATGTAAAAGTAGTTTTCGGAGTTTTTAGCAATGTTCTTTTGGCACTTTGGCTTTTGGCTTTCGCTTCGTTAGTTGAAAGCAGCAAACCTATAGAGTATATTTGCATAGGTAGGTGTGGTGTTCCGTCTCACATGTCCAACATAGCACCACGCCTATCCATAGAAATATGTTCTATAGGTTTGCTACTTTCAACTAACGAAGCGAAAGCAGACTGCTAAAAGAACATTGCTATAAACTCCGAAAAGTCCTTTTACATGTCATGAAAATGTTCTTCCATGTAAATGTTTCACGCGTTAACATTAAAAAAAATTGTGTTTAGTTGTGTTTGGACGCAAGACCATTGGAACGACGATCTCACGCTCTACCAACTCACCCATATGAGAACTTTAAAACAACTGCTCACAGATATGCGTTTCTGTGATCCGTAGTCCTGGTGTTACTTTTAGTTACCGTGTACGTGTGTTCTAACAGGCAACACCACACAACACGAACTACATCGGTGTTCTGGTTGATACTCTATCGACATACACCGTTTGGTACCGATCCGAATGTCTGACATCTGAAGGTTTTGGGTGTGAGTAGCAACCCAAGGACGACCTAAACAATATAGCAATGCATAGTCTCACAGCGATGTAAACTAATAAACTTTTCCCGAATTACCAGCTGTGTCAAGGGTAAATACGGCTGAGAGCTCCAAAGAGTTTTGTGAGCTAAGTAATGTTAGCGTTCCCGAGCAAAACATGCAGAATGACGATCATTAAAAAAAAGCATTTCATTTACTTTTCATTTCCTTACACACAATGTCTGCACTCGGCAACTGAACATAGCAGCACTTATTGTTTGAAATTCTGTTTTCCTTATGTAATTTAGAAGTCTAGAAACAGTGCTCAGTCCCGTATGGCTTAAATTACAGCATAATTCACACGTCATTGCCACGAAAGAAATTTGAGACTTCAAATTCACGTCAGTTCGGTCGTTAGGGGATGAAGGAACAGCTCAGTTGAAAAAGAACAGACGGGGAGGCACGGCATTCACCTGAATTAATTTTAGAGTAAGCACAGGAAGCCTAAATTTGGATGGCTGAACGAGAATCTTTGTCTCGCTCCTACACGAGTCCATTGCAAAGGTATTTCTAGAGGTGTGGGTGCTTGCTGCTAGAGGACGTACGTGTCAGTTTTGTGGTTAGTCGCTGACGGCAGACTTATTAGCAACTACAGTCCTTCGAGAGTCTATTAGCTTTGAAACTTGTTGGTGGTATCACCTTTCTTAGAAAGCAATTGCGTAGTACAGCCAGCGACAAATACTGGAAACATGTTTACAAGCACGTATGAAGACGCAAGAACCACTTCAGAAGAGAACGTGCAAAATGCAGAAATTTTAAGAAATTGTGTATGAACAAAATTCCTTAAAATGCAAACATCTGCCAGTAAATTTGAATCTGCTAATTTCAATTTCGAGTTTTCGTTAATAATATTGATGCTGTTGCGGCGTGATCTACAAACCCAGAGAAAATAAACAGCAATGTTCATTAAATAAGCATTCTTTTCTTTTACTGTGCACGTGACTAGAGACGTCTACACTTGAATATAGAAAACTGAAACGTGAAAAATATTTTTAGTATTACAACGTGACGCATTCGACCATGAAAACTGGTGATAAGAACGACAGCCAATCTCATAGATAGTTCGTTAGAACAGTAATGAAATGTATCCAACCTGTGTCTAAATATTTGACACGAAATCATTCGCAGAGGTCGTGAGAAGCGGTGACTGAAGCGGAAACTAATTTAAACGGTAAATATGTAACAAATGAAAAGCGTAGCTGGTTTACTAAACACAGTCTAATGGTTCTAATGGCTCTGAGCACTATGGGACTTAACTTCTGAGGTCATCAGTCCCTTAGAACTTAGAACTACTTAAACCTAACTAACCTAAGGACATCACACACATCCATGCTCGAGGCAGGATTCGATCATGCGACCGTAGCGGTCGCGCGGTTCCAGACTGTAGCGCCTAGAACCGCTCGGCCACTCCGGCCGGAAACACCGTCTCAAAAGTATCTACATGTCTACATTTATGATAGTAATACTATTTGTACGAACCCATATTTTCAGGTAAACTTGATTCTTAAAACTAGCTTATAAATGAAAGAGAAAAAACTGAGCTCTGGCGAACTAGCACACGTTATAACAAACATTTTTGATTAACTTTGGCATCATAATCAAACGAATATACTGTCTAGTACCTCTACCGTAATACACTGGTGTAAGCCCTCTGTACAAAACCATATCAAAATCGATATTACGTGGTCAGTGTTGGCTCAATAGCTGAAGATGCAAGATTCATATTTGGGAAAGTCCGTCTTTAAATCCCCGTCTGACTTAGACGTTTCAAGTTTCCTACAGAGCCCCTAGAGCACTTTCATCGAATGCTGGAATGGTCCCTTCAAAACGGTGGCTGGTGATCTCCAGTCATTATCGAACTTAGCTGCTTTTCTACCTCCAATCATATCGTTATCAACGGGACATCGAATAATAGCGTCCCTTACTTCCGGCGACGTGTTGCACAAAGCTTGTGTAGAATCATTGCCAAATGAGTAGGTCATATCTTATCTGGATGCATGTAGGGGTGCAGTACATCAAACACTCATCTGCTTCGATTAGGCCCGAGCTCCGTCTTGCATGAACCAAATCTTGTCGAAACCAGGGTCACTTTGGGTAACTGGGATAAAATCACATTTCAAAACCTTCACGTACCGTTCGGTAGTCACAGTGCCATCAAGGAATAGCGCTGACTATTCCGCGACTGGACATTGCAGACCCCACAGTACCCCTTTGAAGATGAAGAGACTTCTCGATCGTGAAATGCGGATTTAAGAATGCGCCAATTTTGGGTTATTGACGAATGCATCAAAATAAAAGTGGGTTTCGTGGCTAAAACAAAGTGCGTGCGCGTACTAATTCCCATCAGGTTCCGCGCCCAGCCGTGCAGTTTAAACGTCTTAACGCAAACAGTTCACAAGTTACCCCGATTTGATTTCTTATAGTTCGATAATTGTCTCCATGCAAATCTGCAGACTATGGCTCTGCGATCGCATGATTTAATGTGAGTGACGGCTCATTATCTTTGTCTTCTCTTGCCCATTACGGACTCACGAAACGGGTCAATTTGTTGTTAACAAATAGCTACAGTTAGCCTGTGAAAGTGCGTCTTACCCGACTGGGATGGTGTCACTCAAGCCAGATACACATGAGTCGACGCAAGCAACTCAAAAGTGTCCTGCGTCATATGTAGCTTGCAAGTTCTAGAATTCCTTACCGTTTCGGGGCTATTAGTTTCCGTTCTGCTTCATTGTCCGAAGGCTTGCTGTGAAAATATAAACACCTCCACGAAAATTTATTTACTTGTTTTGCAAATCAAACTGCCTTTTCCTGCTGCTAGTTACTTTATTTATCCCATACGCGTTTCGCCTTCTCCAGTTCTAAGGCATCATCAGTGGGATCTATAACGATACATTTTTGTTAGTTGTTGTTGTTGTTGTCTTCAGTCCTGAGACTGGTTTGATGCAGCTCTCCATGCTACTCTATCCTGTGCAAGCTTCTTCATCTCCCAGTACCTACTGCAACCTACATCCTTCTGAATCTGCTTAGTGTATTCATCTCTTGGTCTCCCCCTACGATTTTTACCCTCCACACTGCCTTCCAATACTAAATTGGTGATCCCTTGATGCCTCAGAACATGTCCTACCAACCGATCCCTTCTTCTGGTCAAGTTGTGCCACAAACTTCTCTTCTCCCCAATCCTATTCAATACTTCCTCATTAGTTATGTGATCTACCCATCTAATCTTCAGCATTCTTCTGTAGCACCACATTTCAAAAGCTTCTATTCTCTTCTTGTCCAAACTATTTACCGTCCATGTTTCACTTCCATACATGGCTACACTCCATACAAATACTTTCAGAAATGACTTCCTGACACTTAAATCTATACTCGATGTTAACAAATTTCTCTTCTTCAGAAACGCTTTCCTTACCATTGCCAGTCTACATTTTATGTCCTCTCTACTTCGACCATCATCAGTTATTTTGCTCCCCAAATAGCAAAACTCCTTTACTACTTTAAGTGTCTCATTTCCTAATCTAATACCCTCAGCATCACCCGACTTAATTCGACTACATTCCATTATCCTCGTTTTGCTTTTGTTGATGTTCATCTTATATCCTCCCTTCAAGACACCATCCATTCCGTTCAACTGCTCTTCCAAGTCCTTTGCTGTCTCTGACAGAATTACAATGTCATCGGCGAACCTCAAAGTTTTTATTTCTTCTCCATGGATTTTAATACCTACTCCAAATTTTTCTTTTGTTTCCTTTACTGCTTGCTCAATGTACACATTGAATAACATTGGGGAGAGGTTGCAACCCTGTCTCACTCCCTTCCCAACCGATGCTTCCCTCTCATGCCCCTCGACTCTTATAACTGCCATCTGGTTTCTGTACAAATTGTAAATAGCCTTTCGTTCCCTGTATTTTACCCCTGCCACCTTTAGAATTTGAAAGAGAGTATTCCAGTCAACATTGTCAAAAGCTTTCTCTAAGTCTACAAATGCTAGAAACGTAGGTTTGCCTTTCCTTAATCTTTCTTCTAAGATAAGTCGTAAGGTCAGTATTGCCTCACGTGTTCCAGTATTTCTACGGAATCCAAACTGATCATCCCCGAGGTCGGCTTCTACTAGTTTTTCCATTCGTCTGTAAAGAATTCGTGTTAGTATTTTGCAGCTGTGGCTTATTAAACTGATTGTTCGGTAATTTTCACATCTGTCAACACCTGCTTTCTTTGGGATTGGATGATTTGTTAGTTATAGATTATCAAACAGTTCACTTGGAGATTTTTTGTAAAAAGTAATTACTTACGATTTGCTGATCTGCGTTTCCTCACATCTGGTCTGGAGGTCACATTACCACTTTTATCACTGCCATATATTCACATCTTTGTGTTCTCGCCATCCACACACTGTGCACCATGTTTCTCACTCTTTTTTGTGGTGGACTATCGCTCTTTTGTCACTCGATACAACTCTTTCGTTGTACATTTCTTTTCACAGCGTAAATATTGCGACTCCATTACATGTTTCACCTTCTTTGGTAGGTTTACCTATTTGTTGCCAACCTAACGAAGTATATGTTGGTTTCTAACTTCTACCAAAGTTTTCAGCCACTCGCTAACAGCTGGTACATCCGCCATCTCCCCCCCCCCCCCAAAAAAAAAAATATTCGGCTCTATCGCCCCTCTCTCTCACTCATACACACACACACACACACACACACACACACACACACACACACGGTATAAACATCATAAATAGAAGTTAGCAACCAACATATACTTCGTTAGGTTGGAAAGAAATAGGTAAACACACCAAAGAAGATGAAACATGTAATGGAGTCGCAATATTTACGCTGTGAAAAGAAGTGCATGACGAAGGAGTTGTATCGAGTGACAAAAGAACGATAGTCCACAAAAAAAAGAGTGAGAAACATGGTGAACAGTGTGTGGATGGCGAGAACGCAAAGATGTGAATATATGGCATTGATAAAAGTGGTAGTGCCACCTCCAGACCAGATGTGAGGAAACGCAGATCAGCAAATCGTAAGTAATTACTTTTTTTACAAAAAATCTCGAAGTGAACCGTTTGATAATCTAGAACTAACAAAAATGTATCGCTATAGATCCCACTGATGGTGTCTTAGAACTGGAGAGGGCGAAACGCGTATGGGATAAATGAAGTAACTAGCAGCAGGAAAAGGCAGTTTGATTTGTAAAACAAGTATTTATATGCTTGCTGCGGAGGATGGCCATACAAATAAAATTTATTTATTTACGTGGCGTGGGGCGGACGGTGGGGGAGAGGTGGGATTCATGACCTCCATTACCCTCCCTCCCCCTTGGATCCGCATCTTACTGTGCACAAAATAAGCTGTGGATCATATTTTGCCTGAGGACAAGGTAAATTCGCTCAATTTACACACGAGTAGAATTAGACAGGGAAGCGTTATATTGGTGCGAAGCATGCTCCGCGACTTAATGTACAGTGGTTTCAGGAGGATAAATGCAGATACATTTATATCGAGGCCTGAAAGTGGCTTCTCGAGTGTCTAAGACAGTGCGTCACTTATCTAGCTGTAGGCAACGTCTAATTCCCGCATCTCGAGTGTCGAACATTGTAGAACGTGTTAGAATAGCTGAATAATAGAAAAAAAAATTGCCACGCTGGACTCACGATCCCGAGCCACCTAGCGGTGTTGTTGACACAGGTTGCCCCACCGCCGGGTGAGTCCCAGCGTCACCAGCGTGGGAGCTGTCCGCTGACCCACTCCCTGCGGTTGCCTCCAGAGTGTTCGTAGCGCTTCTGGTATCACTGGAACTTCCTCGGTTTGCTGCTCTTCTGTGCCCTCCTGCCTCAGACCGACGCTGCTGTGCGAAATAAGATTGTTTATTACGTCACTTCGGCATGGAGACCAGCGGCGATACAGCACTTGTGTAATTCGACCACTGTAAGGGAAGGAATTCACTTTGAACTTGAAGTTACTTTGCCAACCAAAAAAAATCAAATTAGAATTGTCAGAAAGAATTAGAACTTATCGTTAGTCTCTCTGAAATAGGAGTGCTTTGTCGTACTAACCCAACAATTCGCATGGTAGTTGAACAGCGAACCTAACATGTTGGTAACCCTGCTTCTCCCTGGAATAAAATTTCCATTGTGCTGTGTGCTGTGGTTTCACAGAGCTACACAAATAAAAAGTTAGTATCTACCCAGAATAATTACAGTTCTAAGCACTAACTCCATCTTCTTATCACCGCCCCCCCACCGCCTCCCGCTCCCCATTTCGCTATTCTATTACTTAGGAGAAAATTTTTCAGATAAACATGAACTTTGAAATACCCCACATGTCCCAAGAATTGGTATGTTACCTTGATAAAGGTGCGCTACTACACCTCCCAGTCATATTAACCAGATCACGAGAAGTCTGAATAAGTGTCAGTGAGGTTCTGGAAGGTACCGTGGGGATGTAGTGCCCTGACGACTCCAATGCCGTACCGCAGCTAGCTGCGCTAGGTTTTTTGGTTGAGAATGCATGGCACGAACAGCCTGATAGACGTAGTTCCACAGATTCTCTTAGTTTTAAATCCGGGGAGTCTGGTGGCCAGGGATTTACGGCAAATTCAGCCTGGTGCTCTTCGAACCACATTCTTCCACTGCGAGCTGTGTGGCACGTCGCATTGTCCTGCTGGTAGATGCCATCGTTTCGAGGCAATGCACACTGTACGAGGGTTGAAACTTAAATAGCGACAACTATATATTCACAAACGATACAAAAGAGTTACATGTTGGCATCTGTTACTGTCCTTCAAAGTAGTCACCAGCATTGTGTAGAACATATTGCCAGCGATGTGGAAGGGGTAGTATACCGTTAGCAGAGACTGTTCTATTGATGGTGCGAATGGAGCGGTGTACTGCCTGTCGAATCTCTGGAACAGTTCTGGAACGAATGCCACGAAGTGGTTCCTTCATCTTCGGAATCAAATCAAAGTCACAAGGACTTAAGACTGGGGAGTATGGTGGGTGGTACAGTACTTCCCAGTCCCATCGACCGAACAGAGCAGCCACAGCTTGTGCTGTATGCGCCCGCGCATTGTCGTGCAAAATGGTGTGTGGGTTGCACAGAAAGTGTCGCCGCTTCTTTCGCAAAGCTGGTCGCAGATGATGCTCCAAAAACGAACAGTAACATTATGCATTGACGGGCTGCCGTGGAGGAACGTAATGTGTTAGCATAACAGCATCACAGTCGTACACAAGAATCACCATGACTTTACAGCGCCCCATTCGCACCATCAACAGAACAGGCTCTGCTAACGGTATACTACGCCTTCCACATCGCTGGCAGCGGGTGCTGCACAACGCTGGTGACTACTTTGAAAGACAGTAACAGGTGCAAACATATAACACTTTTGTATCGGTTGTGACTAAATAGTTGCCACTGTTTACGTTCCAACTCTCGTATGTTGGGGTGGACATGGTCCCCAAGGATAGATGCATACTTGTGTTGATCTATTATGCCCTCCAGAATGAAGAGATCACCCGGGTAATGCCACGTAAATATTCCCCAGACCATAACACTCCCTCATCCGTCTTCGATCATTCCGACGATTGTTGCAGAGTGTTTGCTTTCAGAAGCTTCATGCCATACACAATAACGACCATCTGTCTGATGGAGCATAAAGCGTGATTCATTTGAAAATGCTACCTGTCGCCACTCACTGGACGCCGATTTACAATACTGGCTTGCAATTCGAGTCTTCTTCACAGATGGACAGCAGTTTGCATGGGTGCATGAACAAGGCACCTCCTGTGTACACCCATATGCAGCAACGTTCGCTAAACGGTCATTGAAGTGACGCTGTTGGTATCCCCTTGGTTCATTTGGGCAGTTCTGCTCAACTTATAAGGTTATGGTTAGGTGGTTTCATATTCTATGACTGAACACAACTGTGTAAGCTGTAATTACATTCCTAGAATGAAATTTTCATTCTACAGCGGAGTGTGCGCTGATATGAAACTTCCTGGCAGATTAAACTGTATGCCGGACCGAGACTCGAACTCGAGTCACTCTACAGCGGAATGTGCGCTGAGTCCCGAGTTTGAGTCTCGGTCCGGCACACAGTTTTAATCTGCCAGGAAGTAACATATCAGCGCAAACTTCGCTGTAGAGTGAAAATTTCATTCTAGAAACATTCCCCAGGCTGTGGCTAAGCCATGTCTCCGCAATATCCTTTCTTCCAGGAGTGCTAGTTCTGCAAGGTTCGCAGGAGAGCTTCTGTGAAGTTTGGAAGGTAGGAGACGAGGTAGTGGCGGAATTAATGGTGTGAGGACGGGGCGTGAGTCGTGCTTGGGTAGCTCAGTTGGTAGAGCACTTGCCCACGAAAGGCATAGGTCCCGAGTTCGAGTCTCGGTCCGGCACACGGTTTTAATCTGCCAGGAAGTGTAATGACGTTGTTTAATATTGCAATTTTGTCACGGAAAAACATGCTTCTACACAGTTTACAATGTGACAGTGTTAAGACAGTTGTCAAAATGACGCATCTCGGCCTCTGAAAGTGAACTGATCCTAAACACAACAATATTAAAATTTAACTAGGAGGTTCTTCACAAAATTATTCTTACGATTACGTGATGATGTTGGCCAGTACTGCGATAAATCAATCGATTCTGGTTCAAAATTCGGTAGAATTTTTAGAATGATCTATGGAGGATGGTTAGTTTTGTGACAAGTCGAGCAAAAGATTACCCAAGATCGCTCAAGTTTACAGTGGACGCAAGCTGATGAACCAACAAGTTTATGCCTCTGCACGCGGTATTTACCTTAGCTGCGATGAGCTGTCACCTGCCTGGCTGCTCTCGCCGTCTGAAATTCCTGCAAAACTAATTAAACCTTTGTTGAATTTTCCAGCAGAAAATCTCCATATATTTCTCGATATGCGACAAAATACGAACTCATCCGTAGTCTCAGACTATGGCGATACACACACCCATGGCTAGAGCAGTATGCATATTATAATTCCCTCTCAGTTCTCGCAAGAACAATTAACTGAATGGCTGGTTCGTTTCTCCACAGTTTGAGCTCAACGACGCTGCAGCTAATTTCTAGCTGGAGGTCAGCCGCTGCGAACGCAGTGTTCACACAAATTTCTCCTCTGCGTCGTACAGAGCGTTATGCTCTCCATTCTGCACTTGACGCCACTTCAGAGAAGAGTTCACGAAAATTCCGCTCTCGTCTTTCTCGTAGCCGAACTCTCTCCCCACCTGGGTTCTTTCGTTCTCCACGTCACTGCCCTTTTCAACCGATAGGAGCCTTATTTTGTGGAAACTCTCTCTACCAATCGCAAGGGTCCTACCATTAAACTGCGTCGGAATCTCGGCACTTTACTCCTTCCCAATGCGTTTCAGCCAACCGGACGTTTTGTGCCTGCTCCAGACGCCTAAAATGTTACATGTACCTATCGCATGTGTACCACTTGCCGTTCACATGATCGAATGCATCACTGGTTTTGTCGTATCCCTTTGGCAGTTTTCTAAAGCGTCTTTCTGTCCTACTTCTGGCGGTCCGTTACTCGCCCTGGAGTAAGCGTCACCTGTCCGGTCGCTGACCGCTGCGGGATGTCCCCCCTTAAGATCTTTCTGCAGTGCCTCCTGGGGTGTGGGGTCTGCATCTGCTCATGCTGGCTTCCACACGAAACATTTCCTCTCGCTGCTTGTTTCACCTTCTGCTCATTGGCATGCATTATATAGGAGTGGTGTGTTAATACCTTCGATTGAGTGCCATCCCTTTTGCATTACATACTTATAGGCAAATCTGCTCATTACCGCCAAAGTAAGTTAGGTGTCATATTCACCTTCCCATTACAATGTATGAACTCCATGTAAGGTGTGAAATTGACCTCCATTTATTCTGCCACCTTAAAAACCATTCGCCTGTACACATCTTCACATCTCCACATCTCCACCCCTATCATCTATGACACCTGGTGCACCACAGTTGCCTCGATGCCGATTTTGGATAGAGCCATTTTGCCCCGCACGGTATACCTCAACCACGGTGGTGCACGATCAGTTAGGAAACTTATCCGTTGCGGTAATGCTTCCACCCTTGGGCTGAAAGCCAATGATCATGCCCATTTGGACGTCAGACATATCGCTCCCTTTCCGCATCACGACAGCGACTGCACTGTTGTGTCATCGTGACACCCTTTATATATCTTCCACTGCTCGTGCTACCACAAGTTGTCTGTGACTGGTTGTTGCATGTTGACGTGGAACACAGACAGTGGTCACATTGATTTGACTGTACTGTGTATAACGATGAAAAATTTGACAACCAAGGACGTGTAGAAACCAGTTTATTTTCATCTTACATTTATTTGAATCTACCAGATGTATTTTTCCTTTAATGTGTCTCCTTTTGTATTTTGGTTTTGTTACTCATATAGGATGTACCAGCTAAGAAGCCTTGATTTTACTTGCGGCAGCTAGTAAATGCATGCAGTTTTTGGTAATGACTGGTCCAGGCTGCCTACCGCTATCTTGTCCGTCTCCTCCTCCCCCTGTGTCCAAATTCTTCTCTCCTAACTGTTTTCCCTTCTCTCTATCTATCTCTTCTTTCCCCCTCTCTTCCCTCTATTCCGTCCTGTTATTCCTCTCTCTGTCCTTGATTGAACCTTGTTATAGCCAACTAAAACCTTGACTGGGAATTGAAGTAGCTTAAAATGAATGGAGAAATTAATTGGGATCGTTGGTGTGCAGGGTATGAGAGACCCTTCCTTCTGCTGGATCCGTGATGATTGTAGCTTCCTTGGCAGTACTTCACATAGTTTTAATCTGTGAAGGGGTAGAATTACAAAGCTTCTAGTCGATTCTGATTCCTTAGTAGTGTTCTGATCATAAGTAGATTAAGCCATAAATGTAACTTTCCTGTTTTCTGTGAAAACCGATTACGAGGACGAAAACAAAACAGCAGATAGTGGTGTATACTATTATCTTTTAAAATCATATAAAAGGAGAAAGAATATATACTGGATAAACAATTTGTGTAATGATTTAAATCCCCTGCTATAGAAGTTAAAGATGCCTACGAGAAAGAATACGAAACTGCATGTTTTCACAGCATAGTATTTTCTTTCTTGCAGTCGGTTTTAACAGAAAACCTGTGTACTGTTGCTTTCGGTAATATGAGTAGTGTTATTCTATTTGGTTAGTACATCCAAAGTACGCATCACATCAGCTAGCCATTAATGTTAATTTTCCCCTGGGCAGCAGGTTAGGTATGGAAGTGTGGATCCACAGACGCAAAACGGATAGCTTATACTGATAGACGTAGCCCACTTTGTGACTCAGTTACAACCTTGCAGAAAACATTAGGTAGTAAACTATATACTGTATGACATGTTTGCGGGACGACTATTAGACACAGAGAAAAAACATCTAACACACTGAAGTCGGTACAAATTGAGGAACCAGTTATACAATATGGGGTGTATCTATATCCCTAACACTCTGTACATTAAAAAAATGTGTAGCTTTTATTCGCCCGAATTTTTATTAGACCATCGTGCAAAAATATGGTGTAAATGGTTAATAACTTTGGAGATATTTGCTCCCGCTTTACATATTACACATATGTACCATATACATTAAAAAGGTGCTCCACCAGGCACATAAAAACACGCATGTATTTGAATGCAGTATTGTTTCAAAATTTCAAAGCAGCAGTGAAGAGCTTTTACAGATGTAAGATTTTCAACAAACGAACATTTACATTTTTATTTTGTAGGTGATTGCATTACTGCATTGAAGTCAGATTGTACTAACACTCCCAATATTTGATATTATTAGCAACATATACACACGTGTCGATTATACAAAGAAATTTATCAATGGAGTGAAAGGAGTTGGCCACCGATAAATCCTTTAGGCTTCTCTTAAAGTGAACTTTATTAGTGTTAAACTTTGTATTCCTGCTGCCAAGTTATTATAATATTTGTCCCTGAATAATGGACATCGTTTTGGACCAAAGAAAGTGATTTTACATCTTTGTGGAGACTATTCTTATTGTCAGTACTGATTAGAGGAAGGGGTTAGCCACCGATAAATGTTTTTGAGCTCCACTTAAACTGAACTTTACTAGTAGTTAAATTTTTTATTCCTGCTTGAAATGTTTTGAAAATAAGTGTCTCTGAATAATGGACTCCTATCTGGATCTAAGAAGGGTACTTTACTTCTTTTTGAAGATTACTCTTGTTGTTAGTACTGATTTCATGAACTGAGCTGTTGGTTTGAAAAAGATATATATGTTAATGACAAATTTCATTAAGAAACAAATATTTTGGGAAGCAGTAGTTATTAACCTTGGTTCCCGAACAGGCATCTGCAGGATGATCTTGAGTACACGCCATGGATAGTTCTTATTACATGCTTTTGGACCTGGAAAACTTAAGCTTTGCTTGATGAATTACTGCAAAAAAATCCCTTATGACAGTAAGTAATGAAAGGAAGCATAGTAGCTAGCTTTTTTACTTTTGTATTACCTATGTCTGGCAGAATTTATATTGCAAATAGGGATCTGTTAAGGCACTTCAGCAGTTCTGTGGTATCTCCTTTCAGTTGAATATATCGTCAATCTGCTATCCCAAGATTTTGACACTATTAACGTATTCTATTTGTCGTCATGTTTTTGGCATGTGCTGGCGGGAAACCTCTTCCAAACTATAAAGTGCATGCAATTTGTATCTTCACAGTTTAGTGACAAAGAACTGAAACGATATATTAATGTCCATGAAAATTTCCCTAACAATCTTTCTAACAGTACACTTTATGTGCTGTTTATGTCAATACTTTTTTTGTAAATAAAACTGCCTTTTCCTGCTGCTACTTTACTTATTTATCCCATACGCGTTTCTCCTTGTCTTGTTCTAAGGCATCATCAGTGGGATCTATAAGGATACAGTTTTGTTAGTTTTAGATTATGAAACAGTTCAGGTCACGAATTTTTTGTGAAAAAGTAATTACTTACGATTTTCCGGTCTGCGTATCCTCACATCTGGTCTCGAGGTCGCACTACCACTTTTATCGTGACCTGAACTGTTTCATAATCTAAAACTAACAAAACTGTATCCTTATAGATCCCACTGATGATGCCTTAGAACAAGATAAGGCGATATGGTATAAATAAATTAAGTAGCAGCAGGAAAAGGTAGTTTTATTTACAAACCAAGTATTTATATGCTTGCTGCAGAGGATGGCCACGCAAACAAACTTGTTTATGTCAATGTTTATATCGCCTGCAAATAAAACAAACTTGGCATCTGACAATGTTACAGATGAAAAGGTATTGCTATATTCAAGAAAAAGTAATGACCCTAAAAAGACACTTATGGGACAATATTTAATTAGTTCCAAGTTGGATAATGCCTGAAAACTTAATATATGTCTCTTTCCTGATGAGAGAGATATAGGATTTCAAGCATTTGGCAGCATTTTCTGCAATACCAAATACTCTGATTTACTTAGTATTATTTATACAGTGAAATGCCTTTCACAGGTCACAAAATGTATGATATAAAATATCAGACATCAAGAAATATACAAAAATATGGAGATGAAACAAAAGGAATAGTTGATAAGGGAGTGAAACAGGGTTGTAGCCTATCCCAAATTTTATTCAGTTTTACAAGTACTTAGAGCAAGCTGTGTAGAGCACAAGGAGGAATTTGATACTTAGGGATTTAGGTAAAGAAATGATATGCTGTAAACAACAAATGAGTTTTGCTATTTGGAAGCAAATAGCTACTATTTTGGAAGCAAGAAGTGACGATGAAATAAGTAAAGAAGATACATGATACCAATTTGCAATAACAAGAAAAACTTTTCTGAAAAAGAGAAACATGCTAACATCTAAAACAAGTTTAAGTGTTACGAACTTTTTTTTCTCAAAATATTAGTGTATTGTGTAGGTTTGCAAGGAAACTCGATGTAGACGGTAAACAGTAATATAAAAAGATAAGTGTAGTTGTTGAATAGTGGTACTACAGAAGAATGCTGAAGGTTATATTGGTACACGGATAAATACTGCAACTAATAAAGGGGGGAAAAGAAATTTGTGGCACAATATGACAAAGAAGGGGAAGGTTAGTAGCAATAACCTTGAGGCTTCAAGGAACACTTAACCTGGTAACTGAAGGAGACATGAGAGGTAAAAATGGTAGGGGCAGACCAAGGATGGACTTCAGTAAGAAAAAATAAGTACCGGTAGGTTACAATAGCTACGCAGAGATGAAGAGAGTTGCAGGTGGAAGACTAACATGGATAGCTGCATCAAAACAGCCTTTGGTCTGAATACAACAATAACTCATTAAAATGAAGTACGGACCAAAATTGTCGTCTAATTAAAATACATGTTACGTCTATTAAAATGCTACCTTTTCTGCCCCGATCTATTGTTTTCCTTGTATTTCGTCTGAAGCTCTTGTTCAACTCGTAACTGAGCTACAGCCCTGACAGTTTTCTCAACGTAATTACTGGCATATCGCAGAATATAATGTACACATCGGAACCTCCGAGACGTGCGCCGTATTTAACGGGGCATAACATGAACCATTTCTTCGACGCGGAGGGAAACATGTCTCTCAACAAGTGATTAAATAAGGCATATTTAGGTACTGCTGATGCCACAGCCACACGTGGCGTCCTTCACTATCTTATTTCCCTTGCACACGTGCCTCTAAGTCTCTGAGTTCGGACTGAAGGTGCGGAAATCATCTGAGCTCTGGTGTGCAAGCGCATTTAAGGCAGTTTGTAGACAAGATGAG
The DNA here is from genome assembly GCF_023864275.1 of Schistocerca cancellata. Classification (NCBI taxonomy): domain Eukaryota; kingdom Metazoa; phylum Arthropoda; class Insecta; order Orthoptera; family Acrididae; genus Schistocerca; species Schistocerca cancellata. The sequence continues at coordinate 418,817,750 of NC_064628.1, read as the reverse complement.
TGAACGTTTTTAACTCATTACAGTTTCCAATATGTTTTCTTCACGCAGAATGGCCAACTACACTGTCTGCGTTTTGCTAGACTCCGATAACCTCCCTATTTGGACCGTCAGTTTAACGTTAGGAACCACTCTATGTGATTTACGGACTGCCACTATTCTGTTTCAGTGACATGTCACATTACACGATAATAATCTGCGTGCCGAATTAAATGTGGTGGATAGTATGATACTGCGTTAAGTGCCTATTTCTCAGAATGCTCTATGAGGAAAACTGCCGCAGCCAGGTATAGAGGGGAACCCCCGCGCTGTGACATCCGTCATTTCGTAATGTTAATTATAGTGCAGGAACTGCACCTCGTTAAGTTCCACCGCAGAGACTTTTCGACAATGTTTGGAGGACATAGCGAATTTTCAGCAGCTTTGCAGTCCAGTCTCGTTACAGAGTCTGTAAAACAAATTATAACCACGCTTCCTGTCTCAGATTCGAACCACTTATGCAGTTAAGATAAGTCATCGATAGCTTTCGTACGCAGAGGACTATCGAATAGTGGTGGCAGAACAATTTTCGTGATCATCAGTCACTTAATGGCCGAAATGCTCTCTCCGCAGACGAGCGGCAGCCCGCCCCCAGTTAAGATGGCTACAGGAACATTTGGCTTCCGAGCGAAACGTCCAGTTGCGCGGCTCACGAGGTAACAAAATGGCTGAGAGATGACCTCTCGGCCTCAGTTCCTCTCTTGGTAGGCATCACTTCATGACCGCCACTAGCTCCCTAGTTGCCGTCCATTGTGTGTTTGTTTCCACCGCCTTGGAAGCAACCATACACAGTTACATTCAGCGTTAGTCAAGACATTCGCGGTAGAACGGTCGTAGCATATTCGTCCGTGATTAAGTTACAAAGACGCGATCTGCACCAGAAGTAATTATATTCACAGTGACTACAATTCTTATGGTGATAACCTTTGTGATGTTACCCTAGTCTGTATGCTCGCAGTTCGTGATTACTCATAGCTCATTACTTTCGTTCTGGATTCTAACTTCTCCACTTCCTTCTGTGATTTTCTGATTAGTAACTTCTCTAGGGACTATATAAGTTATCATTATTTCTAATGCATTTCTGTGTCTTTTCATGAAAATTTGGCTAGGCCCACAGCAAATCTACAGATCGCCATGCAGTCCAAAATTGTGGGCTGGCAAATTCCCACTTTATGTAAGGAGAGTACCTCGCATTTCAGTGTCAGTGGTGAATATATCAGATTTAACTGCCACTGTCCGTTACTGGTCTGTAGTCGCCCTCTGTTCTTTAACCAGTTTATTTATTTATCTCGGAAACTGAATCCTTTGCAGGAAAAAATAAATCCACTAGCTCCACAGTCTATGGTGCAGAAGATTATCATGTGAGGTCAGTTTAATCTGATGGTAGTGGAAACAGTGACAGGTAGTCTCATTTATTCCTTGCAATTCAGTTCCGCCAAGTTCTATCCATCTACAGCGTGTGTCCAAATATTTTGAGGAAACCTGTTTAAGGTAAATAGCTATAGTAGGAAATAGAATTAGGTGCTATTTCTTCTCATTTTATTTGTCAAATTCAGGAGAGGTGCACGCCAGGGTTGTTCATTACTATCACCGATACTCTGTTTATTGATGAGGCAGTGAGGGAATTGTTTACTGCAAACTGAAAATAAGCATGGTGATGAAGAAGTGGTCACTGAAAGTGAATATGAATGTCACAGTTCTCATCTGGGATGAGCTACTCGTATTATCAGCAATGTACAGAATCCTCACATCGTATTAAACTAAAGGAATGTAACAAAAGAACCCTTATAGAAAAAGAGCACATAACGGCTACATTCCTGAACGATACTTCACCTTATTAGGACTATTACTCAGTGACATGTGCGTGCAGATCCTTGACCCTGCGAATCCTGGTCATATACGCTTCTAAAAAATAAGTATTGTCTACGGGCATGACAGCATATACACTACTGGCCATTAAAATTGCTACACCAAGAAGAAATGTACATGATAAACGGGTATTCATTGGACAAATATATTATGCTAGAACTGACATGTGATTACATTTTCACGCAATTTGGGTGCATATATCCTGAGAAATCAGTACCCAGAACAACCACCTCTGGCCGTAATAACGTCCTTGATACGCCTGGGCATTGAGTTAAACAGAGCTTCGATGGCGTGTACAGGTACAGCTGCCCATGCAGCTTCAACACGATGCCACAGTTCATCCAGAGTAGTGACTGGCGTATTGTGACAGCCAGTTGCTCGGCCACCATTGACCAGACGTTTTCAATTGGTGAGAGATTTGGAGAATGTGCTGGCCAGGGCAGCAGTCGAACATTTTCTGTATCCAGAAAGGCCCGTACAGGACCCGCAACATGCTGTCGTGCATTATCCTGCTGAAATGTAGGGTTTCGCAGGGATCGAATGAAGGGTATAGCCACGGGTCGTAACACATCTAAAATGTAGCATCCACTGTTCAAAGTGACGTCATTGCGAACAAGAAGAGGTGACCGAGACGTGGAACCAATGGCATCCCATACCATCACGCCGGGTGATACGCCAGTATGGCGATGACGAATACACGCTTCCAATGTGCGTTCACCGCGATGTCGCCAAACACGGATGCGACCATCATGATGCTGTAAACTGAACCTGGATTCATCCGGAAAAATGACGTTTTGCCATTCGTGCAGCCAGGTTCGTCGTTGAGTACACCATCGCAGGCGCTCCTGTCTGTGATGCAGCGTCGAGGGTAACCGCAGCCATGGTCTCCGAGCTGATAGTCCATGTGCTGCAAACGTCGTCGAACTGTTAGTGGAGATAGTTGTTGTCTTGCAAACGTCCCCATCTGTTGACTCAGGGATCGAGACGTGGCTGCAGGATCCATTACAGCCATGAGGATAAGATGCCTGTCATCTCGACTGCTAGTGATACGAGGCTGTTGGGATCCTGCACGGCGTTCCGTATTACCCTCCTGAACCCACCGATTCCGTATTCTGCTAACAGTCATTGGATCTCGACCAATGCGAGCAGCAATGTCGCGATACGATAAACCGGAATCGCGATAGGCTACAATCCGACCTTGATCAAAGTCGGAAACTCAATGGTAAGCATTTCTCCTTCTTACACGAGGCATCACAACAACTTTTCACCAGGCAACGCCGGTCAACTGCTGTTTGTGTATGAGAAATCGGTTGGAAACTTTCCTCATGTCAGCACGTTGTAGGTGTTGTTACGGGCGCCAACCTTCCTGCTCGGAAACCTCTTTCTCAACGCCGTTCTGATCGCCAACCTTCCTGCTTGGAAACCTCTTTCTCAATGCCGTCTGATCGCACGAAAACGATACGTCCAGCTACCGGTACAACGTTAACATCACTCACGGACTAGACGTTAGGTTTGTTCCAACTGGCCGACTGCTGCCTGCTAGGCAGTACGAGGGGTGATCTATGATCGTGGGACATGTGATAGTCGTGTTGCCAACCCCTCCAGCCGGTATTGCCAGAAGACGAGTCGCAGTGTCGCCACTGATTATTTATTCTAGCGGCTCCTCATTTGGCATTACAAGTATGGAGTGGACCCGTTACCAGACCTTCCTAAGAAATCTGAGGAAGTGCGAGGAGGTAACGCGACGCACCAGAGGCAGCGTAACTAACTCTTCGGCTATGTAAAATAAAGTAGGTATGGAGGTGGCAGTCCATTCCTTAAGTTACGAAACCAGATAAGCTAGTGATGGTTGAAGCTGGGGTCGTGAGCGAAGTTGACGTTCTAGCTCATAGCAGATGTGTTCCTTTGGGCTCGGAACTCTGGGCATGCCAGTACGTTTCAGGAAACTTTATTGTCTGCAGACCATTACCTCACAGGTTCTGCTTTATAACAGGGTGCATCGTCATGCTGATAGAGTCATCGTCTCGGAACTGCTCCTCTACAGTACGCAGTACACAATACTGTAAACTATGTTCACCTCCTTCCGCATTTAGCGTTGTCTTAAGTACAGTAGGGGGACTACACCCTAACAACGAAAAACGTCTAGATGCCGTAACACCACATTCCCTGCACTTCACTACTCGCTCTAAACATGATGGTAAGTAACTTTCTCCAGGCATCCACCAAATTAAAACCCTTCCATCGATTTGCTACAGAGTGTAGCATGATTCATGATTCGTTTCCAGTAATCCAGTTACTAATGGGCACTTAACACCGACCACATAAATGTATGGCTTATGAGGAGCTATTCGACCACTGTACTCCATAATTTTTAACTCCCTAATCACAGTTATTGTGCTAGTTGGAGTGCTGGTACCACTTCGGAACTAATGAGTTGTTCCTTCCACTGATTTCGTACGTTTTTTTCAATCACCTTCCAAAATGCTCGACGTTCCCTTTCCAACAGTACATTAGATCTCCCTGGCCATGGATTAGCCGTGGTTGTTTCCACACGTTTTCATTTCACAATTACATCACCAACAGTGGACTGGGATAGCTTTAAAGGGGTTGACATGACGCTTGTTACTAAGATGACAATAGAATGGCTAGTCCGAGTTCGAAGTCTCTGCGCTCTCCGACCAGTTCTGCTGTTACTCCTGCCTGCTTTTATACCGTCCATCTCTCACGACATCTAGCGACCAACTGCGTGGTATATACGGGTGACTGGATACATTTGACCAGATAGTACGTGTGGATCCTGAAGCGGGGTAGATGCTATATTTTTCCAACTGCAGGTCACGGGGTTGGTCCTTGTGATGCTGTGGCGTCGGCGATGTGGCACGCTCCACAGCCTGAATGCTGACTTGGATTCAGATGCAATCTGTTCTTCTGGTGGGGCCACAAGATGCCCAGGAGTCGTCAGCGCATTATCTTTGGTGTTCCATCAAATATTTACAATTTATTTTTCGCAATGTGCAGCTGGAATCAGCCAAAACATAAATTGCTCGTCACTTATTTCATGTGACACCTAGCATCAACATCGGGTGTCCGTTTGTTTGCTTTTAAAAACAAAATTACTTCTAAAATGTAAGTTTACGTGCCCACTCGATACACAGGTCCGAAATTAGTCTAATGCAATATTTGATTTATTGATATGTATTATAAAAGTCCAGACAGTGGCCCCTACAGTTGTCAGGCTAGTGTTGTGCAGAATGTGCCAATGAGGATCTGCCAGACACCCGAAGACATTAAGGAAATATTACTGTCAGTTTACACAATTATTAACAACAAGTACGTGTCGTTTCCCAAAGTTTCCTGTAGCCAGCCGAGCCCGTGGAGCATCAAGTACCAGTATTTGCTAATATAAGTTCAAAAAATGGTTCAAATGGCTCTGAGCACTATGGGACTTAACTTCTTTGGTCATTAGACCGCTGGAACTTAGAACTACTTAAACCTAACTAACCTAAGGACATCACACACATTCATGCCCCCGGCAGGATTCGAACCTGCGACCGTAGCGGTCGCGTGGCTCCAGACTGTAGCGCCTAGAACCGCTCGGCCACCCCGGCCGGCTGCTAATATAAGTGCGCTTCTCTATGTCGGCATGATGGTGGCTGTTCTAGTAGCAGCTTCTGCCTGATAACTATGAGCCATCGCCATCGGTATCAGCGACAGCGAGGTTGAGGTGGCAGCAACAGCTCATAGCAGCATGGTCTGCCAGATCTAGTTGGCGATGGCATCATAGTCACGTGAGTAGGCTGCAGATGAGTTTCACAGGTTCAACCTTGGCACTAGTTGCTGAAACACTGAACTGCAAATGAGAACTAAGCTATGGAAGTCAAGGTATAATTCTTGCCAATGACATTATCCTTCTATTGGGGTGACCGAAAATGCCCTAAATTTCCAATCTTGTCAGCACACTTGCTCACTTCAGTATGTCACAACTGTACCTTTCAGACACTTTTTTTCTGCTGAGTCAGCTAGTGAACTGTTACCCTTCCGTTAGATATGAGCTTTTTTGTGACACTTTGCGCAAGCAATATTATGATTATATCCCTATGTCGCCAATATGTTTCCTGTTTGAGCGCTCAGTCCATCCCGGGTGATGCAATAGCTTCCTTGTTTGCTGGCACTCAATCAGCATTTCTATATCGTTGGCATTCTACTTGACGTTTGAGTCATTTAACTCTACCTCTAGCGTTGCGGATGAACAACTTTTACAATTTTTCTTAATATCCACCCAGAATAGTATTGTGATATTATTGTGGGGTGCAACAGTATTAACAGGAACCTTAAAAGATGAAGAATAACCAGGAATCCTGCAGCAAATCGCGTGCTGCCTTTGTCTGCGCTGACTGCTACTGCCATGGGGTACCGCTGCTCAGTCGAGTCTATACAGGCACACGTTATTGACCTCAACTAACGATATCGATAGCAAATGGAGGTAAAGATTAATAAAGTGAATGTAGAAGTGGAAGGTGTTCTCACTAATGAACAATAATTAATTGCTGTAACATTACACATTTACTGCAACGGCACATATCTCAGAACCTCCCCGATCCACAGCACCAGTCAGTAAACAAAGTGCGTAGTTCCTGGTAATAGCCTCCTCTGCTCATGAGACTACAGAAACATAGATATTAATTAAGTTCCAAATGATATACGGTACGCTAAGAAGAATACTAAACAACAAAACCTGAAAGGACACACATCTCAGATTCTATAGGGTAAAGGATATATCCTGATTTATGAAAGGGAGTAATGCATAAACAGAGAGAGAGAGAGAGAGACAGAGAGAGATAAAGAGAGAGGGAGGGAGAGATAAAAATAGCGTTCAAACAGCAGAAATGAAATTTTTAAGGCCTGTAAAAATGTGTTCTAAACGAGATCGATTTAGAAATGAAGAAACTGGAGAACAGTTGCAAATATAGAACATAAATGGTAAAGTACAACTACATAAAAAAGCCGAAGCCATGCGAGAAGTACTCGTACTCTGAGACTTTCACACAAACGTAATCATGTCAACATTTGATTGTCGGAAGGAATGACCCAGCATATCGGAAAACCAAACTAACCGTCGGTAAAAGGGTGGTAACATTAAGAGCGCAACGAAAATTGCACGTTAAATGCAGAGAAGAGAGCAGATAGATGGAAAGAGTACATTGAAGGCCTCTATGAGGGGGAAGATTTGTCTGATGTGATAGAAGAAACAGGAGTCGATTTAGAAGACATAGGAGATTAAGAGAGTTTTGGAGGACTTAAGATCAGATAAGGCAGAAGGGATAGATACTATTCCATCAGAATTTATAAAATTATTGGGGTAGTGGCAACAAAACGTTGGTGTGTAGAATGTGTGATCCTGGGGACATATCATCTGACTTTAGGAAAAATGTCATCCACACAATTCCGAAGACTGCAAGAGCTGAAAGTGCGAGAATTATCGCACAATCAGGTTAACAGCTCATGCATCCAAGATGCTAGCAAGAATAACATACAGAAGAAGAAAAAGAAAATTGGGGATGTGTTGGATGACGATCAGTTTGGCTTAAGGAAAGATAAAGGCACCAAAGAGGCAATGGAAATAAAAGAAAGTTTCAAGAGTGGAATTAAAATTCAAGGTGAAAGGATATCAATGACACGATTCGCTGATGACATTGCTATCCTCAGTGAAAGTGAAGACGAATTACATGATCTGCTGAATGGAATGAACAGTAATCAGTACAGAATATGGATTGAGAGTAAATCGAAGAAAGACGAAAGTAATGAGAAGTAGCAGAAATGAGAACATGGCTGCGAAGTAAATGAAATTAAGGAATTCTGCTACCTTGGAAGCAAAGTAACAAATGACGAACGGAGAACGAAGGACATCAAAAGCAGACTGGCAATGGCAAAAAGGGCATTCTTGGCCAAGAGAAATTTATTAGTGTCAAACATAGGCCTTAATATGAGGAAGAAACTTCTGAGAATGTGCGTTTGGAGCTCAGCATTGTATGGTAGCGAAAAATGGACAGTGGGAAAACGAGAACGGAAGCGAATCGCAACATTTGAGACGTTGTCCTACGGACGAATGTTGAAAATTAGGTGGATTGATAAGATAAGGTATGAGGAGTTTCTACGCAGCATCGGAGAGGAAAAGAATATGTGTAGTAGACTGACAAGGAGAAGGGACAGGATGACACGATATCTGTTATCAGGGAATGACTACATCCATAATTGAGGACGTAGGTTGCAAATGCTGGTGAGATGACGTGGTTGGCACAGGACAGGAATTCGTGGCGGGTCGCATCAAACCAGTCAGAAGGCTGACTACTCAAAAAAAATAATAATAAATAAATAAATAAAATATTAAAAAAACTTCCAGTTTTTTCTGTTGGACACCACCTCGGCGACTCGTATGTCGCTAACTTACTTCATCTTTGCTTGCGTTCCCCGACCAAAGAACCAAAGATTTGGACCGAGACAAGAGAGATGTGCTCTGTGAATGTGGCAGCATTTACGTAGGACACACCGTTCATGCTGTTGCTGAATGCTATGCTGAGCATTCACGAGATATTAAGCGAAGGGAATTGCACAAGTTGGCCGTGGCAGAAGATTGCCTAGAAAACTGGCATAAAATACAATTAAAAAATACGAAAGTTTTGAGCCAAACGTCATCGTACTGGGATTATACACTCCTGGAAATTGAAATAAGAACACCGTGAATTCATTGTCCCAGGAAGAGGAAACTTTATTGACACATTCCTGGGGTCAGATACATCACATGATCACACTGACAGAACCACAGGCACATAGACACAGGCAACAGAGCATGCACAATGTCGGCACTAGTACAGTGTATATCCACCTTTCGCAGCAATGCAGGCTGCTATTCTCCCATGGAGACGATCGTAGAGATGCTGGATGTAGTCCTGTGGAACGGCTTGCCATGCCATTTCCACCTGGCGCCTCAGTTGGACCAGCGTTCGTGCTGGACGTGCAGACCGCGTGAGACGACGCTTCATCCAGTCCCAAACATGCTCAATGGGGGACAGATCCGGAGATCTTGCTGGCCAGGGTAATTGACTTACACCTTCTAGAGCACGTTGGGTGGCACGGGATACATGCGGACGTGCATTGTCCTGTTTGAACAGCAAGTTCCCTTGCCGGTCTAGGAATGGTAGAACGATGGGTTCGATGACGGTTTGGATGTACCGTGCACTATTCAGTGTCCCCTCGACGATCACCAGTGGTGTACGGCCAGTGTAGAAGATCGCTCCCCACACCATGATGCCGGGTGTTGGCCCTGTGTGCCTCGGTCGTATGCAGTCCTGATTGTGGCGCTCACCTGCACGGCGCCAAACACGCATACGACCATCATTGGCACCAAGGCAGAAGCGACTCTCATCGCTGAAGACGACACGTCTCCATTCGTCCCTCCATTCACGCCTGTCGCGACACCACTGGAGGCGGGCTGCACGATGTTGGGGCGTGAGCGGAAGACGGCCTAACGGTGTGCGGGACCGTAGCCCAGCTTCATGGAGACGGTTGCGAATTGTCCTCGCCGATACCCCAGGAGCAACAGTGTCCCTAATTTGCTGGGAAGTGGCGGTGCGGTCCCCTACGGCACTGCGTAGGATCCTACGGTCTTGGCGTGCATCCGTGCGTCGCTGCGGTCCGGTCCCAGGTCGACGGGCACGTGCACCTTCCGCCGACCACTGGCGACAACATCGATGTACTGTGGAGACCTTACGCCCCACGTGTTGAGCAATTCGGCGGTACGTCCACCCGGCCTCCCGCATGCCCACTATACGCCCTCGCTCAAAGTCCGTCAACTGCACATACGGTTCACGTCCACGCTGTCGCGGCATGCTACCAGTGTTAAAGACTGCGATGGAGCTCCGTATGCCACGGCAAACTGGCTGACACTGACGGCGGCGGTGCACAAATGCTGCGTAGCTAGCGCCATTCGACGGCCAACACCGCGGTTCCTGGTGTGTCCGCTGTGCCGTGCGTGTGATCATTGCTTGTATAGCCCTCTCGCAGTGTCCGGAGCAAGTATGGTGGGTCTGACACACCGGTGTCAATGTGTTCTTTTTTCCATTTCCAGGAGTGTATTATAAAAGAAGCATCCAGAATTAGAATAAACACAAACAATTTTAACAGAGGCCAGGAGTACACACTCAGTACGGCATGGGGACGGGCACTGTACATCGAGCGCAAGCAAAGACGGAGGCAAGACGCTTGTATGCGGGCGCGCGCGGCAGTTTCAAACGTGGCGCCGACGCCTCGCGCTACGTGACTTCACTCGGCCCACGTGGGACGGAGTGCCCGTCTTGCGTCGCGACACTTCAGCCGTCTCTGGAGGGATCCAGACGCTACCTTCGTATCTACAAAAGCAGAACACATTCAGTGATTGTTACTCCAGATGACAATGGTGGAAACAGCTATCGAAAAAAATGGTTCAAATGGCTCTGAGCACTATGGGACGTAACTGCTGTGGTCATCAGTCCCCTAGAACTTAGAACTACTTAAACCAAACTAACCTAAGGACATCACACACATCCATGCCCGAGGCAGGATTCGACGATAGCGGTCGCGCGGATCCAGACTGTAGCGCCTAGAACCGCTCGGCCACGCAGGCTGGCAGCAATCAAAAGCTTGAGTATTTTATTGTGTATGCAAAGAAGATCTTGAGACATGGGAAGGGTTTTACTTTTGCCATTTTCTATGTTACTCAGTAGTTGGCAAGGGAGTGAGACAGGGTTATTCAATCTGTATATTGAGCAAGCAGTAAAGGAAACTAAAGAAAAATTCTGACTAGGTATTAAAATTCATGGAGAAGAAATAAAAACTTTGAGGTTTGCTGATGACATTGTAATTCTGTCAGAGACAGCAAAGGATTTGGAAGAGCAGTTGAACGGAATGGACAGTATCTTGAAAGGAGGATATAAGAAGAACATCAACAAAAGCAAAACGAGGATAATGGAATGTAGTCGAGTTAAGTCGGGTGATGCTGAGGGAATTAGATTAGGAAATGAGACACTTAAAGTAGTAAAGGAGTTTTGCTATTTGGGGAGTAGAGAGGATATAAAATGTAGACTGGCAATGGCAAGGAAAGCGTTTCTGAAGAAGAGAAATTTGTTAACATCGAGTATAGATTTAAGTGTCAGGAAGTCGTTTCTTAACGTATTTGTGTGGAGTGTAGCCATGTGTGGAAGTGAAACATGGACGGTAAATAGTCTGGACAAGAAGAGAATAGAAGCTTTCGAAATGTGGTGCCACAGAAGAATGCTGAAGATTAGATGGGTAGATCACATAACTAATGAGGAAGTATTGAATAGAATTGGGGAGAAGAGGAGTTTGTGGCACAACTTGACTAGAAGAAGGGATCGGTTGGTAGGACATGTTCTGAGGCATCAAGGGATCACCAATTTAGTATTGAAGGGCAGCTTGGAGGGTAAAAATCGTAGAGGGAATACACTAAGCAGATTCAGAAGGATGCAGGTTGCAGTAGGTACTGGGAGATGAAGAAGCTTGCACAGGATAGAGTAGCATGGAGAGCTGCATCAAACTAGTCTCGGGACTGAAGACCACAACAACAACAACAACATCTTAGTCAGTAAATGTTAGTCACTGCACTGTTAAGTTTTCGTTTAATATCTACGCACGTTTGGCAGCACTGTATGCTAAAATGTTACTGTAAAGTTAGCTGTATATGTTTCATAAAAGCAATCTATCAAATGCTGCTCGAAAGTCTTCCCTCGTATTATCAAACTACAGAACTGAAACGATCGATTTTGTCAATATTGGCCGCTGCCTGGTGTAAGTCTATCTGCGACCACTTCGGCGACTTGAACTTCGATGGAGGTAAGATGAAACAATTAAGACGAAACAAACTCGCAGTCTCCGAACGAACAAAACCGTTCAGGAATAAAACACAGGATCTCGTGATCCCGAGACAAATGCACTAATCATCCTTTTTTATGTGTTCCTTCTTTCGATCTATTTTTGCATCGTGTTTCGTCTATCGTTTTGTGCGGATGTCACATCACATCTTCCAAATTACATCGATGAGAACCTCACAGTTTCTTTTTTACTACACGCCGTTACCAGTACCCTGACCAAACGCTCTGAGCTACGATGTCCGCTCCGCTGCACCACGAGCTACGGACATGTAGCTACGAATCAATAACCAGACGCCATCAGGGTTCTCACACTTGCGAGCAACCTACTGCATATAAGCCATATGCATACAAGCCATCTGTGCCATACCGCGCTACAAAGCTTGGCCCTTCCAGCTATACAAAACCAGTGATTGACTGATAGGAAAAATATGATTTGAAATTCATTGGGAGTGGCAGCGTTTGTACAGCGGGTATTGGAAATCAACTCTGCTTGAGTGAATCCTCAGTCATTTGACCGATATTTCATCACAGGAGTAAAAATATGACTGCAAACCCTTCTATAATAGCTCCCACGTATCAAATTTCAGCAGTTTTTCTGATATTTCATCGGCTCCTATTAAACTGAGCATCTTTAATATTCCGACAATTATAGTCATTATTTGTACAAAACTGGACCAATTTTCGTAAAGATGAGCAAAAACTTTGTGTAAATATTTAGAATATTCAGTTAGTCTAATTTTTATCTCCTTCACTTTAAAAGTCATCTTCAGTAGAAATGTTAATTGTTATTTCTCTTATTGTGTACATTTAACGTACCTTCAGGTCTTGATTTTAACGTAAAATGAAAAACGTATACACACAGACTGAAGCACAACTGTACATACTACTCTGGCGCTCCTCCATCCTCAATCAAAATTCCAGCTAGTGCCTCAGCCCACGTGGTAGTCCCGCTACACTTGAACTGTGTTGCAGAGTTTCTCGAACTGTAATGGGATAGCACCTCAGCATCGGACGGAATGAGGGATCCTGCCTGAAACCAAGGCATAGGTGCTTTAATCGATGGGATTTTGGGCTGAGCAGGTAGAAGTGCTAGGGTAGTTCGCGTAGTTATACAATGCGACTGTGCCTGGGTAGCGTAGTGGTCAGGGCATCAGCCTAGCGAGAAGGAGACCCAGGTTCGAATCCCGGCCTTGGTGCATTTTTTTTCTCACTTCAGTCTGCATATATACATAGATGCTTGAGACTTGAGAAGGTATCTGGAACCATATGGTTTCACTAAAAACAATCCTGTCGGAAGAACATCCGCAACTGAGCATTGTACCAGAGGTTGAAAATACCGCTTCAGTTGTAAATTTCTTTTATTATCACGACCGCTTCTGCGCTCACAAGCAGCATACCGCGCCTAGCGAACGTCCACCGCGGCGCTCGGGGGCCACAGCACAGTTGCGACACCTGAGGATGGGCTTATGAGATCCGGAAACCAGTCGTGATAATAAAAAAAATTTACAACTGAAGCGGTATTTTCAACCTCTGGCATTTGGTTTCATTTAAAATGAAACAGTTTTATCGATAGCTTTTTTTCATAAACAAATTTGCCTATTTCCTTTTCGTTTAGCTTCTTTTTCTTCTCGCTGCTGCTTTAAAATCATTCTCGCACTGACCTGTCCAAATTTTTGGACTATTCGTATTGAAATTGTTTCCTTGTTTCTACTAGCCTTTGTTCTGTTTCCGAGGCACGAGTTAAAAATTTTGCTGGAGGTCTAACTACTAATTCAAACATTTACTGCTGCTTCCTTTCCTTTTTTTATTTATTGCGTTTGTGGAAGTCTGTTCGTCTGTTCGTCTGGTACCTTATGTGTCTTATTATGAAAATACGTACAAGCTATGTAACAAGCCTGAACATTGTGTAATAGATAAATACACGCCGCTCCTCCAGGCAACCCGAATCAAGCAGCTGGTCTTAAATGCAGAAAGTCCACCCAATGACAGTACAGACTGATGTCACTTGTGATGCGCATGTGGCTTTACGAACCTGAAGGAAAAGTGACAACGGATAAAATCCAGTTTTGATTAGTATGTAACTCGTACCTTAGTAGCGATTTACATGTCTGCGTTAAAATTAACCCGTAATGTATGTAGAAGGACGTGACTTTCGAATTATCTTTTGAGTGTTTCGCCATCCGAGTAATTTGTGTTTCGTTGGTATTCATGAAGTCAATAAGTGAAAGTAAGTCTGGGCAATAATTATACGGTTATAAAAGGGACTGGGGTAATTTAAGATCCCTTACAAGGCAGATTAAGTCGGAAAGAACATTCATTTTCAGTAGTCACCAAAGTTATTCGTGACACCCATTGAAAAAGACTAAGCACAGGAGACGCGAGATGGGCAATAAAATACTTCTTCGCATTTTTACGGCGGTAAGACGCTTGACAGATACACAGCTATACAACTATACTGGTGTGACACCAGCCACGTTTCGGGATGCATTTGAAGTAATCTACGTTTCTGTGACACACATGTATGGGATGGCCTTTTGTATACCAGAAGACTACTGCGACATGAGTGTGTTGGATGATGACGCGCTCGTCTTACATAACGGCAGCCCATACGACCGGATGCCCTTACCGGCTCGTTTCCGGACTCAGCGCTGCCTGCCATTACCGCATTCCTGGGTGGAGTCACCCACCAGCAGACGGTGGCAGTGGTTACGAAACTAACTCGCCAGCCGCAGTGATAACGCACGTTTCGGAAACTTTCTACGGTCAAGAGTAAAGCCATTTATCAAATCCAGCTGCCATGGGCGACCTTCTTCGAACAAGTTCTCATTTATGCGTCGCCCTCAAATATACTGGAATATCTTTACGCGGCACCAGAATCAGGCGTGGTAAAGACTCAGGGTTAACGTGTTGCATACAAATGACGCACTGACGCTGCAACGGTATCTCCCGCTAAACTTAGCTTTGATCAGGAACACCGGGCAGACCAACAGCACGACACACATCACGTATCACCGACAGACGACGCATTCACAGGTTAAAATTACAAAAATGAAATTTCTTGTCACGTACTTTTATTTTCGTGTGCGAGAATTCTCGGCTACATTTCACAAACGACTTTCGTGGCTCTGCAAGTGTTAAATAATTTGTGTAGTAACAAATAATTAACAGTAATTGTCGTGTGACTAGGGCCTCCCGTCGTGTAGACCGTTTGCCGGGTTCAAGTCTTTTGATTTGACGCCACTTCGGCGACGTGCGCGTCGATGGGAATTAAATGATGATGATTAGGACAACACAACATCCAGTCCCTGAGCAGAGAAAATCTACGACTCAGCTGGGAATCGAACCCGGGACCTTAGGATTGACATTCTGTCACGCTGACCACTTTTTTCCCATTTTGTTCGTTGTTGATCGTTGTGGACGTCATATGACATCCGTTCAGTTCGTTTGTTGATCCTTCTACTCAGTTTTTTATTACAGAGACCAACCGGCTCTCTGGCCGAACACGCTGAGCTACCGTGCCGGAAAGTTGCAGGGCAGAGCAAAACAAGAGATTTAAGGACGTTACAACGATGCACAGAGATTTGTCGAAGCGGAGAAAATTTTCGACCCAGCCGGGAATCGAATGCGGGCTCTTAGGATTGGCATGTTGTCGCGCTGACCACTCAACTTCCGGGGGCGGACGCCACTCAGCTACCGGGGGCGGACTATAATTAACAGTGATGGAGAAATGAAATTTAGATGATAAGCATTCAGCCTGGCTACGTTCCCTTTCAGATTCGGTATCCTGTTGCGTAAATCACATGTAAACCCATCCAAGGGATACACTTCGATTTTCATCGGCTTTGAATAAGTTGCACAGCAGAGCAAAACAAGAGATTTTTTTATACGTTTCCATACGACCGTTAAGGGGGCGTAAAACATCGTTGAATAACATTTAGTTTACTTTTGCATGAATACCGTTGAAACGGTAACAGATACACAAAACACTTCAAATAGAAGTTCTGTTGTTTTCTTTTAAGTACGTTACAACGATGCACAGAGATTTGTCGAAAAAGTCTAGTTTTCGAAATCCCCTGTGTTTGGGGCGCAAAATGAAAGTGTATTCAGCCTTTTTCTGACCCGAACAATTATACACTTTCTCATTATTGTATAGATTTGCAATAATGATACAGCAATAACATACAAACAATTTCAAATATAAAATAATTAAATCTCAAAATGTTGCGACTTGAACAAAAATGGCAAATGTAAAGCGGACACATATCGGGTGCGTACTACGACACGTGGATACTGTATTTCTAGTTTATTTCTGACAGATGCGTTTATTTGGAATATCACTTCATGGTGTAAGACGGAATTTAGTATTAACGATGTTATACGTTTTGCTATTCGTCAAATGTCGAAATGAAAAGCAAAACAAGGCGGGGAAGAGATTTCGAAAAAAATATGTTTTTTTTTCAACAAATCTGGGTGCGCTATTGTACCGTACATTAAAAATTATAGAACTTTTATTTGATTTTTAAAAATTATTGCTAACGTTTCAACGGTATTCATTCTGGGGCGCTTCATAACCTTATCGGCCGTATGGGTACTTATAAACAATGTGTCTCTTACTTTCCTACTTTTCTCTGCACTAAGACATATTCAAAGACGATCAGAGTCGAAGAGTATCCCTTGCGTAGGTTTGCTTGTCAGTTTCTTAACGAAACCACACAGATACAGCGTGGTGTATACATAGCACAGATATTGCAACTGCACAAAAGGTGACTACTTACTGTGGATATTATTTTGATTCACTATATTTGGCCACAAGAGTGTGTGGGAGGACACAAAATGCAAATGTCCTAGTTTCGATTAGTTATTTTGGACGGTACTGAGAATGTTACGCACCAGTTGCTGAAAAAGTGTGATATATTTACCACAACATATTTCGTGACTACATTATCCCATTATCAAGTGTTAAAAAACAAGGAAACGCACACCAATACATCGCAGAACTACGCATGCCGACAATCATGCGTATCTAAAAGCTACTGTGCCATTAGCACCGTCAAAAATAGAAATCCAGCAGCATTGTCAGACATGTAAAACTTTTCCTGGAAACATTTCGTGTTGCCGCGCCTAACACTCTTACAAAGCTCGGTTGTAAGCTAAAGACAACTGCCTTCACCTACCAGAGATTGTACTGTTTTGTAATTGCACTATTCTGTAACGAATATGGCCCAGCGCTCTACAGTAAAATCCTTGAACGTTTGTATGTCAAGTCCCAGCAAATTATGAAAAACAATATTGCACCTGTGTTATAGTATCCACACAGAATAATCTTAGCAACCACTAAGTAGACTACGCCGGTGCCTCCCCCTCAACGAGGCCACCTCTGAAGTGGACCCACAGGTGCCCCTTGGTCACTTCTGTCTTCTCATTTAGCACGTTAACGCGCTCCTGTCCCACCCCGCAAACATGCTCTCTCTGTTCTAAATTTGACAGCAACCGCCCTTTTTCTTCAAAGTGCAATACATTCACGATGCTTCCCAACGAATGCCTCTCGTTCTTGAGGTGCTTTGCCAGCTCTGATCAACCGTTCTCTTTGTTATTATTCTCTTTAACCTTACTTTAAAGTGTCCTTCGCGCTTGCTCCACGAACTTCATTCCAGAATCTTGACATATTGCTTCATTATCTCCTGCTGATGACATTGCTATCTTTAGTTAAAGTGAAGAAGAAAGACCTGTTGAATGCAATGAGCAGTCTAATGAGCACAAAATACAGATTTAGAGTAAATCGAAGAAAGACGGAAGTAATGAGAAGTAGCAGAAGTGAGAACAGCGAGAAACCTCATAATTTGTGATCATGAAACTGATGAAGTTAAGGAATTCTACTACCGAGGCAGAAAAATAATCCCAGACAGACGGAGCGAAGACGTCATAAAAAGCAGACTAACAATGGCAGAAAAGGCATTCCTGGCCAAGAGAAGTCAACTAATACCGAACGTAGGCCTTAATTAGAAGAAGAAATTTCTGAAAATAGCACTATATGGCAGTGAAAAATGCATTGGAGGAAAACCGGAACAGCAGAGAGTAAAAGTGTTTGAGACGAGATGCTGCAGAAGATGTTTAAAATTAAGTGGACTAATGAAGAAAGTAATGAGGAGCTTATCAGCAGAATCGGTGAGGAAAAGAATATATACATAACAAAATTTTAGTCATGTCTGTCAATCAGCGGCTGTTATTACGCTTACATCCGAAAGCAACCGTCAAGCAAACCCTGGAAGATGGAGTCCTACAAAAATGGGTATAGAATAAGAACTTAGTGATTACCAAAGTCCACGTCAAGATACTAGAAAGTTCAATGTATCGCCACTTCTCTGTTGACCAATGGTGCCACCATCAGCTGATTATTAAATAAACATGATCACTGTAGCCATTCTTGGACCTTTTTACAAGCTATGGTTTTTTTGTGTATAAATTTATACTTTTGATTTTGATGACGTAAGGCCTTAATGATAAAAAATGGAAATGAGCGTATGGCATCGTTGGCCGGGAGGCCCCTATTCAGGGAAGTTCGGCCGCCACGTGCAAGTCTTATTTCATTCGACGCCACACTGGGCGACTTGTGCGCCGGTGATGGTTTTTCATTTCTTTGAGACCGATGTCATATTTCGTTTCAGTTAAGTTACAAACACGAGCGCCCTCATTGTGCTTACTTTTCGCAAGCTTTTAGGCACACATGCGCTCGTTGGGTCTTATATAAGTGAACTCTCTTATGGTCACACTATGAGTCGCCGGGCGGAGTGGCCGTGCGGTCCTAGGCGCTGCAATCCGGAGCCGAGCGACCGCTACGGTCGCAGGTTAGAATCCTGCCTCGGGAATGGATGTGTGTGATGTCCTTAGGTTAGTTAGGTTTAAGTAGTTCTAACTTCTAGGCGACTGATGACCTCAGAAGTTAAGTCGCATAGTGCTCAGAGCCATTTGAACCAGCCACACTATGAGTCTGTCGGTGGTAATCATCATATGTGTCCCGGTATTTTTAGTATTTTATTTACGTTCCGAAGTTTTCTTGATCACCACTTCTCACCAATTTTACGTTACTTTTTAACTGCTTGCCAATATTAGGTAAAAATTTCAACGAAGGTACGTTTATAATGTGTTTTTCCGGTGCATTTATTGTTTTTACTCGCTAGTAATTGTGGTCCAACTATGATAATCACGAAATTATTATTCTAAACCCATTTTCGTGGGACTCAATCGTCCAGAGTTTGCTTGACTATTGCTTTCCAATGAAAGCATGACCTTCTGAGGATGGCAAATTTCCCGGAACAAGTCAAGAAGTTAATTTAAAAAAATTTCTGTAGCTGACAACTGATTATTTATATTCTTAAAACGTGGAAAACAGTGACAACAAGGAAGGATGGGATGTTAAGACATTTGTTAAGAAATCAGTGAAAGACTTGTGTGGTACTACAGGGAGCTGTAGAAGGTAAAAACTGTAGAGGAAGACTGCAAATAAATGACGTAGGTTGCCAGAGCTACTCTGAGACGACCCACTTCACACCCGTGCCTGTCTTATGCTTTAGCCTCTGCTGCAGTTTGTTTGCAATTTTGAACGCAATTGTAACCACCTTTGTTGTTGAATAACCTCCCCAGTTTATATAACTGCCCAACATTGCATGACCGTATATATCTGTGGATTTATCTCTTTTTGGTTGCTGTGGCCTACCGTTGCAACAATGTTAATAATTAAACGCACGTCAAAACTATTTCGTGCCATTATTTGTCTAAGTATTTTCATTTCATCATCCATCTTTCCTAGGGCTTAGTGGGACAGTATTGGCCCTATGCATTGCAATTTGAAGAATGCTCTTTTATGCTTATGGTTTTATTAAGTATTGCATCAATGAACGAGGATTTTCTGCAAATTCCTGTCTCAAGCTTGTTTTTCTTGTGCTCATCCTCAAATTAAGATGATTGAAAAGTCCCTGTAGCTTCCCCAACTGTAAATATTACATTCTTAGGCATCTTTTAAAAGTTATTCGCCATTTCTTTCTTCCTCGAATCCTTGATAAAGACAACTGCCGTCTGCGCTACTAACGCACCACCCATTGGTAAATCATTCTCTTGTACGTAAAACTTACCATTAAATTAAAAAAAAATCAATCTTAAGACAAATTTTAATAATATTATAAATTCATCTGTTCCAACGTCAACTATTTTACCATGTTTACATAAGTTGCTTTCTATAACAGCGCGCGGGATTAGCCGAGCGGTCTTTGGCACTGCAGTCATGGACTGTGCGGCTGATCCCGGGGGAGGTTCGAGTCCTCTCTCGGGCATGGGTGTGTGAGTTTGTCCTCAGGATAATTTAGGTTAATTAGTGTGTAAGCTTAGGGACTCATGACCTTAGCAGTTAAGTCCCAAAAGATTTCACACACATCTGAACATTTGTTTCTATAATACCTAGCATTTCCCCAAATGGCAGAGGTGTATATAAATTAGTCATATCTAATGAAGCCAGTCTTGCTCCGACATTAAATTTGCACTCTTGTATCAATTGTCACCCCCTAATATTTTAATTGAAAACGTTTCATTACAGTTATACTATTTACGAAGCATATCGCTTAACCATTTAATTAATTTTTCTCAAGGTCCCATTCTCCCGTCAACAGTGGGCCTCACTGGTGTCCCAACTTTGTAGAGATTTATCTTACCATCCAAGTATGGAGGCTGTGGGTTCATTACACTTTTTTTCCTTTCTTAATCAAAAACTGAGATGTTTCAAACGTTTTTAAGCACTATTTGAAACCTACTAGTATACTCATACTTCTTGTACAGTCCCATTTTCGAAAACGAAACTACTGACTTTATCCACATAATCTTCTTGTTTCATAATTATGGCTGTGTTCCCTTTCTCACCTTGCACCACCAACGCTTCATTTTCTTACAACTCCATGTTACTTGTTCTAATATTTTTGCTTCTGTACTCACCTTCCCAATTGGTAACTCAATGTTAATTATTTTATTATTGTTATATACAGTAATAAACTACGCTGAAACTCTTTTGACCTTTTTAAATTATCGATAATCGTTTCGGTTTCGTCACTAATTTACTGACCTTTTCTTCGTTGGTGTGGGCGGAACATTTTATTTCAAGCCTATATGTGGAAGAGAGACTGTCTCATTGAATAACTTTTAAGTTAGGAAACTTTTTAACCCTTTTTTTAAAATGTTTCATTGTTGAGGTCACACTTACCCACTCAATTTGTTTTACTGGATCTCGAAATTTCTTTTCGTGTGTATTCACTATAATCTCTTATTCTTTAAGAACTAAAACACTGATGTCTCTAAATAATTCGGCAAACTATATGGCAAAAAGTTCTTTTGATAACAAAGTTCCTTTGATAACCATAAACGTACTTTATGCAACTAGTCACCGATTATAGGCGTCTTCTTACACAATTCTCTGATTTCACTATCTAACCACATTCTACGAAATTTTCTACCTAATGTATTCGTTAAAGTGATCTTTATATTCATTTTAAAACCAGAAGTAACGTAGTTGGGGGTTACATAAATGATTCCCTACACGTCGTTTGTTTAAGGTGATATGCGGTATCACTTTCATAATTTTAATACGAGTACCTGTTTATGTATTCCCGTATTTCCTAATCGGAAGCAATAATTTTCAGACCTCGTAGTCACTCCGTTCTTGAGTTTCCTTGTTTTCTCGTACACTGGCGTGTGCCTGGCCCAACACGTTCCAGCTTATCTGTTGTGACGCCATCGTACATGAACGGGGAATGTTCCGCACCAGTTGTCGAAAGAATGTGAATATTTAATGTGGTGTCACCGCCAGACACCACACTTGCTAGGTGGTAGCGTTTAACTCGGCCGCGGTCCGTAAGTATACGTCGGACCCGCGTGTCGCCACTATCAGTGATTGCAGACCGAGCGCCGCCACACGGCAGGTCTAGAGAGACTTCCTGGCACTCGCCCCAGTTGTACAGCCGACTTTGCTATAGATGGTTCACTGACAAATTACGCTCTCATTTGCCGAGACGATAGTTAGCATAGCCTTCAGCTATGTCATTTGCTACGACCTAGCAAGGCGCCATTATCATTTGCTATTTATCTTGTGATGTTCAACAATTATGGATTAAAGTTAAGTATTCCAACAGCTACGACCTTTTTTGCTAAAGTCTAACTTCCTTAAATGTTCCAGACCTCACGCCAGCCTGCGTGAGCTTAAACGCGTGCCTTTCGGCTATCAGTCATAGTGGCTTGGCTGTCTTGCCAAGTCACAACATTTAACACAACATGTTTCTGTTCCAGATTATCCCACTGTCAAGTGCTAACTACTTAATCAAGATATTAGTGCAGTTGGCCGTTATCGGAAACACGCATTGACGTTACAGTGAACACGTATAGTGGTGACTAAGGAAAACGCATCGCACTGATATGCTTTCGGGTCACTTGTCCGTATATCGTCAACGCAATTACACACTGGCTGACGATACGCCGACCACAGTTCTCTCGCTCCCAGGTGTAATAATATTATGGTCGACTAGGAAAGGAAGGAAAGAAAAGATGGTACATCGCAATACCACACATACTGACAACCATGTAAAAAATCTATATTGTCACGTAGTATTACATGCCTAAAAGTTACTATGCCAAATGGTACCGTCAAAAGTAAAGAGCTAGGAACAAATGTGCATTTTCAGACAATTATTGGGTTCCATGAGAGCATGTGAGACAAACATGCACTGCCACGGAATGAGTAGTTACGAAATTGCAAGAACGTTCTTAAAAGTGAAACATTAAAAACGTAAAAAATTAAAAACTGTGGAAACAAAAGACTGCAATAGTTTATGCATTTATATAAGACATTACAGCGAGAGGGTCGAAGTAAGGCAATAAAATCTTTCAGGGACTAAAATAAGTGAGCCACAATGTTGTCTTCAAACTTACATTTGTAATTATGGGGTTTATCACTTGTTCTGCTGAGTGGCTATAGAAAGTGGAAAATGCAGAGAAGTGCACACCTTTCTGTACAATGGTTAAAGTAGTGTTACACAAGAGCAAATCGTTTTTGCTCCATAAATGTTGCACTTTTGAACGTGACTAGATTATAATGCAATGGGAGAATATTTAGAGATGGCAGAATACTGAGACGCTGGAACAACCGCAGCACGAAGTTCGTGACTTACACCAAAAACTCCTATCAGCGTTTATATGTATACGAGAAACCTCGATTTCTGTTTCTACTGTTGGTTTGGATGTATCCACGAGGGTGGGAGGGAAAAATAATGCCTCACAATTTTTTACGTGAAAACCCATAAAGCTTTTTAAATACAACAAACGTTGTTAACATTCAACATATTATCTCTTTGTGTTTACATGATAGTAGCCCTCTTACGCTAGAGGATTCCGAACATGGTTGTGTGCATCGTAATTGTATCGCTGCGTGAGAAACAGAGCTGTAATCGGGTTTCGAATTCGAAGATTTTGTCCACATATGGAATACCGTCACCTTCAGTATCAGAATGCGAGAGCATAGACGAGTGCTGCGACATCAGCAACAACCCGACGCCTTGGGTTCACCGTCATCGATGATCCTCCATACAGTCCCGACTTGGCCCCATTCGATTTTCATTTTTTTTCAGAATTTAAAGAACGTCTTCGAGGATTACACCTTGATAGTGATGAAGCGGTGCAAAGAGAAGTGAGATTGCGGATCCGTCAACAAAGTCAAATATTCTGCAGTGACGATATCAACAAACTGGTCTCTCATTTGCAGAAATGTTTTCGTCGCCAAGGTGACAATGTTGAAAAATAAGTATGTACACATGAAGAATAAAGATTAGAATGTTAATAAAGTTTGTTTTATTTAAAAAGCTTTAAGAGTTTTCACATAAAATTCGGAGGCATTTTTCAGTACGCTATCGTACTTTGGGTCTAGACTCCTATGTGGCAGTTCATGCAGGCTGATATTTTACGCTACAAGTTTCTCTCAGCAGATATTTAGCTCCGAAAAACGAAGCAGTAGTTTGTCATAAATTTAGTGGAAGAAGCAAATGGATCAGTGCATATCGAAGAAAATTTCGGACTGATGTCTTGCCTCTCAATCACCTAATCACGTAGGTTACACGTTCTGTGGACTTACGAATTTTAGTCTCGGAAATTACACGAAATTAATTCGAAGGAAAGGAAATTAAGATTTAATCGGTAGACAATGTCATTAGCGGGGGAAATCAAAAGAATTCTCCCAGCATTTGCCTTAAAGCGGTTTAGGAGAACTACGATAAACCGGACGGGCGATTGAACCGCCGCCCTCCCGAATACTAGCTTCAGCCCCTGGGATCGACTATGGATATTATAATGAACTGCTACGTCGTAAAAAAATTAATTAACTTGACCTTTGACTTTGACAAATATAAGAAAGGTATTGCGTCTAAACTCCCTTTTGAGTTTTTTTTTTTTTTTTTTTTGCCTAGATGCATAGATTTTAAAATTTTTGACCGTCTAATATTAAAGTCAGTGCAAAAATTTTCCTATAGATGAATATGTTTTCTTCGTGGCTGCTATAAGGAGAGAACAGGTTAGGTACAGGATGAGTTGGCGGTCGGAGGTTTCTGTTTCTCCGGTTCTCAGAGAACGCCAGGCAAAGTCGGAGAAAACTGCTACACCTCGCGATGAAAACACCGTCTCTTGTGGCAGCTGAAGTACTCACACTCACCGTAAGATTTTCTAAAGAAGTGGCTCTGAGCACTATGGGACTTAACATCTGAGGTCATCAGTCCCCTAGAACTTAGAACTACTTAAACCTATCTAACCTAAGGACATCACACACACCCATGCCCGAGGCAGGATTCGAACCTGCGACCGTAGTGGTTCCAGACTGAAGCGCCTAGAACCGCTCGGTCACACCGGCTGGCTTAAGATTTTCTAGAAACACTTTCAGAATGAGACGGTTGAACAACAGTGCAGTATGATATGTTGTTACTAACAAACTGGTCGCTTAGGGAACGTCTTTAACATACAAGCTGACGGCGAAACATTTCGCGTCGTTCGGTCCTTGATAGTAGCAGATTTGCCCGGTATTAATTTGCGAAGAAATCATTATGCAATGGATTGCTAAACACACTACTCGTTTTATGAAGGTCCGGGGATCCAACATCGGATAATAATCGTACACGATATTCATCTTCTTTTTCGCAATAAAAATTCTTTTACTCTTGATAAATGCGATAACGAGTTGTATCTCCTCTGCACTTCAAATTGCGTCGATATACAAAACTACGTACCTGATCCCCAAAAAACAATGTCCAATAGCTATTCCTTATTTCCAAAATTGCAAAAGCCATGGATGCTCCTTTCCACAGCAAAGAGCGTTGCCGCCTCAATTACGGTAGTGCACCCTTGGTGGTACTCGCAGCCGGAATATTACAATAATATTAATTACGCGCTCCGCCGCGTCACTAAGATTTACGTTATATTTTATTCAAGACTGTCAATTTTATTGAGTCTGTGTTGCATACGCACATTGGATAAATAAAGCATCCTTGTTCACATCACGTAACAGATATGAAGCAACTAACGTAAGCACGTTAATGTACACCATAGAATCGTCAGTTCACATTACGTACGGACAATACAATATGTTACTTCGTACCAAGGAACGGTGATGCTTCTCTAATCCAAAGGCATATAGGGATTTGATTGCAAGGTACTAGCTCTGTAACAGCCAACCAGCCCGGTTCGTATAGGAATAGCAAAGACGCAAAGCGAAAAATGCTATAATGAAATCTTCCCTCGACGACGATCGCAAAGATATTTACAACTGAATCCTTAAGTGCTTTCCTCAGCCCTATTAACCGACGTTTTATGCCATTGCGCTGCTACTGGCGTTGGTTGTTGAAACGATGTATTAAGGAGTTCAGGACGTCCAGATGACATATCAAGGAAATTGGGAATATCCCTTGAATTTTGCAAGAAAGAAGTATTTTTTCTGAATTATGTCAATACTGAACATGGTGCACCTAGATGGGAGAGAGGTATACGCTGAATTAGAGCTATAAAGACCGATCAGAAATCGTTCCTATACATATAAGGCGGTAACGACACTAACTCTGGAAGGCAAACGTCTGAATTCGAGTCCCGATCAGGCACAATGTTTTAACACGTAGCGAAATTTCGTTCTGGACCGACCCTCCTAGAAGCCGCCATCTTACACAATGACGATGGACAGAACTTTACAAAGTGCACATAAGATTTTTTAAACGATATGTATTCACGTGGAATACTTGTTATTTCATTGAGACGGTTACAGTTAAAATAATACTTCAGGCAGAACAATAAATAAGTATTTTAAGGAGGCGTCTCAGTATTATTGTCAAAAAATTTAGACGATGGGATTCGAAAAAGAACAGGATTTATTCGAGCTGCATGACGACACGACTACGTATATAAATTGCGGATTTTTATAACCACTCTCCTGCCATTCAAAAAATAAGAACATATTTTATCAGTATTATACTCGTAGTTAGTCTGTGCGGAGAAGAGAAATTGAAGCGCCTTGTCCGTATGTGCATCTGTAAATATTTCACCAGCATTCGCGGATGTTAAAATTTTGTAAATCATTTTAATCCGATATGATTCTTGAAGTTTGGCCTGCGTAATGATTATTCCATAAAGTTCCTAGCTTGTACCCGAATGATGTCAACATTTTGCCACGAAATTTCGCATGAAGAGAATTCGCCTGAAGAGAATTAAGGTTGAACATAAGAATATCGGCTACTGAACGAATTAAAGTGTTCCACGAGGGTGCGTGCTGGCAGTCGGAAGACGTCGGCATCTTGCCACGATATTTCGGCTGAAAACCATTCAGCCATCTTCAGGTGAGTTTTCTCTGGAGATTCCTGGTGCATGTAGCTAACTTCATACCGAAAACTGGCGCGTGACGCATGCGCATATCACTGTATAAACCACCAACTATCGAATAAACTCGGCAGAAGAATCTTAACTCGTCACAGGCCGATTTATGCAGTGAAACCCGCGTGCGCCACCGCGCAACTTGTGGTACATGCATAACGTAAAGGATGTGCTCCAGCCATCTACGGTCTAAACTCACCTTAAGATGGCTGAATGGTTTTCAGCCGAAATACCGTGACAAGATGCCTACCTCATCCGACTGCCAGCAAGCACCCTCGTGGAACACTTTAATCCGTTCAGTAGCTGGTATTCTTATGTTCAACCTTAATTCTCTTCCGCTGCAATCGAACCTTATTATTTACACTCCACTGTTTAAGAAATTAGAGGCCACACTAACCAAATTTTATTACACTATAACTTGCTACATTCTTGGTACCGTCCATATGTTACAGTTTCCCGTTCTAATTACTGATGCCGATTTCGTGAATATTTCTCCAGAGCTTTCCCGCAACATGCAGAAGTCACTGAAGTCGTTACCAGTTGTCTTCACGTGTTGCATACTGGCAAATATTTTAATGTAGTCAGTTTTTCAAATGTGCGTTAATTCACTGTAATATTACATCGCTTTAATGTGCTGCACTTTTCAATGAAATGAGAATTATAGTGTTCACTTGTCAGTACGCAGAATGTTAAAAAAAGATAGTCCATATTTTGAGAGGTGCTAGTATGGACCAAAACACGAAAAAAATGTTCGGTAAACGTGGACTTAAAAAGGCATACCGTAAGAGCTATGAGCACCTGTTCGTATTCGCTACTTTGAAACACATCTCTCCTACTGCAAGCTCTTTCCGATTACGAACGACATACAGAATGCGGTAGACAGATGCGAACGCATTATCCTGTTTCACGGTAGTGTTAGAAATGCCACCTGCCTGCTATTACATACACTCTTCTATAACAGGAAGTGCGCATGTTCTGAGGTGTGCCACGAAACATCGCTGTTGGAGCTACAGAGCTAGTCGCTGGAAAAAAACTTCTGAATAAACGTGCATGTATTTCTGGAATGTTTTGTTTCAGCTTAGGGGCACGACAGTTGCTTTATTTTATAAGATTGTAACAAAAGATTTCCGTTTCCGCTATGGACTAATAGCCTTCCATTATGCTGGTAAGGGCAAAGATAAAACCACAGTGTAAAAGAATGTCACAAACTTATAAAAAGCCGGCCGGAGTGGCCGAGCGGTTCTAGGCGCTACAATATGGACCCTCGCGACCGCTACTGTCGCAGGTTCGAATCCTGCCTCGGGCATGGATGTGTGTGATGTCCTTAGGTTAGTTAGGTTTAAGTAGTTCTAAGTTCTAAGGGACTGATGACCTCAGAAGCTAAGTTCCATACTACTCAGAGCCACAGCCACTTACGGAAAAACAAAAAGGTTCCATTAGAAATAATGTATGCGCTGCATTTCCCGGAAATGGAAATGCGGTTTACAGTAACAAAATTAACAGATGTTTACTGCATGCTGTCTATACGTGCGATATCTCGGGAATGTGTTCTCATTTGTTTACTTCATTCTCCAGGTCGTTCGTAATAGCAAAGAGCTTGCAATAGATGATATATGTTTCACAGTAGCAATGATGAACAAGTGCTCATAGCTCCTAATGTACGTATTTTTGAGTCTGTCTTTACTAGACATTTTTGTATTGTTTTGGTCCATACCACCACCTATCAAAATACGGAATACTTTTTTAACGCCCCGTATTTAAGAGATACGTCGAGATATTCACGAAGTGTCGTATATTATTTGCGCAACATATTAAACACTCTGAGGGAAGTTGCAACTAAACGATTGTGGTGGTGTGTAAAACCTATGACTCTGAGACGTATCATAACACTTTCGGAAAAATATCATCCTCACAATTCCGAAGACAGCAAAGGCAGGTAAGTGAGAGAACTATCGCACAATCAGTTTAACAGCTCATACATTCAAGCTGATAACAAGATTGAAAGACAATAGAAAGATAAAGAAAATAGAGGAACTGTTAGATGGCGATGAGTTTGACTTTGTGGAAGGTAAAAGCACGAGAGAGATGTTTCTGACATTGCGCTTGATAAGGGAAGCAAGATTGAAGAAAAATCAAGACCGATCATAGGGTTCGTCGACCTAGAAAATCGTATGACAATGTAAAATGATGCAAGATATTCGATAGGAGCTAGCTATTAGAAGAGACGTGTAATATACGACATGTACAAGAGCCAAGAGGGAACAATACGAGCGGAAGGCCAAGAACGAAGTGCTCGGATTAAGAAAGGTGTTAGACTCGGATGTACTCTTTTGCCCCTACTGTTCAGTCGATGCAGCGCAGAAACAATGACAGAAATAAACGTTCAAGAGAGGGATTAAAATTCAGGATGAAAGGATATCAATGATAAGATTTGCTGATGACATTGCTATCCTCTTTTAAAGAGAAGAAGAATTCCAGGATCTGTTGGATGGAAGGAACAGTCTAATGAGTTCAGAATATGGGTTGACAGAAAACCGGAGGAAAGACAAAGGTAATGAGATAGAGTATAAAGAAGAATAGCGAGAAAATTAACATCAAAATTTTGGTTCATGAAGTAGACGAAGTTAAGGAACTCAGCTCACTTGGCAGCAAAATTGACCATGACGGACGAAGCAAGGAGGACGTAAAAAGCAGACTAGCACAGGTAAAGAGTGCATTCCTGGCCAAGAGAAAACTGTTGGTGTTAAAACTTAGGTCTGAATTTGAGAAAGAAATTTCTTAGAACGTACATTTGGAGCGCCGTATTGTATGGCTGTGAGTTATGGACAGAGATTTGAGTAAATCCAGCAAATAACTGAAGACGTAGTGTACAAGTGCTACACGGGAACGAAGAGATTAGGATAGGAGAGGAATTCGTGGTGGGCCGCATCAAACTATTAAGAAGACCAGTGACTTAAGAAAAACGAAAAAAGAAAATTGTGAAACACATGCAGATGTCAGACAAAGGAGTGTATATTCTAAACGATGGAGTGTCATAGAGCATGCTTCATGCTGCTGTGTGATCTGCTGTTAATTGCATATGTGACAGCTCTCAATGGGACAAAAACTGGAATGAGTCAGGTGTAAGACAGCTACTGATACGACGAAACTAGTATGTACGTGTAACTGTACAGGGAAGCGTAAAGGGTATGTTAGATCTGTAGCCGTAGAGCACATCAGAAACACATCTACCGACGTAGTCCTCTCTGGCTTGCACACGGATGGCTGCTTTGAAGTTCCGCAGGGTTTTCATGAGTGTCACTCTCATTATCTTCTGGCGAAGTCTTCGTATATGAAATTTTCTCCAGAATATGACGAGCGTGGCCTTCTTCGAAACGTCGCGGAAATTCAGTGCCGCCACCCGGCTGCAAGCCCCATGAGATTTCGTCACCAGTATACGAAGGGAAACGTCAACAGCCACATATTATACCCTCTCCAGTTCGCTCTGCATTCAGCCAACATGGGGGCACTCCATGGATAGCACTAGTGATTTTAAGCCATAATTGTTATTACAATTGATCGTATGGAACCTAAACAGGTGAAAGTCGTAATACAGACATTATATATTGACTTTTAACCACAAAGTAATTAGTATTGCACCTACCTCCGTGATATCCGCATTAGTGTGGGTTTTTATCACAAAAGTATTAAATTAGTGCATACGTTAATAGCGTTTTGGCTTTGTTAGCATGTATTCCGGTTGCTATGGGTTTATTTATTGATTGTCATTTTTTATTTGTAGTTCACTGCTCCTATTTGAATTTACGTCTTGTCATTTTGTCATCTGGAGACAGTGAGTGGAGCTGTGGAGACTAGAAAATGGAATGCCAAGTGGAGAAATCGGAAAATTTCTGACATATTCTTCTGTTTGAGTTCAATAGAGGAATGACAGCGACGGAGGAAGCCAAAAACTTTTGCCACGTGTCTGGGGATAATACCACTGGACAGAGTATAACAAGAAAATTGTTTCCTCGTTTTAAGAGACATCCATTTGACATTAGTGACTCTTCACGTTCAGGAAGACCTTCGGTGTGTGTCGAAGATCGTTGAAACGCATTAATGGCTCTGAGCACTATAGGACTTAATTGCTGTGGTCATCAGTCCCCTAGAACTTAGAACTACTTAAACTTGACTAACCTAAGGATATCACACACATCCATGCCCGAAGCAAGATTCGAACCTGCGACTGTAGCGGTCGCGCGGTTCCAGACTGAAGCGCCTAGAACCGCTCGGCCACTCCGGCCGGCGTAAACGCATTAATCCACAATGATAGTCAGTGTACACTAGAACTGGAAAATGTGATGAACTGTGATCATACCACACTCGTGCGACATTTGAATGCCATTGCTCTGAGCCAAAATCACAAAAATCAGTTGATGGTCGTATGTGCAACTTTGTTGCTCATAATCAATTGGCTCGTGAACAACACCGACCATTCCTATCCTGTATCGTTACTGGTAACGAGAAATGACGTCTTTATGCTAACGTAAGGAAAATAAAGGAATGATTGAGCCCAAACAAAACAGAAAGTCCCCGACCAAAGACCTGAGCGCATCCACGAGAGATAATATTACGTATCTGGTGGAACAGCGAAGGTGTGGTGTACCACGAATTACCTCACCGAGGTGTGACCATCACTGCTGACATTTATTGTCAACAACAGAGACGTCTTGCAGACACAATCCAAGAACAACGACCAGGAGCACTGTTTGAGGTTATGCCACTCCACAATAACGCCCCCCTGCATTCTGCTAGACTGACAAAAACCCCGATACAGCAGTTGGGGTGGGAAGTCCTTCAGTACCCAGCTTATTCACCTGATCTTGAGCTCTCAGATTTTTCACCTTGTCCGCTCTCTGTCGAACAACATTCGAGGAATATGGCTCCACGAGTTCTTCGCCTCAAAACCACGTGATTTCTACAGTCAGCGGTATTGAAAAGTTACCCCAGCGTTGACAGACAGTTGTAAATAGTAAAGGAGAATATTTATTGATGGCTAAAGTTTATGTTATGTGTGTCTGTTGTACAAAATTGTTAAGGCTTTCGTGGCCACTTGTTGACAAACTGCCTATTGGCTTCTGTCTCGGGTTCTTCGGCCGACGTTCATCTAATGATTTTTCTGACGTTTCGCCAGCACGAGTGGCTGGCATTGTCAAAGCTTCACCCTCCATTGCCGGTGGTGAACTGGAGGCGAGCTCGCGGCCGCAGGCTATATGTACCCGGCGCGCCAACGTCCGAGGGCTTCTCCGCGGTCATTTCCGGTGCGTTTCTCCTCTTGCTACCTGCGACGGTCGTTCGCTGCAGTACGGGAAGCCAGGATCCGTTTACCTTAAGGCTTTCCTCTTTCTTGTTGAAACTGCTCGCGTGTTTTTGGATTTCTACAGCTTCTCTGAACAAACGCGTGTGATAGTGCTTCTCTACAGGCAGAACATACGTGTCGGCGAATTTTATTACGTGGTCGGTCTCATTCAGTGCGTGCTCTGCCACGGCCGATTTCTCCACCTGCCCCAACCTGCAATGTCGCTTATGCTCTTTGATTCTGGTGTTAATGGATCGTCCAGTCATTCCGACATAAACTTTTCCGCATGTGCAAGGTACACGGTATATTCCCGACATTGCAAGTGGGTCTCTTTTCTCCTTCGCCGATCTAAGACACTCTTTGATCTTCCTTGTCGGTTTGAAAATCGTCTTTACGCCGTGTTTGCGCAATATACGGCCGATTCTGTCCGTCACTCTGGGAATGTATGGCAGAAAGGCCGTACCCGACATTTCTTTTTCTGGTTCCTTACTTCGCCGAGTGTTTGGCTCTGTAACACTTCTAATGTAATTTGTGGAGTACCCATTGCTCCTCAGAACAGTTTCCAGGTGTTGCATTTCTCGTTTGAGGTGTTGAGGCTCACATATTCGTCCTGCTCTCGTTACGAGCGTACTAATCATGCCTCTTTTCTGGCTCGGGTGGTGGTTTGACAGTTTGTGCAGGTATCGATCCGTGTGTGTCGGTTTTCGATACACGCTGTGTCCCAGGGTTTCGCCGTCCCTTGTGACCAGCACATCTAGAAATGGCAGTTTCTTGTCCTTTTCTACTTCCATGGTAAATGTTATGTTGGCATGGAGGCTGTTCAAGTGTCTCAGGAATTCACCGAGCTGTTCTTCACCATGGCTCCACACCACGAAAGTATCATCGACGTACCTGTACCACACCTTAGGTTTGCAAGTCGCCGAGTCCAGTGCCTGTGCTTCGAATTGTTCCATGAAGAAGTTGGCCACCACTGGACTGAGAGGACTACCCATGGCGACGCCTTCCAGCTGTTCGTAGAAATCGCCATTCCACGTGAAATAGCTCGTGGTGAGACATGCACGGAAGAGCTTTTTGATGTCTTGCGGGAACATGGAACCGATGTGCTCCAGAGCGTCGCTGAGTGGCACTTTCGTAAATAACGAAACAACATCAAAACTGACCAGGATGTCGTTTGGCGCAAGTTTCAGTTTCTTCAGCTTCTCAATGAAATGTCCTGAGTCCTTAATGTATGTGTCGGTCTTTCCCACGTGTGGCTGCAGCAGAGAGGCCAAGTGTTTCGCCAGTTTATACGTTGGTGAGCCAGGAGCGCTAACGGTCGGTCTCAGTGGAACGTTGTTCTTATGGATCTTGGGTAATCCATACAGCTGAGGTGGTAGGGCTTCTGTGTTGCGCAGGTTTCTCTGTATGTCCGCCGGCAGAGAAGATGCCTTGATTAATCGATTCGTATTCCGAGTGATACACTGCGTCGGATCTGCGCTTAGTTTTCGGTACGTCGTCGGATCTAATAGGTCTCGGATCTTTTGCTCATAATCTTCGGTCTTCATTACGACGGTCGCATTCCCCTTATCGGCAGGCGGTACCAATATACTCTTGTCTGTTGTGATTAAATTTTGGAAAATCGCAAGGAACTTATGCACCAACCTAATAATTATCACAGGTCTATTCACAGCTATTCGACAACCGCATAGACCCTTGGTAATTGATATTGTTGCTTGATCACTCTGTATTTGTGACTAAGCTAAATTTGAAATGTACGACTCTTGCGTACAGTGGCGTATGTACCAGTATATTGGGCAACACTTCGTTCAACTCGCTTGCAAGGTGCATGACAGAATGAAGCGCTCTTCACATTTGCGGAATCCAGCGAACGCACGTAACGCTTATCTTCGCGGATCACGCAACGTAGTAACGGCCGGGAACCCCCGTGAGATGCCGCGAGGAGTGATGACCTCGCGACTTGCACCTCCAGTAGGGGGATACCCGCTGGACAGCGCTAGACCCGGTTTCCTGTTATGCTAACGGTTCAGCGGGACGCTCCGCCAGTAGTGCGTCACAGCGTTTCGCTTACTTTCTCTGAACGGCCCGTTGAAACATTAATCCCCTTTCTGTCGGAACTCGCCCCTTTACACTATCTCTGAGTAGTACAAAGGTGCAGAAAAATATCAGTATCTCTTTCTTTCGCGAATAGGTGAGTTAGAACCACGCGGGATCTGCATTCGTTGGCTTTCCTTTTCTTTCACAGATGTGGTTTCATTGTTCCATCCATGTATGTTGTTTGTTCCTTTTCCCTTCTTTCTAGATTCTTCGTTTTTGTATGACTTTCCTGACCGCATCCTACTCCTGTTAATCAGGCAGGCCGAGCGGTTCGAGGCGCTACAGTCTGGAACCACGAGACCGCTAAGGTCGCAGGTTCGAATCCTGCCTAGGGCATGGATGTGTGTTATATCCTTAGGTTAGTTAGGTTTAAGTAGTTCTAAGTTCTAGGGGACTGATGACCTCAGCAGTTAAGTCCCATAGTGCTCAGAGCCATTTGAACCATTTTTTAATCAGGCAGTCCTAATTCCTTAGAGTGTATTTCTAGAAATTGGTTCAAATGGCTCTAGGCACTATGGGACTTAACATCTGAGGTCACCAGTTCCCTAGACTTAGAACTACTTAAACTTAACTAACCTAAGGACCTCACACACATCCATGCCAAAGGCAGGATTCGAACTTGCGACCGAATTAGCAGCACCGTTCCGGACTGAAGCGCCTAGAACCGCTCGGCCAAAGCGGCCGGCTAGTGTATTTCAGCTAGTACCAATTGGTCTAGTTATCTTATTTTTCAATTATGTGTTATTCTAATGCATTAGTTTTCTTGGGTCATTCTTTCTATGTGCCCCATGATTTGGATTCTGCATACGCATCGTAACTGTGATTTTAGGGATTTGCTTACAGATTTCTTCATTGTGGTTTTGAGATATATTTCGTATTTTATTTTTTATCCTAAGATTTTTCTCATACTCTCACGTTATTTTATGCCTAATTACTGTTTTAATGTTTTGTGTTGGACAATAAGTGCCCCCGATATATATTGTACTTAGGCGTTATTGCAATGCCTGTGTTATTCAGAGATACATGCATGCACGTCCAAAGGAACAGGCACTGCGGCGACTACAGTCGTTGTGAAGTACATTAAATGTATTCGCAATTGCGAATATGGACAACCATCAGTTGTATAATGGAATGATAACAACGAAAACTTGTGCCGGAGCGGGACTCGAACCCAGATTTGCCGCGTATCGCGAGCGTCCGCCTCACCATTGAGCTATCCGAGCAAGAGTCACCGCCAGACCTAAATTTCCATTTGTTATTAACCATGTGTCTAAAACCTGCATTCTCACGTACAGAGGAGACATTATTAATTGAAAGTCGCTTGCCCGATGTCTGCACATAAATATGATACTGCATTACCTGTGCAATTCAGAAATATGATGCAATGTTCCGTTGGACATGCATGCCTGTAGGGGAATATACACAATGGTTGTACGAGTACAGGTTTTAGACACATAGTGGACGACAATGGAAGTTTGTATCTGACGGTGAATCGTGCTCGGATAGCCTAATGGTACTGCTTTCAATACATTAAAAAGCCGGCACGGTACCTCAGCGTGTTCGGTCAGAGGGCTGCTCGCCCTCTGTAATAATAAAAAAAAAAAAACGAAGGAATCAACGATCAGCTCGAACGGATGTCTTGTGACGCCCGCCCAGACCAAACGCAACGAACTATACCGAACAAAATGAAAGAAAAAAATATAGTAGAGGGAAAACCGGCTGCGAGTCGCGGTCTGGCCTAAATTTTCGTTTTCGGCATTCCATTATACAGCTGATGGTTGTCCATATTCGTAACTGCGAATAAATTTAATGTATAGAGGACTCCTGGTTTAGTCACTGTTCTATAATACCGGATTTACAATTCCAGGAAAAGCAATTTTTTTTTGTTATAGTGCAGTTTAGATTTTGTGAAGTCTGCATTCTGTAGCCTTCGTTACAATCTTCAGTGAACCATTCACCTAAGTATTTAAATTGTATGGCACGAAATACTTTGTTAAGCGCCATTTTGAGCCTACCCGGTGGTGTTTATATATATTTTTTCAGTGCAGCTGTTGTCCAAATTACCATCTTGGGCATGTAATATTTCAATCTGTATATAATCTTCCAACGGTAGGCGATCTAATTTTGCACATTGTGTCCTAGCCTGTGTGTTCATATATCTCCCCTTGTCTATCAAAGGTAAAGTAGAACATAAATGGGGATAGGTGATCCCCATATCGTACTTACGTGTCTCTTGTAAATTCTTTATACGTTATTATTATTTTATCCTTTGGTCCTTTGAAGGGCACAGGATCTGGCTCAATATGAATATTTACTGTGTCCTTTCATGAAAAGGGACCTACAAGGAATTGACTATAGGAAATAGAAAAGACGAAACAAGATTGCCCAGCCACACGATATAACAACCTACGACAAAAAACACTGCAACGTATGTGATGCTTCCTCACATATGATCAACAGCTGAACACAGTGAATTGAAAATATAGACAGCAGAAGAAGCCTTCTTTCCCGTTCTTCGGCCCACAGGAGAGAAATTATAGCTACTTTTCAATGTCCCTTATATTGTATAGATAGTACGTACCCTACATCTGGACATACAGGGTGAATCACTAACTATTTGCACCAAGAATAACTCCGAAAGTATGATAGGAGCTGAAGCGTTTGTGCGACAAGAGTTGCGTGGGACAACGGGGGCCATAATACAGTACAAGACGTTGGTTTTTTGTTGCTAGGTGGGGTCTCTGCAGAGATTTGAAGGTGAACTTCGCTTTTTTTAAATGGGATGCTATAGTTTGGTACTTATTTTCTGATAGCAGCAATCGAGACGAATGCAATTATGTGTAACAGTAAGGTCTTGGTAGGTCAACGAAGGTCACAAAGCGGCAAGTTATAACATCTTTATAAATAGTGTCGTTTACGAATCCCCTCAAGAAAAAATCCAGAGGCGTCAAATCTGGCGAACGAGCCGGCCACGACACATGTCCTCCGCGTCCAATCCAACGATTCGGGAATTGTCTCTGCAACTCATTTGTAGCCATCAGCGAAAAATGTGCCGGACACCCATCGTGTTGATACCACATTCTGTTCCTTGTTCCTAGAGGTATTTATTCTAATAACAGATGTAATGTTTGTTGCAGGAATGTGGTGTACTTCCTACCATTAAGATTTACTTCGATGAAATAGGGGCCTATAATTCTGTCCTCCGGAATCCTACACCATACATTCACCGACCACGGTTTTTGGTTGGCAACTTGTCGCAGCCAACATGGATTTTTCAATTACTCAGTAATGCATGTTATGCAAATTAACATTTCCACGGTTAATGAATGTAGCCTCGTTAGTAAATTAAATCAAATTAATAAATGTCATACCTCTGAATCTAAAGTTGAGTCCATCGACAGAATTCAGTGCGACGCATCCAATCCGTACCAGTTAATTCGTGGTGGAGACTGATGTGCTAAGCATGATATTTATGGCGATGCAGAACACGAACAACACTCCTCTGGCACATGCCAGATTCCCATGCAATTTGACGCGAACTAACACAAGGATCTCGAACTACAGTGGCAGCAGTACCAATTTCCGTTTCCTCTTTAGTAACTTCCTTTGCCAAATATGTTTCCGATGCGTTAAAGATCCAATTGTTCTCAATTTATCATAAACAGAGATTGATGTTGAAAGGTGGCTACACTGAGCCACAGCGCCAGAAATCGCGCCAGAGAGTATTGTTCCGCCGCCTCCACTGGCAGTGATTATTGAGACGCAGCGACAGGCAGTTCTTGCCGAGAAGTTGTGGTGGACACTGCTTGTAGCTGAAGTTGGAATGAGATGGGGTAGTAGTGAGTGTTTGTTCGATGTTTTATGCAGCTATGTGATGGGAGGGATAGCAGATGTTATTCCAATGGAGATATTGTAATGGTCAGAGTGCTTTTCGTCAATATATATGAAGGTAATAAATATTATGTTGTCTATTTATTTGTGTGTCCTGAATAATGTGTCATTACAGGTTCAGTCAACAAAGCATCTGGCTTGTGTTCTTGTATTAGAGTGTAATTCTGGGTTTCTTGCACAATTATAGTATTTCTAATTTTCTTTTATCACGTCAGTATAAATGATATTTAAAAATTCTTGTCTTGTTGAAGAAGAACCGTGCCAGATGTGCGTTGAGTCATACTACCACATACAGAACAGCTACACTTGTGCTTTGTTGGATTCGTAGATTTTATAGTTGCTGGGGACTTAATTAGTTAATTGTGTTAACAGAAATTTTCTTACATTCTTTGTTGTCATTCTATGCAGTCAGATAGCGTAACAATTAGTTGTCAGGGCCAGCCGTTTACGAGACTTGCGTAATCGGACATACAGCTACTAAAAATATTTGCATTCATATTTAATTTTAATTAAGCCCCTTGCACGTGGCGACCCTGCCAGGATCGTCCCTTGGAATCTTCTGATTGTAAAAATAGTAGACAGTAGTATTGTAGTAGTAATTTGTAGTTTAGTAATTGTAGTCTATTTTGCATGTGTAGATTGGTAATTGTCATTCTTCTATTGTTCGTTAATCGTGTTTGAAGGAAGCATTTCGTGTGATTGATATTGTTGGTGATAAAGTGTCATTCTGTGTAATTTTCATATAGTGACGAGTTTTGTATGTTTTGTAAATGATTACGCGATCGATGAAAAAGGCAAAAATGATGAATAGTGAGAATGACGAAATTGTTAACATGGCGAACTCGCCAACAGAGGAAAACAGTATGATGGATAATGAAGTGGAAAACAATGTAATAAGTCGGGAAAATAGTCCGGAACCATTTCAAAATTTTTCTCAATCAGAAAATTCACAGAACCCGAGATTAACGACAGAAGATTCTGGAATAGTATCGAATACAGATAGCTTTATGGCAATGCAGAAGGAAGTTAGTTTTGTGGGAAATGTTAGGGGCGAAAAGAATTTCGAACAAGTTAATATGGAGCAGTTGATGAGTGCAATATTAAATTTGGGATCTGAATTAAAAACAGCGGCAACACGGTTAGACTCACAAATAGTAACAATTAAAACTGAGATGGGAACAATGGGATCACAGTTACGATCTGAATTAAAAACAGATAGGGAAACAATGGAAACACGGTTAGACTCATTGGGATCACAGTTAGGATCTGAATTTAAAACAGAGATTGGAACTTTGGAAACACGGTTAGACTCACGAATAGGGACATGTTTCAAAAATATGAAAGATGAATTGAAGAAAGAAATCAGAGAAGAAGTACAACCAATTTTGAATGCTCACAATAACAGATTAATCGCAGTAGAAATCAGACAAAAGGAACAGGATAGAGAACAGGAAGAAAGAGATCGCGTGATAGTACAGAAATTTTCAGAGTTAAATTTACAACATGCAAAAGATAAGGAAGAAATATTTGAGAGAATCGAGGAATCCGTACCAAATGACAGAATAAATAACCTAACACAACAATGTGAACAGTTAACTACCAAATGTGTTAATACTGAAACCCGAGTCGCGACACTTACGGAAGACGTAAATAAACAGAAAGAACAAATAGGTGATTTATCGGAAAGAGTTGAGGAGATTTCAGACAAATTGACAAGTCTTAGTTTAAATGGGGACAGAGATTCAGATGATACAGCACCATTGCCATTTGCAGAAACCGAAGAGTACCAGAACATAAATGAGCATGTTGAAAATCAGGGAAAATTTAATGAACGCGTTAAAGGGGAAGTTGAGGCATTACGAAAGCAAGTCAAACAGATCGAAGGCGAAATCGTAGGAAAAGATAGCAGAAGAAATTTAGAATCACGGATAGCAGAGGGCTTTGAAGAAAATAATTTGTTTCATTTACGGGATGCAACAAGAGATCGCCAGGCGCGCGAACTTGACAATAATCGACATTGGGACTGGGACAGACGCGGTAGGTCTTTGTCGCCACGAGGCGAAAACTTTGACTATAAACACTTTTTGACTGTTCGGAAATTTAAGATCTTCCGCAATTCTAAGAATGACATACATCCATGTGCATGGTTAGATCAATTTGTGTACGCACTCCCACCAAATTGGCCACTAAGTCACAAACTGGAATTTATGTGTGGATATTTAGAAAACGAACCGGCGACGCGGATGCGCGCACTCATTAGAGATTGTAATAATCTGAATGATTTTTATCATGCATTTCTAGCGGCATATTGGTCCGAAAACACGCAAGATAGAGTCAAACATAGTCTGATTATGCAGCGTAATTTCAAACAGTCTGAGTTCCGCACGCCGGCAGAATATTTTGAAGACATGATTCGAAAGAATCAGTTCCTTTCCAACCCTTACAGCCCGACTGAATTAATTCGCATTTGTTTAACTAAGCTGCCACAATCCATAAGACAAATTGCTTTAGCCGGACGATGTAAAGACGACATTGAGACTTTTAAGACTTTGTTGCAAGAACTTGAGTATGACAACGACGACGGGACTTCTTGTAACTTTTTCAGTAACAGTATTTACAATAGATTTTCAGAGAAAAGAGATAGTGATCGGAACGGGCGTTATATGGGTAACTTTGAGAATGACAGACGTAACAGACAGGACAATAGATATCAGCCTTATGACAATAACAGACGTTCTAACAGAAATTACACAGACAATTATAATAACGGTAATTCGTACCGGAATGATCAATCATACGGAAACAGTAATCGGTATTATCAAGACAGAAATTGTTCAAACAGTAATAGAAATTCTTACTACAGAAACAATCAGGGTAGTAGATACCACAATAATTTCAGAAGTGACAGTCGAAATTACACAAGAAGTAGTTATGCAGACAGACAGGAAAACTGAAATTTTAATAACAGACACAACCAAGAATTTGTATCTAACAGACAGGAGGGACCTAATTAGCATCCTCCACGTGACAGAACTTCAGAGAGACAAGAGCAAATCGTAGAAATGGATCCGCGAAATGACGCGAATAATCAAAGACGTGACGCAAACAATCGACAATGACTAGCAGCTTCGGCTTCTGGCAGCAATATAGACGGTTCAGAAAGTAATGACACTACGGCTTTACACTACGTACGCCTGGAAGACATGAGAGACATTTTGTTAGACGAAAAGGAAAATAATGTAGACGCATTTTTACATCCTGTTATTGAAGTATGTGTGGGTAAGAATAAGTTCACTGCAGTTTTAGATTCTGGGGGCCCATTGAAAGTCATTAGTGAATCAGTTTTTCGTATATGTGAAAGGACTATTGCCTGTCCTGTGTTACCTATTTCTAAAACTACAATTCGAGGAGCGATTTCTGGAAAAGGTGTAGAAGTTAAAGAACAGACCAACCTAAATTTCAATTGTCAAGGATACGAATTTTCTGCTAATTTTATTATTGTTCCATTACTCAGTACACAAATTATATTAGGTATGGAGTTTCTTAACGCACATAAGGCAATTTTGAACTTTAAAGAAGGAAGTGTGAATTTGACTATTGCCGGAATGCCGAAAAGTTTGAAATTTTTCGAGTGTTTAACAAGATGTGAGTCAGATACAAAATGTTTAAGGTTTCTTACTTCTGATGTTTTCGTTGAGCATTATGACGACAATGTGTTTATTCATGACAATGACAATAGATACAGAGACGCGATGGATGATATAATTAATAGCGAAGAATTAATTAATGAAAAGGTTAAGAAAGCTGAAGTGCCAGATGACGTTGCAAGAGAAGAGCTGCACCACATTTTGACTTCACATGCTACAGTATTTAGTCATCACACAGGAACTATACAAGGCTTACAATATTTATTTAAAGTAAAAGAACACACACCATTTCGCGGGAAAACGTACGCTATTCCTTTGGCTTACAGAGACAAGGTTAAGAATGAACTTCAATACATGTTAGATCAGGGCATTATTGAGCCTGCAGTCAGTCCTTATACTAGCCCATTACACGTTGTTCTTAAAAAGGATGGATCAATTCGTTTGGTTCTGGATTCCAGACAGATAAATAATATCATCATTCCTGAAACTGACCGTCCACAAAATTTAGATGAACTTCTTCAACATTTCCATGGAATTAAAGTCTTATCCACGATTGATATGCGCGCAAGTTTTTGGCAAATAGAACTCCACCCTGACTGTAGAAAATATACTGCCTTTTTAGCCTTTGGTAACTGTTACCAGTTTCGGAAATTACCGTTTGGACTTACGGTATCTTCAGCAGCATTCATTCGTAGTTTAAACGAAATTTTACCTGTTTATCTTCGTGACAATATTACTTCATATGTTGACGACATTCTTATTGCTAAACATTCTTGGAGTGAGCACAACAAAATTTTGGATTCATTGTTACGTATCTTTGCAAGAGTTGGCATTACTGTGAACTTGGAGAAATCTGAATTTGGTCGTTCACAGGTGAAATTTCTCGGTCACATTATTTCTACAGAAGGTATTCTTCCTGATCCGGAGAAATTAGACGCTATTCGTAACTATGCTGTTCCTACCACAAAACGTGATGTTCGTAGTTTTCTTGGTGTCTGTAATTTTCTTAGACGCTTTGTTAGATTGGACGATTTGGCCACACCTCGTTTATGTGAACTATCTGGAAAGAAATCTAATTGGTGTTGGGATGAGGAAGCTCAGTCAGAATTTGAACAACTCCGTGATGCTTTAGTTGGTGCTCCACTTCTTTCACACCCGGATTTATCTAAAGATTTTTGTTTGGCGACGGACTCATCATACAAAGGACTAGGTGCACATTTATTTCAAGAGATAGAAGAAAACGGCGTTGCAGTACAAAAGACTATTGCATTTAGAAGTCGTGTTCTCTCGAAATCAGAAAAGAATTATTCGATTACGGAACTTGAAGCTTTGGCTGTTGTTTGGGCTTTTACAAAATTTCGCACATTTTTGTTTGGCAGACATACTAAGGTTTACACCGATCATCGAGCTCTTGAGTTTCTTATGTCGACAAAATTAACTCATGGCAGATTGTCACGATGGGCGTTGTACTTACAGGAATTTGACTTTAGTATTGTTTACATACAGGGTTCTTCAAATATTGTTACTGATGCTTTATCACGTACACCTATGGGTTTGAAACAAAGTGCTGAAGAGGACTGCAAGGAAAACAATTATTGTTTGATGTATATTCAAGGTGTTGCGTTTGAGAACTTTATTTCGTCTTCGCTCCAGGACATTGCTAAGGAGCAAAAGAAGGATCCAATCTGGAAGGACATTAAGGAGAAGTGGAAGAGAAAGGAAAGCGTAGCGATTAGACAGCATTATTTAGTTCGCAATGACATTCTTTTTAAACGAAAATCGGTCGACAACTCTGTTTGGTTAGTTTGTATTCCTGATGAGTGGGTTAATAAGCTGATTTGGTATACGCATTTCAGTTATGCACACTTTGGTCCCAGAAAATGCTTTCATAAATTACGAGAAAATTGCTACTTCAATAATATGGAAAAACGTATTCGATTTGTTCTTGCCAAATGCAAATTATGTCAAAAGGCTAAGCCGCCGACAGTTTCTCACAGAGCACCGTTGTTTCCTATCATTCCAGCAAAATTAAAGGACATGGCTGCAGTCGATTTGTTCGGTCCAGTGGTTCGATCTACTAATGGTTTTGCGTACATTTTCGTAGCAGTGGAGTTGACATCAAAATATGTGTGTTTTACACCGTTACGCAAAGCAACAGCTCGTTCAGTATCTAACGCTTTCATCAAACATTTTCTTAAAGAAGTGGGTCATGTTGATAAGGTTATATCAGATAATGGATCACAGTTTCGTTCTAAAATTTGGCTTCGTACTCTACGGCGTCGTAAAATTAAACCAATTTTCATTTCACTTTTTCACCCTCAATCTAACGCTTCAGAGAGATGGATGAAGGAAATCAATAAATTGTGTCGTCTTTATTGTCATCAGAATCACAGAACTTGGGATCAGTATCTTCATATTTTTCAAAACATTCTGAATGAACTTCCCAACGACTCAACCTCTTTACCACCTATACTGATATTAAAAAACAAAGCACCGACAAATCGCATTTCTGAAATCGTTCCTTTTCCGCCTACACGGAAACTGCGGCATTCTGAAGTTGTCAACCTGGCTCTACAAAATATTGCATCTGCGGCTGCTAGAAGAGAGAAATCAGCT
This sequence comes from Schistocerca cancellata, assembly GCF_023864275.1. Classification (NCBI taxonomy): domain Eukaryota; kingdom Metazoa; phylum Arthropoda; class Insecta; order Orthoptera; family Acrididae; genus Schistocerca; species Schistocerca cancellata. The sequence continues at coordinate 418,773,411 of NC_064628.1, read as the reverse complement.
AAGCGTCCTGGTCGTTCAAAAATCTTGTCAGTTGGTCAGAAGGTGTTAATTAAGTCTCATCGTTTGTCTCACAAAGGAAAAGGCTTGTGTCGCAAATTTTTTCTGCTTTATAACGGCCCATATAGAATTCGCAAAATTATTCATGATAACACTGTCGAAGTAGAAACTCTTAAATCACGACGCTCTAAGGGAATACATCATATATCTAACGTTAAAATTTTTGTGGAATGATATACTTTTGAAAAATTTTTGTAGAATGACATACTTTCGAGAAACTAACAGTTGTATGTAAACACACGGAGAGTACAAGGATACCGCGCTGTGGTTTGGCGGCGGCATATACTCAAAGCAACAGTCAAGTCTGCGCGCCGCACAAGGCAGTCGTTGACCGCAAACAATCACTTCCTACGTCACGCGCCTACAGCTGATCGAGCGCTCAGTGCGAATGCACTGACAGCCGTAAATAAATACACAGTCTAATTTCTCCGACTAAATTCAGTATAAAGCTATAGTGACTTGATGAATTCTGTTATTAACATTCAGTATTTTTCAGGATACGGTTCTCTAAAATATTTAAGAACTTCAGGTAAATTCTGTGCGTGTCCGACGTTAAGACGACTTGCTATCGAGAAAATTTCAGGAAAAATGTCATTTCGAAGAAGAAAGTAATAAACTAAAAAGGTAATTATTAATCGAGTTTATTTTTCAGGTAACATATTTCCACTTAGGTACGTACTTTACGCGTAATTTGCTGCTCGCGATTACGTGATTCATACTTTGTGCTAATTACATGTTCAATGAAATTACTTGTGAAGCAACATGCTTGCGTACGTTAACTGATTTTGACAATGATTATCAATGAACTGGGTTGTAACTTGTGTATATTATGCATCGCTTGACTGCACTGCTTTTTCACTGATGTCATATTTTTTAATTATGTGCCTGCTGTGCTTATTTATTTAAATTATAATTGTCACCTGATTAATTGTGCTGACTGTGGTTATGTATGTAGGTTACACTTTGTCATTTATCTGCTTGCGCCTTCATGTTTACTTATTAAGATTACATATGAACATTTATTTGCTTATGCTGACGTAAGATATATGTTTACTGCTAATTTAGTATATAGAAATGCTGGTATACTGTGTATAAACATAGAGTTTAGGTCACACTATTGTATTAATTACAGATTGTTCGCTTGGCAGAGCCTCGTTGTAAGATTTGTGCTGCATCCACTTGTTGACATTCTGTTCTCTACTGGTATATTTACTCGCTATTGCTTGTTTTGCTTACGCTCAGTGCTTTATATTTTTAAGATAAGAAAATGAACTGCTATAATTCGACGAATGACATTAGTACAAGAAACTTCATAGAAGTCACATGAGCTGGAGGTTTTATGAAAGCTGTATAAATGTATGCCAATAGGAAGGAAGCTAACGACATGACATACCAACACAGTTATTACACTGCATTTTTCGTGAGCAATTGAAATAGGAAGTGACGCTTGACACAAGAAATACTCCACATGTTTGCTTCTGTTTGCCATAATTCTTGAAGTGGTGTACACACTGTGAAATATTAGGATCATTCACACTCCGTAATCGTACTTAATTACTGAGAGTTATTCGAACTAAGTCTGTTAGAGGTCATGTATGCATTCTTTGTTTATAATTCGTAATTAGTAGAAGATTTTGGTCAGATGGATTACACAGAGGTTGTGTGTTGACAGTGTGTCTTCGGATTGTATGGGATGATGAGGTTTGCATTAGGATTTTATCTGTACTTATTCGAGGAGACTGACTAGAGGAAAGAGTTGTTATGGAAGTGAAATGATACTGGCAATAAGGTTTATATGTATCGACGTATTGAAGAGGTATTATTGAGGTATTGAGATTATATGAAGTTGATTGGAGTTTTGGTGTATAAGAGGTAAAGTAAGTGAGGCGCATTTTTTTTTTTTTTTTTTTTTTTTTTGTTGGTCTATATGGAACAAGGAGGATGAAGATAGCAGACTAGAACACTAAAATGGAAGGAAGATTGTCTACACACACTTTGTTAAATCACTAAGCCGTATGTACTTTTTTTTTTTGGAGAGAAGAAGTTGCATATCTTGGCACACTGACAGTTGTTCAGCAACCGTACATTTTGATCTGGCTTGGCAAACATTGGTCTTGACATGATGACTATGACGTTTACTTAACTATTATTGACTGTTATACATTGCTGTCACTACTACTTGATACACATGATGAACAACTATTCAATTACACAGTAGTACTTAATGTGGATGAAAGATGAGTGAGTGTGTTTTGTGTGTTTTCCTTTTCTAATCCTACCCACCTGTCTCCTAAATATTATTTTATTTGTTTGTAGTGGCTTGCACTGACACCCATAAATATTATAGGTTTACTGATGTTTGTGTATTTGTAATAGTTGATATGACAATTATCTGACATCATTTGTGTGTTTGTTATGATTTGTATGTTTAGTGTAAAAGCATTTGTATGTGTATTCAAACTATTGTTCATGCTTGAACTGTCTGATCAGTGATAGTAAATATTATGGACTGTTACTTGTACTTTTTCTACATGATTGGTGCCACTAGGACATGTTTAATTTCTGCTGAGGAACAGTGTGATCAGTGATAGTGAATATGATGGACTGCTCTCTGCACCTGCTCATCATTGCTGGGTGCAACTGATGGAACTGCTTTTATTGAAATGATGTCACTTGTTGCTCTCTGCACCTACTCAACAATACCAGGTGCACAGATGGAGCTACTTCTGTGGAAATTATGTCATTTGTCGGTGTCTGCACCTACTCAACAATGCTGGGTGCCATTGATGAACTGCTTCTACTGAGAAATGTGACTTTTTGCTGTGTGTACCTCATCAACATTGCTGGGTACCACAAATGGAACTGCTTCTACCGAAATGATGTTACTTCTTGCTGTCTGTACCTCTTCAACATTGCTGGGTACCACAGATGGAACTGCTTCTACTGAAATGATGTTACTTCTTGCTGTCTGCACCTACTCAACATTGCTGGGTGCCACTGATGGACTGATTCTACTGAGATGATGTCACCTGTTGCTGTTTGCACCTACTCAACATTGCTGGGTGCCATTGATGAACTGCTTCTATTGAGAAATGTGACTTGTTGCTGTGTGTACCTCTTCAACATTGCTGGGTACCACAAATGGAACTGCTTCTACTGAAATGATGTTACTTCTTGCTGTCTGTACCTCTTCAACATTGCTGGGTACCACAGATGGAACTGCTTCTACTGAAATGATGTCAGCTGTTGGAGTCTGCACCTGTTCCACAATGCTGGGTGCCACTGATGGACTGCTTCTACTGAAATGATGTCACCTGATGGTGTCTGCACCTACTCAACATTGCTGGGTGCTACTGCTGGAGCTGTCAACCACTTGTTATGAAAACATTTTATGTGAATATTTGTATAAACTGATCTTTTGTGTATTACTGTTTGTGAAAAGTTATAAGACTCTTACCTGTACATATTCGTCATTGCTGACGCTATTGATTGAACTGTTTAACCACATAATACTTGTGTAAACTATTATGTAAAGTCACATGTATGAAAGAATTTGTATTGCTTAGTGTATTTTGTATATTAGGCTATTGAAAGGTCAGTGCAAAGCCAAAATTTTATCTAGTTATATGATATTTACGTATTAATATTATCTTTTATTTTTGTCTGTATTTTTTTTGACGAATTTGGTGGTATTTTCACCACCAATGCTGGCAAAAATACCATCAAATTCCAGCCCGTGGAGGAAGGGCATATGAAAGGTGGCTACACTGAGCCACAGCGCCAGAAATCGCGCCAGAGAGTATTGTTCCGCCGCCTCCACTGGCAGTGATTATTGAGACGCAGCGACAGGCAGTTCTTGCCGAGAAGTTGTGGTGGACACTGCTTGTAGCTGAAGTTGGAATGAGATGGGGTAGTAGTGAGTGTTTGTTCGATGTTTTATGCAGCTATGTGATGGGAGGGATAGCAGATGTTATTCCAATGGAGATATTGTAATGGTCAGAGTGCTTTTCGTCAATATATATGAAGGTAATAAATATTATGTTGTCTATTTATTTGTGTGTCCTGAATAATGTGTCATTACAGGTTCAGTCAACAAAGCATCTGGCTTGTGTTCTTGTATTAGAGTGTAATTCTGGGTTTCTTGCACAATTATAGTATTTCTAATTTTCTTTTATCACGTCAGTATAAATGATATTTAAAAATTCTTGTCTTGTTGAAGAAGAACCGTGCCAGATGTGCGTTGAGTCATACTACCACATACAGAACAGCTACACTTGTGCTTTGTTGGATTCGTAGATTTTATAGTTGCTGGGGACTTAATTAGTTAATTGTGTTAACAGAAATTTTCTTACATTCTTTGTTGTCATTCTATGCAGTCAGATAGTGTAACAATTAGTTGTCAGGGCCAGCCGTTTACGAGACTTGCGTAATCGGACATACAGCTACTAAAAATATTTGCATTCATATTTAATTTTAATTAAGCCCCCATGCAATGTGCTAAGCATGATATTTATAGCGATGCAGAACACGAACAACACTCCTCTGGCTCATGCCAGATTCCCTTGCAATTTGACGCGAACTAACACAAGGATCTCGAACTACAGTGGCAGCAGTACCAATTTCCGTTTCCTCTTTAGTAACTTCCTTTGCCAAATATGTTTGCGATGGGTTAAAGACCCAATTGTTCTCAATTTATCATAAACATATTTAAATTTACGACGTGTAGGAAGAGTACGTTGAGGATATCTTTCAGCATATGTCTCTAGTTCTCACTGAATTTCGTTGGCATTCTCCATACATGAGAAGCATACCGACTTGTTCTTCGACGTAATACATAATTCACATTCGCTTGATTCGACGATACTGGTCTTACCGTTCCTATTAGTGTTGTATTGCGAAACCGTCAAACGGTGTTTACACGTCAATGGCACGTTAGAAGGATACGCCGTGTTTGGCGAATATTTACTATTGGCACGATATATGAGAGAAAATTGTCAGAGCATGTGCTTCGATAGGTGCCGAAGTGATAAGGAATACCACTCAGTCCATGATAAGAAGATTCCAGCACTTCATTGATAATGTTTATCACTAAGAACATCTTCTGTAAATGGACGTTCATGCCACCTTTGTGACCTTCGTTGACCTTCAAAGGCCTTACTGTTACACATCATCGAATTCGTCTCGATAGCCGCTATCAGAAAATGAGTACTAAACTATAGCATCTCATAAAAAATAAACCAAGGTTGACCGTCATATCTGAGGCGACCCCACCTAGCAACAAAAAGCAAACGTCATATTATGGCCTCCGTTGTCCCATGCAACTTTTGTCCCACAAACTTTTCAGCTACCACCATACTTTTGGAGTTATTCTAGGTGTTAATAGTTAGTGACACCCTATGTCATGCTCTCAGTCTACAAGTACAAGATGCAGTTGTTTTGGATCTGAAAGATGAATCAGTGTCAGTTCATATTCTTCCAGATAAGCGTATTTTTTCCATTGATTTGTTTACAAAGGCTTCAAATGGTTCAAATGGCTCTGAGCACTATGGGACTTAACATCTATGGTCATCAGTCCCCTAGAACTTAGAACTACTTAAACCTAACTAACCTAAGGACAGCACACAACACCCAGCCATCACGAGGCAGAGAAAATCCCTGACCCCGCCGGGAATCGAACCCGGGAACCCGGGCGTGGGAAGCGAGAACGCTACCGCACGACCACGAGTTGCGGGCTACAAAGGCTTCAAGTAAACGTTCGCAACAAGGAGACTATCATACACATACCACGCAAAATTAGATCATATTTTTGTTACATACACGGGGAGTCCCAGGAGGAATAGCTAATAGTCATGTATCTGACAGGAACGATCATTTGAAGCAAAAAATTTCATATGGGCATGTGCTCTATTCCGAATGGTTTACTAGATATAACACATTCATTTTCTGTGTTACTCAATACCTCAGACCTCATCCAAGCCCGTAACCAAAAATCTAACTGCGTGAGATGGCGATTTTGGTGGCCAGTTAATTGCACTATCAATTGAGTGATTGGGATAAGTGTGCGCCACTTGCTCCAAAACAAATATACATTAAATTTTCTCTCTCTCGGAAGCCATTCGGAATAGGCTATACGTCCACATACGGTTTTTTTTGCATGAAATGAGCGTTCCTATCATGTCTCCGAATATTGCCTATTCCCACTAGGGCACACTGTATGTTTGCCTCGAGGCCTAAAGAGATCTTTCTGCAAAATAATTTCAAAAGATATAAAAAATTACCCATTTCGGATTTTCACCCTCTCCATTTTTTCTTCTTTTCGCTAATAAGTATCCCGAGCCGAAATGACTGTGTATCTGTGACTCCCTGTAAAAAGAGGTATACAAAATTTCAGAATATGTAGAGTAAATAAAAATAAACACTTTTTTGTGACAAAAATGTCACGGGTGCATCAAATGGCTCTGAGCACTATGGGACTTAACATCTTAGGTCATCAGTCCCCTAGAACTTAGAACTTCTTAAACCTAACTAACCTAAGGACATCACACACATCCACGCCCGAGGCAGGATTCGAACCTGCGACTGTAGCGGTCGCACGGTTCCAGACTGAAGCGTCTAGAACCGCTCGGCCACACCGGCCGGCGCTAATGATTGTCTAACACATCAAAACAAAAGGTTGTTCACGAATAATGGCTGCAGCTTCAGGCAAATGGGTAAGGAGCTCTTTTAGAGTGTCTGTCTCTCTTACATCGTTTCATCTCTACTCACAAAAAGAGATCCATAGAAGATCAGCAACGTCTCTAAACGATATTCGTCACACGTCAGTTTTAATGAAGTCTCTGAACGTCACTTGAGTAAGAACCTTTAGGATCCCTAGGCGGGAAAGTTCCATCTGTTAAATTTTTTCGCTTACAAAATGCTTAGAATAAATAAAAGTAAATATTCCAAAATTTAATTTAAATAATTTTGTACCCTACATACAGAAGCTGGGCAAATACTGTAAACAACAAAAACACATTACCACTTCTGACACGTTTTGGGATAGCCGATGGTTTTCAAAAAAGCTTCCAGACGTCTCGGAATGGATAAATGCAGGTCGTTAATGGATTTCAAGGCAGTCCTTATACCGTTCTACCTGCAAAATAACAGCAAGTTCAGGAGTCGTTGGTGGAGATGGACACCCGAACACGCAACCTTCTCTACAAAGTAGACCACAAAGACTCAAAATGGTCACATAATCCTTGCAGAATATCTATGGTACCCATGGAATTCCACGATGTGGTTGCTAAAATCATCATGGAACCCCCGCCATGTTTCACTCTTCGGACGTAAACTCGGCCGGATGTTGGAAACAGATTACAACAGGAATCATCTGGGAAAATGACTTTCTTCTATTGCTCCATTGTCCAGATTTTATTGGCTTCGGCACCACGTTTTCCTGCTATGGACGTCTGCATCACTGATGAGTGGTTTTGATTAACCAGCTCGTCCTGCAATTCCTTGCTCATAGAGCTCAGCCGGCGGGTGTGGCCGAGCGGTTCTAGGCGCTTCAGTCTGGAACCGCGCGAACGCTACGGTCGCAGGTTTGAATCCTGCCTCGGGCATGGATGTGTGTGATGTCCTTAGGTTAGTTAGGTTTAACTAGTTCTAAGTTCTAGGGGACTAATGACCTCAGAAGTTGAGTCCCATAGTGCTCAGAGCCATTTGAACCATTGTTCGAATTCACTTGCTTCCGACACAACGCACTCACAACTACACAGAACACTGTTCTGACCACGGCTGACACTTGGAACGTATTGCGACCATCGCACAGATGCTGTACGTGATCAAATACAACAGTGCAACCTGCAGCTTGGCTAGCATCTACATTTATGTTTAAGCAGGTATATTTCGCGGTGTTTCCAAATTTTTTCCCCTCCAGCCCTTGTATAAGCCACTGTAGAGAGCTTCCCAGTTCTGTCCAAAAGGAACATTGTTTTCGTCTGTAGCATCCCACTGAAAACGCAACCATTACCACGACAACATCTTTCTCTATAAATATACAGGTTTGGTGTAAGAAAATAACTTTGGCTTTCTTGAAGTAACTAGCTCGGCATTTACTACGAATCTTCTAGAGAAACTTTTTAACAGACTTACCGCCTGAAGAAAAACTTTTGTTGATAACGTTTCAATCTTGGTTATGGATTATATTTTAATCAGCTGCCGCGGAAAATCAAATAATCTAGGAGCAGTGAAACATACAGTTGACGTATGCTTCAGCTGTACATGGCGTACAGTTATAACTACTCTCAAATAAATGTTGCACAGTAGCCCATATCTTAAGCCTAACCTGGTTATCAAGAATAACCGAAAATACTATGATCGAGACAGGAAGTTCATTAATAAGCAAGTCATGATAACGATATTATGCCGTGTCTCAAGAAGTTTAGGGAAGGGTCAGTCGTTATTGCTTAATTAGAATCTGGGACATTGTAATCGATCTTCAACACCATGAAAGATCACAGTGTGGTAATCAATGTATGCTCATCAACGATGTCATTCCTTTGCACTTTATTGACAGAAGAAATCTAGTCTTACTGTGTTGGAATGAAATAATGCATCTAATTTGAAAGAAACAGTGACGAGTGACCTACCATACTGTTCGCATGAACCTTCGTATGTGTACTACAGAACTGACGTATGGTGAGGTTAGAAGCCCTTAAAGTCTATAAGAGGCTTTCTCGGATTTTCCTGCATAGAATATTTGTGGCAGCTAGATCGGTTATCCTCTTGAAAGACGTCATTGCTGTTTAGTAATAGTTCATTTTCAGATTAATACTGGTCACTAGGAATCTTGGGAGACACCTTCAGACTTCAAGAGGAATGTTACAATTTCAAAGAAAGCAGGTGCTGACAAGTGTGAATACTACCGAACTATCAATTTAATTGGTCACGGTTGTAAAATACTGACACGAATTATTTACGGAGGAAAGGAGAAACTGGTAGAAGGGGACCTCGGGAAAGCTCGGTTTGGATTCCGGAGAAAAGTAGGGACAGGTGAGCAGCACTCACCCTTAAATGCTTCTTAGAAGATCAGTTTAAAAGGAGCAAACCTATGCTTATAGAATTTGTCTCTTGAGAGAATTCTTTTGATCATACTGACAATATACTCTGAAATTCTGATAAAAGGCAGGAAGCAAAAGGTTGTTTGCAACATGTACAGAAACCGGACTGCAGTAAGTCGAAGGCTTTGAAAGTGAAGCAGTGATTGGGATAGGGTTGTTGCCTATTCCCGATATCATTAAATCTCTCCTTTGAGCAAGCAGTAGAAGAACGGAGAGGTAATTAGGAGAGAGAATTTAAGTCCAGGGAGAAGAAATAAAAACGTTAAGGTTTGCCAATGCTATTGTCATTTTGTCAGAGACAGATTGCCAATGCCATTGTCATTCTGTCAGAGACAGAAGGACTTGGAAGAACAGATGAATGGGATGGACAGGGTCTTGAAAAGAGGTTGTAAGATGAACATCGACAAAAGTAAGACAAGTGTAATGGAATGTAGGTAATCATACAATGAAGGCTATCACGACCGGATGTTTCAGCCGCCGAGAATTCTTCCAGGTTGTATTGCCATGGTCCATGGAACTCTTCTATCCATGACGTTTCGTCCAAAGCTACACTGGACATCTTCCGAGGTGCTCCTGGTTGTGCTGAGTCTTGCTGACAGTCGGCAAAACTCAGCACAACCAGGAGCACCTCTGAAGATGTCCAACGTACCTTTGGACGAAACATCAGGAATAGAAGAGTTCCATGGACTACGGCCATACACCCCGGAAGAATTCTCGGCAGCTGAATGTATGTAAGTTGAATCAAGTGTAATGGAATGTAGGTAAATTGAATCAGGTTTAATGGAATGTAGGTAAGTTGAATCAGGTGATTCTGAATGAATTAAAGTAGTAAATGAGGCTCTTAAAGTAGTAGATGGGATTTTCAATTTGGGGAGCACAAGTACTGATAACCCAGAGTGCATATAAAATACCACTACTTATAGTGTGAAAAGTACTTGTGAAAAAAGAGGACTTTAACATCTAATACAAATGTAATTGTTAGCAAGTCTTCCCAAAGATATCCATGTGGAATGTATGAGAGTTTGCAGGGCACTCTCACTTCTGATTCGGTGTCATGCCGCTTAATGTTCTTAGGGAAGATGATCTTTATTGCTTGGTTGCTACACATGGAGACAATCTGACTTCATACATCACAATGAAATGGTGGGCAGTAGTTAACGCTCTTGCTTGTGTGCTCTGCTGAAGGAATAGAGGTAAGCTTTACCTGTGTTCAAAGGAAGAGCGTGCCGATGTAAACGACTGCAATAAAAGTGTATGGCAGCTGAGGGCCAAAGGGAGCGTTTTTTCTGAGGAACCTGGGTGAAAACATTAGCGGACTGCCGACTACCTCGGTGTCACTGTGCAGACATGTTGGATGGCGTCGGTCGGTCGGTGGCCACGTCCAGGTAGGCTGACTAGCGCCAAGGAGTCGCTGCTGCTGTGGACAGAGCATTGAAAACCGCCATGAAAGCAGAGGATGGGCCCTTACTAAGTAGGAAGCCGACGAGATGACTGTGTGTTTCTGCGAATTTCCGTGTGACAGGTCAGTGGCGCCCAGATGTCAGGCTCTGCTGCAAAACATATTTGTGAAGGCACGAGGCTTTTAGCGAGTTTATGGCCGTTCTTTGGAAAGTTCTAAATGGCCGCAACAGGGGAGATAATGATCTTTTTATTAAGGGCTGTGGTTCCTTCCAGGTCATGCTTCAGCAAAAACATGGCGCTAACGCGTGGGAAAGAGGCCATGAAGCTGAATCTTTTTCCTCTTCTCCCAATTAACTTTTAAAGTCGCTGGTTGGTCAATTGTGTGTATGCAGAGCAAGGAGCGGTCTCCCAGCTTCGAATGCTATGCGCCAGCTAGTGATTGGCTTGTGCTAAAGTGGGAGTGGTCTAAGGTGTAAATGTGCTATGATACCGAGCTCGCGATGAAAGCTGAAGGAAAGAGAAAAATGGTTCAAATGGCTCTGAGCGCAATGCGACTTAACTTCTGAGGTCATCAGTCGCCTAGAACTTAGAAATACTTAAACCTAACTAACCTAAAGACATCACACACATCCATGCCCGAGGGAGGATTCGAACCTGCGACCGTAGCGGTCGCTCGGCTCCAGACTGAAGCGCCTAGAACCGCACGGCCACTCCGGCTGGCCAAAAGAAAGAGAAAAGACACTCTTGTACTGGCACTTCGCTAGTAAACTGAGACCTTTGCTAGTGTGCCACTTAGAGCCTTTACCAGTCACCGTCAGGGGTACTGCTTCTAGCATCACCCACACAATGAGTGATGTGTGGATGTACTTATTTGTTTTGAATCGGCCATCTAAACATTTGACATATTCCGTCAAGCATTGTCGTGGGATGCAGAAAAATTGGTTTGTCAGACCAGCAAACAGGTCAACCTGCACACTGGAATCCACAGAGGCTCATAGGGAAGTACCTACGTTCCGAATTAGCTGAACGCGAGACTGCGTACTTGCATTTTTTTTGGGCGCGCGCCATTAATAACAGACTGCTGCCGTCCATGACTCCAGTCGCTGAGCGCATCGTGGTGTGTCACCCTGACCAGCAAGAGGGTAAAGTATTCGCTGCTGTGGCGTAGGGCTCCAATACATGCTTCTCAGCACCCTGTTTTTCTTTACGGAATAGTAGAGTATAGATGCTTGATAGTAGCGTAGTTTTTGGGCCATACCATGGATTCAAACGTATGAAATCAGGTAAAGCGATTAGTTCTGGTTGGTGTCGTGTGTTGATCCCCAGCTGGTCACTTTGTTCACTATTGGCCGCATATCATTGAAAGCGTTTGTCCAATTAAAATGTTTGTGTGCCGTTTCTTTAGCCATTTTTTGTCTTGTTATGTTAAGAATGGGATAAATCTATTGTTATTTAGACCAAAACTCCTCCCAGTGTTCTGATTAACATTAACTTTGCCATTTTTATTAAAGTCCTGATTAAAGTTGAAAGTAGGTAGCTTGCATGTAAACATGTACGGAAGAGAAACATGGACGATAAGCAGTACAGACAGGTAGATAATAGCTTTTGAAATATTGTGCTATAGAAGATTAGATGGGTAGATCACGTTACCAATGTGTAAGTACTGAATAGAACTGGGGAGAAAAGAAATTTGTGGCATAACTTGACTAAAAGAAGGGATCAGTTGATAGGACACAAGATGATACATCAAGGACTCGGCAATATAGTGCTGGAGTGAGGGGGGAGGGAGGAGTAAAAATTGCAAAGAGAGACCAAAGAGGTGAGTACATCAAATAGGTTCAAATCGATGTGGGTTGCAGTAATTAATGGGAGATGAAGAGTCTTGCACAGAGCAGAGTAACGTGGAGATGTGGATTGAAGACCACAACATCAACGACAACAACAGCAAACAGGTATCGCACAAAGCTGTCATTTGATTCTCCCTTTGTACTACTGGTTCCCGTATCTGCCGTACAAAGACACCCTCATTTCTCAAAATTTCTTCTTCAGGTCTGAACTGAAGATCTTGCAAGAATCAATAAATCAGGTCTTTGGGTCCCCATAACCTGCCTGTTATGAAACCGGTAGTTATTACCGGTAGTTATTTCCCCATTCCCATCAAGGCAGGACGGTCAGTATGGACTAGTTGAAACGTCCCGTGGCTGGTTGCTTGCGGCACCCGACACAGAGACCCGAAAAATCTGACTCCAGAGAGCTACTGAGCTCTGTGATATGGGGCTGCAATATCAGTTCAGAGAAGCTCCAGGCATCGGTTTTGATAGAGTGGAGGGTCATTTTTTTATGGAAACTAAATTACAGAATTCTCTTCACACTTGGCGCACATCAGCATTGTCAAATTATCTACTTGTGTCCACTAATCACTGATTTACTACCGTACACTTCGACAGCAGATTAAATGGGTTCACAATTTTAAACAAGCTGAGACAATGATAAGAGGGATTTACTCTGCTCCAAGAAATCTCACATGAGGTGGAGAGGTCGGTGGCGTGGTGTAATTCATTGATTCGTTGATGTGACTCGTAAGAGTCTCGATTTTGAATGGTATGGAGTGGGAGTGGTTCCACGAAATCGGTGTAATGATAGAGATTACAGTATAGATTTCTTATGGTCACAGCATGAAAGGCAAATCCTGTGGACACTGATTTACACAGTCATATTCGTTTCTGTATTTACACAGTCATATTCTCTGCTGTACGATGTGCTGCCTAACTAAGTTACTGCTGTGGATTACTGAAAGGCAATCGCATGGAGATCTTTTTCCTTAGTTGGGATGAGTACCGGCAGAAATGTATGAGAACAGTTTTCGTAAGATCTGCATGATCTGTTACCGCCCCAGTTTGGAATGCGAGGCAGCTTACGACTGATACAGTCTGTGGCGTCACACCGGTTCCTGCATACTGCGTGTCTGACCGGGGGCCAGGCAGCTCTATTTATACACTACGCACTCGGCCTATTCTCGTCTGAGGATCGCATCCTTGCCCTTCCCCCTCAGGAATCCTATGCTGGCGGCGGCGGCCTCGCCACTGAACGCCCACGCTCAGGGGCCACTGACACGCCAGCACGTAGCTCCAAGTCAACGATTCGCATCTCGTTTGTGATAGGATGTAGATGCCCAAAACGCTGCAAAACTAATGAAATATAGAAATTAGCCGTCGCTAGCAACAGTCCACGCAGAGTACTAACAACTTCTTCGAAGTTTTTATTTATTTAAGTACCAGTAAAATAAAAGCCGGACACCCACCGTGAAGGGACCATGGAATGGTTCCATTCAAAAGTAATCACAACACGAGTTAAGACATTTATCCCGCTGGGAGACGAGACAATCAATTCCTGTTTTGTACGAGGGGCGTTCAATAAGTAATGAAACACATATTTTTCTCGGCCGATTTCGGATGAAAAAGTTGCGGAATCTGTTATGGCACATAGTGAAATAATCCAGCTTCAGCCCCTATATGTTCATGAAGTTGCGATAGGTAAAGGTGCTAAACGTATTCTTCAAAATGGCGTCTGTAATGGAGGTGCATTCCAAGCAGAGAGCTATCATTGAGTTTCTTTTGGCGGAAAACCAGAGACTCACAGATATTCACAGGTGCTTGCAAAACGTCTACGGAGACCCGGCAGTGAACGAAAGCACGGAGAGTCGTTGGGAGATTTGCCTATTGTCATCGCAAGAAGATCGTGCAAACATGTCCAGTCTACCGCGTGTCGAGCGGCAGCACCCAGCAGTGACTCCTGCAATATTGGGAGGTGCGGACACTCTCAATCGTGATGATTAATGGATCACAATCAGACACATCTCTCATCGACTGGATGTCTTTATTGATAATTCTGACACACTCGTTCACTGAAAGCTGTGTGCCCGTTGGTTCCTTGCTGTCTAACCGAAGACCACAAAGAGCAACGAAAGACTATCTGTAGGTATTGCTTGCAAGTTACAAGGCTGAAAGTGACAATTTTTTGGTGAACATCGTCACAAGCGATGAAACATAGGTTCATACTTCGAACCGGAAACAAAACGGCAATCCATGGAGTGGCGCCGGACGAACACTTTCGGAAGAAAGAGTTCCAAGCCGCACCATCAGCTGGTAAAATACTGGCGATCGTGTTCTATGACTCTAAAGGGATTATTCTGTTTGATATCCTCTCTCATGATGCAACGATCGACTCTGAAGTGTTTTGTGCCACCATCAGGAAACTGAAGCCGTGCGGAGTGGCAGCTAGGTTTGAGCCGCCCTGTCACGGATTGCGCGGCCCCTCCCGCCGGAGATTCGAATCCTCCCTTGGGTATGGGTGTGTGTGTTGTTCTTAGCATAAGTTAATTTAACTTAGTTTAAGTGGTGTGCACGTCTGGAGACCGATGACCTCAGCAGTTTGGTCCCTTAGGCATTCACAGAAATAGGAATCTGAAGAAACGATTTCATTGTATTCGTTGCCAAAAAACTGCAAACGAACTTCTCCTTCTCCATGCCAACGCGAGGCTGCACACAAATATGCATACTCGAGGTCGTCACTAAACGTCATTGGACTGTTCGACCTCATCCTCCCTGCAGCCGGGATCTCGCATCTTCCGACTGGAAATCTGTCTAGCCCAATGACAGATGCACTTCGCGGGAATCAGTATGCGGATGATTGGGAGTTCATTGGTGCAGCAAAACGTTGGCTCCGACGTCGACCAGCAGAGTAATGCTTTGCGTGCATACAGATGGAGTAAGGCCGTCACATTGAACGGAGAACATGTTGAAAAATATGGTTTTGTAGCCAGACGAATGTGAAATAATAAGGTGTACTGGAATCCTGAATAGAACCAACTGGCTTTTAGAAAGAAAAAAAAATTGTGTTGCATCACTCGTTGAAAGCGTGTCGTAGAACGTGGTCGACCTCTGACGGATCCACAGTCGCACCCGTTCTTGCACCTACTCGCCCGACAGAAACCGGTTTCTACGCACGTCTTCCTTCAGGTCGCCAAAGATTTGAAAATCACACGGTGAACGATGTGGACTGTACGGAGGATTTTGCGCTGTTTCCCTACCAAATCGCTGGAGCTTAGCTTTCGTACAATTGGCAGTGTGGGGGCGGACATTATCGTACAACAGGATGATACCGTCCGGCAACATTCCTGGGCACTTTCACTTAATTGCGTGTCGCAAATCTCGCAGTGTGTCTTCCTAGCGCTGCGCAGTGATTGTGGTTCCACGCTCGAGGAACTCGACGCGCAGAGGGCTCCTGCAGTCGAAATAAGGTTTACCATGACCTTACCGGAGCTTTTGCGAACAGGTTTGATTTGTTTGACGGGGGAGATGTGGGCTATTGGCTTTTCCGTTTGCCCTCGGGCTGCCGGACGGAGTCATACTGTCGCTCGATAACGCCCGCCGCGACGCGGCCAATAGGACGAAGGCTAGGCTTCAGCGATTTGGCTGCGAAAAACTTCGATATCCTCCGTACAGACCGGATCTTTCACCGTGTGATTTTACACCTTTTGCGACCTGAAGAAAGACATGCGCAGACGTCGGATTCAATCGGACGAGCAAACGCAAAAGTTGTGCGTCCGTCAGGGTCGATCACGTTCTACGAAAAAGGAATTGATCGTGTCGTCCCAGTGGAAGAAATATTTTAACATGAGTAGTGATTATTTTTGAATGGAACCGTTTCATGTTCCTGTTGCATCGGGGTTTGGTTTTAATCTGACTCTGCCTCATATTATTGAGACTTGCTATACGTACCATACAACTTGTGCCATATAGTATTAGCACATTTGATCACGAAAATTTTATGTTAGTATGTTTAACGGACATAGTGGCTCATAAAAGATCACATTAACACATCATAGTAATGGACAACATAATTATTTCAGATTATTGAAGCAGAAAAGGGAAAAAAACTGTACAAATACAATAAATTTATTCTAGTGATACTGTGACAACATTTTCCGGCTTTCAAAAAGTTATTTAGTGCAAGGAAAGCACCTTCTCTCCTACGTGTAAACACACACTGCAGGTTCCAGAGGAATACTGTTCTCAAAGTATTTGTTTAATCGGTCGGTTACGATAAAGGTCTGTGAGTAATTGAACGTGGTATTGTCGCTTTTAGGGGCACTGCCAATGAGTTGGTTTGAAAATACTCAAAAGCTTCTCTCTAAACACATGTTTAATATCTGCTTAGTTTCGACTAATGGAAGAATGATACAATGTTATGTAACAATTATAGCTGAAATGAGTTGTTATCCCGGCTTGAAGGTCTTTGCATCCAAAAGTTGTGAATCACTACGGTCACTTCTGAAAAGGGAGATTTTAATGTGTTTTAGTTACAATGAGAATGAGAGCTTCGAGGGACTGAAGTAAAACTTTCATTATCTTTCTATACAGAAACGTCATTTTCATAAAACGTTTCGTATTTCGTTATTGAGCGCCACTGTCACGATTAGATTGTGAAACGTATGCTGCTTCCTGAAGATCACGTGTCCAACTACAGTAAATTACCAAAGCCAAATCGAGTGATACAGCACATCTCTATATAGAGAACAAGCAGTAACTCAACAAGATCGCTCTAATGTAATATGTTTTATGACTTCCATTGTTACTGTTGCTCTCATTAATCTGCCACGTTTCAGTTGTGATTTTATCAACACCCCATTCAGCACAAACCGCCCTTGCAACACAGGCTTTCAAATAGGATATCGCATTCGTACGAAGAATACACTGAGGGCTTCTTGAAGGACAGAAAGCAGCATATCACCCTGAGCAGAACGTAATGAGGAGTTTGTAGCGGCTTCGGTTGTGTCCCATTGTCGTGTGACAGAGATATTAATGGTGGTTAATCGCTTAGCGGGCAGACCCATTTGATATCTGATGTCACACATTTCACCACAATGATGCTCAGCAACGCCGTGGGCGTGGCGCACGACGATAAGGTCGTCACAGGTCTCACATTTCACCCCCTTCTTGTGCCGCCTCTGCGATGGAGGTCAAAACCGAGACGCCCAGCGTTAAAATAACACAGTTTTCTTATGAGTGATCGAGCAAAAAATTTCACACCGCCGCTCAGAATCGACGACGAAAGGCCTTCGAGGGTGGCACATAGTGCGTTAATGGAACCACCCCTTTCCTTGGGATGTTGATTCCCACACGTCTCGCGGTCAAAAACAACAGTTTGCAGCGTGATGAGTTACAGGAAGACGTTCTTGACGATCTTTGATTCTGCTGGTATCTCCCTGAACCTTTAGTCCTTCTCTACGGACATCGTGGGTTATCAACCACACTAAATATGATATCGCCATTTGGACAGCAGTCGACCGCAAAATGTTAAAAAAAATGGTTCAAATGGCTCTGAGCACTATGGGACTTAACTGCTGAGGTCATCAGTCCCCTAGAACTTGGAACTACTTAAACCTTACTAACCTAAGGACATCACACACATCTATGCCCGAGGCAGGATTCAAACCTGCGACCGTAGCGGTCACGCGGTTCCAGAACGTGGCGCCCAGAACCGCTCGGCTACTCCGGCCGGCGCAAAATGTTCAAATGTGTGTGAATTCCTAAGGGACCAAACTGCTGAGGTAATCGATCGCTAGACTTACACACTACTTAAATTAACTTACGCTAAGAACAACACACCCACCCATGCCCAAGGGAGGAGTCGAACCTCCGGCGGGAGCGGCCGCGCAATGTGTGACATGGGGCCTCACACCGCGCGGCACGGTACACGGGGTGGAACCCCCTGCGGCCTTTCCGTGTCGTGTCTGAAATGTTTGCCTCAGCCACTCAGGAAATCGCGTAATTTGAACATTGGGCGTGACGGTTCTGACCTCCACAGCAAATAAGGGATGAAATGTAAGAAATGTAACGACCTTCGCGTAGTGTGACTCATCCACATTGGTGATGGACAGCGTTGTGGTGAAATCTGGTGTCAAAATGAGATCATCAGCTCACTTTACCCGTCACTTAAGGTTCTGGCTCTGGCCTTTTTTTCCGGTTGTGTCGACACTTTTATGTTTGAAGCGCCGTCGAGTCCATGGGTGACGTTCCAGGGTGCCACAATTTTGCACCGTACTGGAAGGAGATTCTATGCACCTTTGAGCGTCGCAATGCGAGATAATTACGGGGTTTCGAAAAAGTGATCTTTCTCCCTTTTCTGCACTGTAATTCTCTTGTTCCACTCTCGAACAGAGCGCCTGAGAAGCGAATAATTAAATATATCCATGAAAGCTCTGATTTATTACGATGATAGTTTCTCCCTGTGTAGGTGGGCGGCAGTTTTTGCATTCAGAGAAGAAGTTTGGGGACCGAAATTTCACGAAGATCCTGCCGCAATGAAGAACTACTTCGTTTTAATGATAGCCCCTCCAACTTGCGTATCATGCTCGTCACACTCTCTCGAGATAACGATATGACATTCTTTTAGCATTTTTGATGTCCTCCGTCAATGCTATGTGGTAAACGTAAGCAGCAAGTCGTATAACCCTAGCTTACCTATTTGCTACATAGTTTAATTCTTAATTTCTTTGCGTGTTTTTGCGTACTTGCATTGTTTAATTCATAAATTTCGGAAGTATTATAGTATTTGAGAGTTGTAGCATTGCGCTTTAGTGTTTACTTCGTAGATTCTTACTTAAATTGCGTGTGAGTTTCGTATAGGTGGTGTAATCTCGAGTTTTAGTTAATGGTATCGTAAATTCAGGCAGATTGTAGCGCAGTCGTTAGGCATTTGTACAGGTTAGTTCATACATTCTTTGCTTGTTTCCTTTGCGTTATCTAGGCACGGACTCGTGTTTCAGTAACTGTTGTTCAACATCGTTTAGAATGGACAGGAACTGTGATTGCTGTGTTCGGATGAGGGCTGAGTTGGCATCCCTTCGCTCACAGCTGCAAACGGCGCTGACTTCGGTCGCGCAGCTTGAGGCTGTTGCCAATGAGCACCACTGTGGGGAGCCGGACTTGGGTATCACAGGGATGTCAACCTCGTCCCGTCTGTCCCCAGATCGGTCTGCCGCTGTGGTTGCCCCGGTTTCTGCCCGCAGTGGGGCTGAGCCCTCGCCTGTGGTTGATTGGAAGGTCTTTCCAAGGCGTGGCAGGCAGCGAAAGACGTCTCCGGAGGCTGATCAGAAAGCCTCCCCGGTGCGTCTGACAAGTAGGTTTCAGGTACTGTCTCTGGCTGAGCCAGATGCAGCTGCCTGCCCTGTTTCAGAGGATGATTGTCAGCCTTCAAGGTCCGGGCAGTCGCAGAGGGTGGGCTTATTGGTAGTTGGGAGCTCAAATGTTAGGCGCGTAATGGGGCCCCTTAGGGATATGGCGGCTAAGGAGGGGAAGAAATCCAGTGTGCACTCCGTGTGCATTCCGGGTGGAGTCATTCCTGATGTGGAGAGGGTCCTTCCGGATGCCATGAAGAGCACAGGGTGCAGCCAGCTGCAGGTGGTGGCACAAGTCGGCACTAAATACGTGTGTTGCTTTGAAACTGAGGAAATTCTCTCTGGATTCCAGCGGCTATCTGATTTGGTGAAGGCTGCCAGTCTTGCTTACGGGATGAAGGCAGAGCTCACCATCTGCAGCATCGTTGACAGAACCGACTGCGGACCTTTGGTGCAGAGCCGAGTAGAGGGTCTGAATCAGAGGCTCAGACGGTTTTGCGACCGTGTTGGCTGCAGATTCCTTGACTTGCGCCATAGGGTGGTGGGGTTTTGGGTTCCGCTGAATAGGTCAGAAGTTCACTACACTCAGCTGGCGGCTACACGGGTAGCGGAGGCTGTGTGGCGTGGACTGGGCGGTTTTTTAGGTTAGAAGGCCTCGAGAAAGTAGGGAGTGGGCTGCAATCTCAAAGGGTGCATGGCAAATACAGGACGTGCTTGGATCAAGGAACAGTCGGAATTGTAATTGTAAATTGTTGTATTTGTGCTGGGAAAGTCCCTGAGCTTCAAGCACTAATAGAAAGCACAGAAGCTGAAATCGTTATAGGTATAGAAAGCTGGCTAAAGCCTGAAATAAGTTCTGCAGAAATTTTTACAAAGTCTCAGACGGTTTTCAGGAAAGATAGATTAGGCAGAATTGGTGGTGGAGTGTTTGTGTCTGTCAGTAGTGGCTTATCTTGTAGTGAAGTCGAAGTAGATACTCCGTGCGAATTGGTATGGGTGGAGGTTATACTTAACAGCCGAACTAAGTTAGTAATTGGCTCCTTCTACCAACCCCCAGACTCCGATGATACAGTTGCTGAACAGTTCAGAGAAAATTTGAGTCTCGTAACAAATAAATACCCCACTCATACGGTTATAGTTGGTGGGGACTTCAACCTTCCCTCGATATGTTGGCAAAAATACTTGTTCAAAACCGGTGGTAGGCAGAAAACATCTTCCGAGATTGTCCTAAATGCTTTCTCCGAAAATTATTTCGAGCAGTTAGTCCACGAACCCACGCGAATTGTAAATGGTTGCGAAAACACACTTGACCTCTTAGCCTCAAACAATCCAGAACTAATAGAGAGCATCATGACTGATACAGGGATTAGTGATCACAAGGTTGTTGTAGCTAGACTCAATACCGTTTCTTCCAAATACACCAGAAACAAACGCAAAATAATTTTATTTAAAAAAGTGGATAAAGTGTCACTAGAAGCCTTCCTAAGAGACAATCTCCATTCCTTCCGAACTGATTATGCAAATGTAGACGAGATGTGGCTCCAATTCAAAGATATAGAAGCAACAGCAATTTAGAGATTCATACCTCATAAATTGGTAAGAGATGGAACTGATCCCCCATGGTACACAAAACAGGTCCGAACGCTTTTGCAGAGGCAACGGAAAAAGTTCAGAATAACGCGAAATCCCGAATATTGGCTAAAGTTTACAGACGCGCGAAATTTGGCACGGACTTCAATGCGAGATGCCTTTAATAGGTTCCACAATGAAACATTGTCTCGAAATTTGGTAGAAAATACGAAGAAATTCTGGTCGTATGTAAAGTACACAAGCATCAAGACGCAGTCAATACCTTCGCTGCGCAGTGCCGATGGTACTGTTACCGACGACTGTGCCGCTAAAGCGGAGTTATTGAACGCAGTTTTCCGAAATTCCTTCACCAGGGAAGACGAATGGAATATTCCAGAATTTGAAACACGAACAGCTGCTAGTATGAGTTTCTTAGAAGTAGATACCTTAGAGGTTGCGAAGCAACTCAAATCGCTTGATACCGGAAAATCTTCAGGTCCAGATTGTATACCGATGTTCCTTTCAGATTACGCTGATACAATAGCTCCCTACTTAGCAATCATATACAACCGCTCGCTCACCGATAGATCTGTACCTACAGATTGGCAAATTGCGCTGGTCGCACCAGTGTTTAAGAAGGGTAGTGGGAGTAATCCATCGAACTACAGACCTATATCATTGACGTCGGTTTGCAGTAGGGTTTTGGAGCATATACTGTATTCAAACATTATGAATCACCTCGAAGGGAACGATCTATTGATATGTAATCAGCATGGTTTCAGAAAACATCGTTCTTGTGCAACACAGCTAGCTCTTTATTCGCACGAAGTAATGGCCGCTATCGACAGGGGATCTCAAGTTGATTCCGTATTTCTAGATTTCCGGAAAGCTTTTGACACCGTTCCTCACAAGCGACTTCTAATCAAGCTGCGGGCCTATGGGGTATCGTCTCAGTTGTGCGACTGGATTCGTGATTTCCTGTCAGGAAGGTCGCAGTTCGTAGTAATAGACGGCAAATCATCGAGTAAAACTGAAGTGATATCAGGTGTTCCCCAGGGAAGCGTCCTGGGACCTCTTCTGTTCCTGATCTATATAAATGACCTGAGTGACTACCTGAGCAATTCTCTTAGGTTGTTCGCAGATGATGCTGTAATTTACCGTCTAGTAACGTCATCCGAAGACCAGTATCAGTTGCAAAGCGATTTAGAAAAGATTGCTGTATGGTGTGGCAGGTGGAAGTTGACGCTAAATAACGAAAAGTGTGAGGTGATCCATATGAGTTCCAAAAGAAATCCGTTGGAATTCGATTACTCGATAAATAGTACAATTCTCAAGGCTGTCATTTCAACTAAGTACCTGTGTGTTAAAATTACGAACAACTTCAGTTGGAAAGACCACATAGATAATATTGTGGGGAAGGCGAGCAAAAGGTTGCGTTTCATTGGGAGGACACTTAGAAGATGCAACAAGTCCACTAAAGAGACAGCTTACACTACACTCGTTCGTCCTCTGTTAGAATATAGCTGCGCCGTGTGGGATCCTTACCAGGTGGGATTGACGGAGGACATCGAAAGGGTGCAAAAAAGGGCAGCTCGTTTTGTATTATCACGTAATAGGGGAGAGAGTGTGGCAGATATGATACGCGAGTTGGGATGGAAGTCATTAAAGCATAAACGTTTTTCGTCGCGGCGAGATCTATTTACGAAATTTCAGTCACCAACTTTCTCTTCCGAATGTGAAAATATTTTGTTGAGCCCAACCTACATAGGTAGGAATGATCATCAAAATAAAATAAGAGAAATCAGAGCTCGAACAGAAAGGTTTAGGTGTTCGTTTTTCCCGCGCGCTGTTCGGGAGTGGAATGGTAGAGAGATAGTATGATTGTGGTTCGATGAACCCTCTGTCAAGCACTTAAATGTGAATTGCAGAGTAAACATGTAGAAGGATCCCATAACGCGCAGCAGTACCTTGATGAGGACTGTCAGGCATAGTGTAGGCAGTCTCTGTAGTAGACCAGTTGCATCTTATGAGTATTCTGCCATAAAACGCAGTCTTTGGTTCGCTTTCCCCACAACATTATCCATGTGATCGTTCCAGTTTGTTATTCGTAATTGTAATCCCTAAGTATTTAGCTGAATTGACAGCCTTTAGACTTGTGTGACTTCTCTTGTAACTGATATTTAGCGGATTATTTTTAGTACTCGTGTGGATAACCTCCCAGTTTTCATTATTTAGATTCAATTTACACTTCTCGCACCATACGGATATATTGTCTAATCATTTTCCAACTGGGTTTGGTCTTCTAAAGACTTTACTAGACAACACATGACAGTATCATCTGCAAACCATCTAAGACGGCTGCTCAGATTATCTCATAACTCGTTTATATATAACAGAAACAGCAGAGGACCTAAAATACTTCCTTAAGAAACACCAGATATCATTTCTATTTTACCTGACGACTTACCTTCAGTTTCTGGCAAGGGTGGCCGAGCGGTTCTAGGCGCTACAGACTGGTACCGCGCGGCCACTACGGTCGCAGGTTCGAATCCTGCCTCGGGCATGGATGTGTGTGATGTCCCTAGGTTAGTTAGGTTTAAGTAGTTCTAAGTTCTAGGGTACTGATGACCTCAGAAGTTAAGTCCCATAGTTCTCAGAACCATTTGAACCATTTTTCCTTCCGTTACTGCGAACTGTGACTTTTCTGACCGGCGCTCGTGGGAAAATCACTCGCCTTGGAGCCGTCCATATATGGTCCGACGATTTGGTATTTAGGGGGATTAGAGGAAGACCAACTCTTTACCTCCAGGCTGGAGGAAACATCTTTCTCTGGGGTAAACAATAACCCCCTAAAAGAGCAAATACGTGCAGTCCAGAAATGATACATTGTAACGTGTATGAGTAGAGGAAAAAGTGTCGTAACTATTGAATACACGACGATTGGGTCACAGTTTGTGTCAGCTACGTCATGCAAATAACAGAGATTTTAAAAAATCGTGAAATGTAAAGATAAACTGCGAATACCTGACATTAAAAACGGATGAAGTGTAACAACAAATTACTCAAGGAAAACAAATAATAGATAGGTCATTTCTGTGGTATTCATACCAGTTTAGACTACCAGGGAGCATCTAGCGTGTTGTTAGTGCAAAGGGTGACAAAGCTTGTTTCAATCACTGCACAGTGTAACTTTTGTACGCCGGCCGCGGTGGTCTAGCGGGTCTGGCGCTGCAGTCCGGAACCGCGGGATGGTGTGTGTGGTGTCCTTAGGTTAGTTAGGTTTAAGTAGTTCTAAGTTCTAGGGGACTTATGACCTAAGATGTTGAGTCCCATAGTGCTCAGAGCCATTTTTTAACTTTTGTACTGCAAGTTCTGAGCTACCGACCACTTGAAGGAAAATTCACAGTGTGTCAGTTACAGCCTCTCTGAAAATACCAAGATGCGTGCCTGACTGTACTTCTTGACTTGAAGCATATAAGCCTCGTAAACGATCTTCGAAGACGCGTCCGTTATCTGAAAAACAGGTGCTCTTTCGTGGTGAAAGTGCAACAGGTGTGAAAGTTACTACCTCTTCCCCGCGCTACTTGTTGGAGCTAATGCATTGGCGGAGGGCTAGGTAATTTTATAATTAACGCCTGCTAAATGACGTTTTCCGAGACAGCGCAATTACATTTCACGGTTGACAGGGATCATTAATCGTGTCTGGAGCCGACGCAACCTGTTTCGCTACGGCATTTTGCGCGAGTGTCTCGCCGACCCCTGTACATATGTGTCAAAGCAACAAGCAAACGCTTTCTGGAAAACTAGTCGGCAGTAAAATGTGTAATTCATGTCATGACCATCTTCCTCACTTTCTGCCGCTCAGTAGCCCCATTTTCATGTCATCATAGCGAACATAGAGAGTCTATTTACTCTGTCTTTATTTTAGAATTGTATTCATTTGCTTTTTTCATTTAATAAGCGCTTCATTGGATTCTCATTATCACGTCGTGATTTACCAGTTCTCCCAAATGTGACTGTACTTCTCTTTCTCTTTCCATGTCGTATTAGGGATATTACGATATAATGTGTATAGTGCAACAAGACGAATTCTGATACAAGAGCATGAGATGTACTACAGCATAGTGCCGAACAAATTGATCCGTCTTCGTTTCTGATTTCTTTCGAATGTTTTCCGTTGCGCCGCCAGCGCTAGAGTGTCACTAACCTATGTGACCGTCCAACTGTGAGATTCTTTTAAAATCTACCACAATCTTTAAGTGAACGTTTGAAACAGGTAATAGATGAAATCGTCAAGAACCGGACAGGCCTTAATAGGACTCGAACTCTGAGAGTTCCATATAAATTTAATTATGTGCACTCATATTCAGAAAAAAAACTAGAAAACCTTGAACGACTAGAGGTAGGACGTTCACATTCACAGGACATGTGGATTAGTACGTTCTGCAGACATGATCAGCATTTCAGTCGACTCGGTTCGGCATCTGTCCTGTTGCCTAGTAGGTCCAGGAACCACCATGGGCCCTGATAACTTATTCCATGCGTGATGGCATCAACGCATATAAGGCGTGAATGGCGTCGTGTGATATAGCCATCCATGTTGCATTCATCTGGTTCCAAAGCTCATCTGTGGTGGTTGGCATTGAGTCACCGCGCTGCCCCCGTCGTTTCACCATGTCCCACACATTTTCGGTTGGTGACAAGTCTTGGTGACCTTGCGGATTAGGGCAAAAGGGGGTCGCAGGGTGTCATTACGAAGGTCACACTGGTCACAGTGCTCTTGACACGTGTTGTGATTTATGGTCGTATCCAATAGCATCCCACACCATAAGGCCTTGAGGTGCCGCTGTACGTCCTGTATCCGTCAGAAAACACTATCTGATGCTATTCCTGCCCCAAGCGACATCGTTCCATACGCCATTTCCGTCTAGCATGTTTCTGCACATTCGTCAAAGATAGGCAGGGAAGTGGACGACGACCTTCTAACTCGTGCCGTAATAAACGGCGAGGGGCTGTCACCCCTTAAGACTGTAAGATGTGTTACACTGTTCCACTATTGCGCCAGAGCCGAGGAGGACGCAGATCTGGCATGCAGTGCCATTTGGACTAGGTGTTGATCTTACTGGGGGGTGGTCTGAGTGATACGACCTGACCTATGTCGTCGTGTTTTATGGCCTTCCCTGAATCATTCTGCACATACCCATTGCACAGCCGAAACACTTCGTCTTAGGAGTTTCCCGAGTGGAAGCATCACAGCCTCTCATGTCAATAATGCGTCCTCTTTCAAACTCACTGATTTAACGGTACGGTTCGTTGATACGTCTGCGACGCGTCCTGCACGTCTGCTCAAGTCACAAGGATCCATTACGTTTGGTTTATACCGACAACGATAGCCGCAGGTACATTTTACCCGTACGCGGTGCTGCACCACGATATCAATATTGACTTTGAACCCACGGGCCGACGTGGTTCAAATGCTTTTCTGCAGAACACACTAATGTAAATATCCTGTGAATATGAACGTCCAACATCTAGTTTTTCAAGGTGTTCTGTTTTTTTTTCTGAACATGAGTGTATACTAGCGAGTATCAAAATATGTGACATAAACGGCCGTATCTTTTGACTGCATTGGTTCCGTTTTTATCGACTGAGGTACGGAACCCTAAAAATGGAGAAAATCCTGCACGAAAATGAAAATCTCACGTCAAAGTGAAAAATTTGAGGAATCTGAACTTGCTCTAATGATTTAATAAAGAATATTTGAAAGAGTATTTTATGCTGTGTCCATCACGGAATCTGGGTTTTTTTTTTTTTTTTTTTTTAGCCACAGAGGCTCACAACCACAGCGCTTAGACAGCTATCGGTGAAAAACATATTATTTCAGTAACGAAAGTATTGTTTTCTCTTGAACACTGAATTCATTACTGCGTTCTCGCAACAATTCTACAAGGTAAAATCAAATTCCCTGCACCATTTTAGTGGTCGTTCGTGGGTACTTTTTGAATGCTTTGGTGCAAAGGTGCCGCGGTCGCCAGTGGTTCGTTATAGGGTAATAATGTAAATATAAATAATTTATTCGGCTTGTTACCCCAATTATCTTTGTTTTCCTGGAAACGCCACATTACAGCGAAAATGCCTGTGAGCAGTCAGCAAAACGTGTAACAAAAAACACGGAAGGATCCGATTTCCTACGTACAGATGCAGTAGTAGTGTCGTTCGGTAGCCGGCACTGCTGGGAGCACACAGCGTAGCGTCGTTGTACCGTTGCATTAATTCAGTACCAGTACACGACTTACATACTGGCCAACTCTTCATCAGCAGATCTGCCAATACTGCTGTGTACCAGTTGCCAGAAAAACAAACTCTAAACAGAGCCGAGCAGTACTGAATGCAGGCTTGAGGGTGAAGAGTAAAGTACGCATTAACGTTGTCCGAAACAATTACCGTGAGTAAGTAAGAGTTTCAGGGAGAGCATAAGGGAACAATTGACAGGAATGGGGGAAAGAAATACAGTAGAAGAAGAATGGGTAGCTCTGAGGGATGAAGTAGTGAAGGCAGCAGAGGATCAAGTAGGTAAAAAGACGAGGGCTAATAGAAATCCTTGGGTAACAGAAGAAATATTGAATTTAATCGATGAAAGGAGAAAATATAAAAATGCAGTAAATGAAGCAGGCAAAAAGGAATACAAACGCCTCAAAAATGATATCGACAGGAAGTGCAAAATGGCTAAGCAGGGATGGCTAGAGGACAAATGTAAGGATGTAGAGGCTTGTCTCACTAGGGGTAAGATAGATACTGCCTACAGGAAAATTAAAGAGACCTTTGGAGAGAAGAGAACCACTTGTATGAATATCAAGAGCTCAGATGGCAACCCAGCTCTAAGCAAAGAAGGGAAGGCAGAAAGGTGGAAGGAGTATATAGAGGGTTTGTACAAGGGCGATGTACTTGAGGACAATATTATGGAAATGGAAGAGGATGTAGATGAGGACGAAATGGGAGATAAGATACTGCGTGAAGAGTTTGACAGAGCACTGAAAGACCTGAGTCGAAACAAGGCCCCGGGAGTAGACAACATTCCATTTGAACTACTGATGGCCTCGGGAGAGCCAGTCATGACAAAACTCTACCATCTGGTGAGCACGATGTATGAGACAGGCGAAATACCCTCAGACTTCAAAAAGAATATAATAATTCCAATCCCAAAGAAAGCAGGTGTTGACAGATGTGAAAATTACCGAACTATCAGTTTAATAAGCCACAGCTGCAAAATACTAACGCGAATTCTTTACAGACGAATGGAAAAACTGGTAGAAGCCGACCTCGGGGAAGATCAGTTCGGATTCCGTAGAAATGTTGGAACACGTGAGGCAATACTGACCTTACGACTGATCTTAGAAGAAAGATTAAGAAAAGGCAAACCTACGTTTCTAGCATTTGTAGACTTAGAGAAAGCTTTTGACAATGTTAACTGGAATACTCTCTTTCAAATTCTGAAGATGGCAGGGGTAAAATACAGGGAGCGAAAGGCTATTTACAGTTTGTACAGAAACCAGATGGCAGTGATAAGAGTCGAGGGGCATGAAAGGGAAGCAGTGGTTGGGAAAGGAGTAAGACAGGGTTGTAGCCTCTCCCCGATGTTATTCAATCTGTATATTGAGCAAGCAGTAAAGGAAACAAAAGAAAAATTCGGAGTAGGTATTAAAATTCATGGAGAAGAAGTAAAAACTTTGAGGTTCGCCGATGACATTGTAATTCTGTCAGAGACAGCAAAGGACTTGGAAGAGCAGTTGAACGGAATGGACAGTGTCTTGAAAGGAGGATATAAGATGAACATCAACAAAAGTAAAACGAGGATAATGGAATGTAGTCAAATTAAGTCGGGTGATGCTGAGGGAATTAGATTAGGAAATGAGAAACTTAAAGTAGTAAAGGAGTTTTGCTATTTAGGGAGTAAAATAACCGATGATGGTCGAAGTAGAGAGGATATAAAATGTAGACTGGCAATGGCAAGGAAAGCGTTTCTCAAGAAGAGGAATTTGCTAACATCGAGTATAGATTTAAGTGTCAGGAAGTCGATTCTGAAAGTATTTGTATGGAGTGTAGCCATGTATGGAAGTGAAACATGGACGATAACTAGTTTGGACAAGAAGAGAATAGAAGCTTTCGAAATGTGGTGCTACAGAAGAATGCTGAAGATAAGGTGGGTAGATCACGTAACTAATGAGGAGGTATTGAATAGGATTGGGGAGAAGAGGAGTTTGTGGCACAACTTGACTAGAAGAAGGGATTGGTTGGTAGGACATGTTTTGAGGCATCAAGGGATCACAAATTTAGCATTGGAGGGCAGTGTGGAGGGTAAAAATCGTAGAGGGAGACCAAGAGATGAATACACTAAGCAGATTCAGAAGGATGTAGGTTGCAGTAGATACTGGGAGATGAAGAAGCTTGCACAGGATAGAGTAGCATGGAGAGCTGCATCAAACCAGTCTCAGGACTGAAGACCACAACAACAACAAGTAAAACTAGTTTACTTGCAAACAGCGTGTACCTCAACATTTTCACTGGCGTGCAGATATTTTCATTGTAATCAAGATAAAAATATAAATTACTCCTAACAAGCCACCGGAGACCTTGGATCCCTTCCGCCAATCTAAAAAATGGTTCAAATGGCTCTGAGCACTATGGGACTTAATAGCTATGGTCATCAGTCCCCTAGAACTTAGAACTACTTAAACCTAACTAAAGTAAGGACATCACACAACACCCAGTCATCACGAGGCAGAGAAATTCCCTGACCCCGCCGGGAATCGAACCCTGGAACCCGGACGTGGGAAGCGAGAACGCTACCGCACGACCACGAGCTGCGGACTTTCGCCAATCTATTGAAAAAAATATCACTGTAGAACCTCCGGAATTTTGTCGGGAGTTTTCAGGTTCACACTGAACGTGCGTTAGCGTCATAGTAAACGCAGGATTTCAACAGACAATAGAAATGGTGAACTGAAAATAAATCCGTGGAACACTGACAAATATCCACGTATAAGACAATTACGACATTTGATGGTTATCTAACGTGATTTATTTTGCAAACTGTCTTCAGATCTTTCACTATGCTACACGAAGAAGCGAGCCATAAGATATACACGCTAATTAGATCTGCTGAAGTAGTGGAATATCTGCAGATGATTTGTAAAACAAATCGAAACTGTTAATAGCCGATATCTGTACTAGTGATCCAGAAGGATAAGAACTATTCTTTGTTTTCCTTCAATATCCGTCACAGTTGTGAAAATAGCCATTCCCTTTTGATGACCAGTTTTGGACAATCATCTCCATTTTCACACGTTTTCTGCGTTCGATTGGAAGGTATTCACATTGTATACTCATACGAAGTTCGTGGTTTTGTATCTCTGTAATGGTTAATGGTGTGGAATAACGCATATTTGATTACTCACATGCACACAGGAGGGAACTGTGTGATTACACTTACGTCTAAGGCCCTAATTGAAAGTGGACTTGATTGTCCGAAACTAGTCACCAAAAAGAAATAACTATTATCGCGATGTGACAGATATCCAAAGAAAATAGATTTTAATCTTCAAGTTGCTGGTTCAATTGTCCATCGGTGTGTTGAAACAAGGAATGTTCACTGTTCCCTGGCTGACACAAAAATGTTTGTCATTATGTATGAGAAGAAGCACATGGATATGAGACGGAACAGTCACATTATTTCTTACCCAGTTACTGCAGATAGACGAGTTTTCACAAAAAAGATGAGATATAACTTGCATTTCTAACGAACCTGTTATCATGGCGTGTTACTGACGTATTTTTTTCTGCCTGAAACTGTGTCCTTACTCGGTATTTTATTGCTCGGCTAACTCAAAGGTGGCGGATGAGCAGTTTAATATAAACACATTTTTGTGCCCCGCCGGAAAACGTTTTGTGCAAGTTGTGACACTAAACGACTGTGAGTGACGCAACAAATTCATGAACTCATCAGATAGTCACCTTCGAATTAAGGTGAATGTGAGTCCACAATTTTTTATATTTGTTCCTTCCACAACTCAAAACATTTTCGCATGATGTTGGCAGTGAAGCTTCTTGTTAGAATCTTCGTCGTTCTTTACCGTCTGGCGGAAGTCTGTAGTGATCTGGTCCCCCACAGCTGGTGCCATTCGTGAGACTCATCACAGTCGCACACAGTTCACTGTTGAAAAACACGCGCACGCTATAATCCTTTTGCGAATAATTCCTCGGTCTCGTTCCTTTTTTGTCAACGCATGCGTTTTTTTGTGCAGTAACACCTTCGTGAGGGCATGTATTTCATCCACCTCAGTCTAACGTTATGGGACAAGGAACTTTCAAATGCCCTTATCCTGGATTTTATGAGCGAAAGTTACACACGATTCACAGACACTGAAACGCAGCGTGACAATCCCTCGGCTCGTAGCCAGCATCCTACGACAGGATAACACCGTGAGGTCACAGGTGTCCTTGATACGACCAAAGTAAAATGCACGGCTCGCATGAGTAATAAATTACACAATTTACTCAACGATCACGCTGATGTGTTTTATGTACTTCATCCAGTCTTACGAAGACACGTGTTGCTTGTAGTGTCCTATTAACCCACTGAAGTTTTTTCTGTTATAATGTATATCCATTTTGCGGTAATTACTGTATACGTTTCGAAATATTTCTCTGTTTCGCACCATACTTTAGTATGCACCAAAGGGAAGCGAAAGAGGTAAATTACAATTGGATGTAAAATAAAATAAATTGTTAATGATCAATATTCTTACTTTTAGGATGAACCTGGAATACAACAGCTGTCCCCTTGAACAGAAATGTAAATTCCTATTAGTTCCATGAAAAAATGTCTTCATTGTAATATTACAGAAAAAGCTGTAAAAGTACAATATTTTTACAGCGCAACACTATGTCCCTAAGCACAAACCTTTTTCTGTATTAGCAACCAGTATAGCGTTTATGTAGTTGTGTAGTTGGTAATTAAAGTTATTATATTATGCCATATTCCATATTAGCACTATTAATATTGTATACCGTGTGCACAGATGATCGAAAAGAACCCTAATATAAAAGCAAAATAAACTAACAGTCACGATGTGTTTCAACATTCTTGTAGCATATCGTTTTTCGCATTAGCACTGTCACTAGGAATCCACTAGCCAAGCAAAAAAATTTCACTTTTAATATAATTTGCATGTGGTGACGCTTCTCACTGAAGAGGATCGATTCAAATTACTTCGCCCAATTTTTACGTTCTTCATAAAATTTACTTTGTCTGTCGTTATGCTAACAAATTTTGGTGATTATGCCCACTGTCGAGTTTTCCCCGTCCTTGCTCAACTAATTAGTGCTCTCTCACTAATCACTTCTTTGTTTAACCTATAAATATTATTTTGTGTGATGCACGATTTATCCGTTCACTCTCTCAGCCATATAATGTACATGTTCGTGCTGAAGAAGAACATTGCCTTATTATCGAAGAAAGGGGAGTGCGCGGAGCACAGAGATAACAACCTGTGCATTGTAGCAAACACTGCTTGCTTTATACTGCAGAGAACCACGAACTGTGACAGAGATTGCAAAGTGATGATCCTCCCACCCCACCCCACACAACAAAGCCTGATTGAAACCTATGTCTCGTTGGCCAATGCACTCCGGAATAGGCCGCTCACCATGTCCACACTGCACACGTGAATGTAAATCACGCGCATGCCGACACAACCAACTCTTATCACTGACGACAAGAGCGCGCCATTCCATTCTCGAGCTGACTGTTTCAGGACACTATCGTAGCTGTGCTTGGCGGTGTCGTGCTGTCAGTGGTAGCCTGGCCAGAGGCGCACGCGATCTTAGTCCCGCTGCAAGCAGACGATACGCATTGGGTCTTGGCGACACAACAGGTGCGACATGTGCGTTGGATGACGTTCGCCTGGCCACCACTGCTCGCACTCTGCGTCGATCTTGACGTACGTCTGTACTACGAGAACCTCCAAAGCCTTGTCTACGAGTGTGGGGTTGTGCCACAGCCCACTCCCGCAAGCAGTAACATACCATCGATGCACTGACCCCAAGATGTACTGCAAACCGTCGATACGTCCATCCAGCTTCCTGAAGGATCACAAAGGCTGAAGTTGTTCAGCAGAAGTATGCACTCGTCAGCAGGGCGTGGTTCTACCATACGCTAAATGTTACAAACACTGTCCACTCTAACGCAGAACAGTTACCGGGTGTCCGCAAAGTCAAACCAGAGGTCGCACAGACAGGTCACCTGGTCGCCGTCTGAACGTTGATGACTGTGACAAAATAATCACTAAAACCCCTCAGAATACACATACACACATCAAAACAAGTTTTGCATCACCCCGGTTCCCAGAATTCCTGAAGATCGACGCTGACTGTGGATATTGTATCACAGACACAGTCCCTTTGACTCTTTGGAGAAGTCACATAAGCCGCCCAAAGACGTAAACAACCGTGCATCAGCAGCGCCTATTAGACGGAGGGCGTCCGACAGCCGATCAGTTTCAGTCATTCCATCAGGTAGGAGATACACGGCTCGTGTTGTCTGTAGTTCAACCAAGCCTAGACGGTCAATACCGCTTCGATCGAGTTTGCATTGTTACTTTGTGCCAGGAAGGGCTCTCAACAAGGGAAGTGTCCATGCGTCTCGGAGTGAACCAAAGCGATGCTGTTCGGACACGGAGGAGATGCCGAGAAACAGAAACTGTCGATAACATGCCTCACTCAGGTCGCTCAGCGTCTACAACTGTAGTGGATGACCGCTACGTATGGATTATGACTTGGAGGAATCCTGACAGCAACGCCGTCATGTTGAATAATACTTTTCGGGCAACCACAGGACGTCATGTTACGACTCAAACTGTGCGCAATAACCTGCATGATGCGCAACTTCACTCCCTAAGTCCATGGCGAGGTCCATCTTTGCAACCGTGACACCATGCAGCGCGGTACAGATGGGCCCAACAACATGCCAAATGAACCGCTCAGGATTGGCATCACGTTCTCTCCACCGATGAATGTTGCATATGCCTTCAACCAGACAACCGTCGGAGACGTGTTTGGAGGTAACGCGGTCAAGTTGTATGCCTTAGACATACTGTCCAGCGAGTGCAGCAAGGCGAAGGTTCCCTGCTGTTTTGGGGTGGCATTATGTGGGGCCGACGTACGCCGCTGGTGGTCACGGAAGGCACCGTAATGGCTGTACGATACGTGAATGCCATCCTCCGACCGATAGTGCAACCATATCGGCAGCATATTGGCGAGGCATTCGTCTTCATGGACGATAATTCGCGCCCCCATCGTGCACATCTTGTGAATAACTTCATTCAGGATAACGACATCACTCGACTGGAATGGCCAGCATATTCTCCAGATATGGACCCTATCGAACATGCCTGGTGTGGTATCAACGTTCGATACCACACTCGTTAGGTGTTGCAGATATCGACCGCGGTCCGTGATAGATATCGCTGGACCCGCGAGTCGCGACTAGCGACGCTAGCGCCGCTCCTCAGATTGTGACGAGTATCTAGCGAGCTCTCGTCTATCCTTGCTCGGGGCGTCAACTACGAATGTAGCATAGCCTTCAGCTGATAGGAAGCAACCTCTAATAAGGCGCTTAGTCAAGTATGGCATAAGTAATGCCTCTCTAGATATATGTTTGTAATTATATGTATGCAGCATATGAAGAAGCCTGTAACACAATTTAGGTGCAATATACACTCCTGGAAATGGAAAAAAGAACACATTGACACCGGTGTGTCAGACCCACCATACTTGCTCCGGACACTGCGAGAGGGCTGTACAAGCAATGATCACACGCACGGCACAGCGGACACACCAGGAACCGCGGTGTTGGCCGTCGAATGGCGCTAGCTGCGCAGCATTTGTGCACCGCCGCCGTCAGTGTCAGCCAGTTTGCCGTGGCATACGGAGCTCCATCGCAGTCTTTAACACTGGTAGCATGCCGCGACAGCGTGGACGTGAACCGTATGTGCAGTTGACGGACTTTGAGCGAGGGCGTATAGTGGGCATGCGGGAGGCCGGGTGGACGTACCGCCGAATTGCTCAACACGTGGGGCGTGAGGTCTCCACAGTACATCGATGTTGTCGCCAGTGGTTGGTGGAAGGTGCACGTGCCCGTCGACCTGGGACCGGACCGCAGCGACGCACGGTTGCACGCCAAGACCGTAGGATCCTACGCAGTGCCGTAGGGGACCGCACCGCCACTTCCCAGCAAATTAGGGACACTGTTGCTCCTGGGGTATCGGCGAGAACCATTCGCAACCGTCTCCATGAAGCTGGGCTACGGTCCCGCACACCGTTAGGCCGTCTTCTGCTCACGCCCCAACATCGTGCAGCCCGCCTCCAGTGGTGTCGCGACAGGCGTGAATGGAGGGACGAATGGAGACGTGTCGTCTTCAGTGATGAGAGTCGCTTCTGCCTTGGTGCCAATGATGGTCGTATGCGTGTTTGGCGCCGTGCAGGTGAGCGCCACAATCAGGACTGCATACGACCGAGGCACACAGGGCCAACACCCGGCATCATGGTGTGGGGAGCGATCTCCTACACTGGCCGTACACCACTGGTGATCGTCGAGGGGACACTGAATAGTGCACGGTACATCCAAACCGTCATCGAACCCATCGTTCTACCATTCCTAGACCGGCAAGGGAACTTGCTGTTCCAACAGGACAATGCACGTCCGCATATATCCCGTGCCACCCAACGTGCTCTAGAAGGTGTAAGTCAACTACCCTGGCCAGCAAGATCTCCGGATCTGTTCCCCATTGAGCATGTTTGGGACTGGATGAAGCGTCGTCTCACGCGGTCTGCACGTCCAGCACGAACGCTGGTCCAACTGAGGCGCCAGGTGGAAATGGCATGGCAAGCCGTTCCACAGGACTACATCCAGCATCTCTACGATCGTCTCCATGGGAGAATAGCAGCCTGCATTGCTGCGAAAGGTGGATATACACTGTACTAGTGCCGACATTGTGCATGCTCTGTTGCCTGTGCCTATGTGCCTGTGGTTCCGTCAGTGTGATCATGTGATGTATCTGACCCCAGGAATGTGTCAATAAAGTTTCCCCTTCCTGGGACAATGAATTCACGGTGTTCTTATTTCAATTTCCAGGAGTGTATATTATTTTTTACCGACGACTGCTAATTATGTCAGTCGTTGCAGATGCAGACTATGCAGCCAACTCCTTACCGACTTTGCTGCCAAACCCAAAATATATGTTTCTATTTAGCATTGGCCACCTGTCATCATAACAACTGACGACGAGAATCGTAACACCTGTGATAGATTGAAAAGCACTGTTTATGGACGACGTGACCCACCAACCTCTCTGAGGGATCGACGCCGAATTACCGTTGAGGAGTGCGACAATCTGGACTAACCTTGATCGACTTGTGGATAGTACGCCACGACGAATACAAGCATGCATCAATGCAAGAGGACGTGCTTCTGGGTATTACAGGTACAGGTTTGTACAGCAGTCTGGACCACCAACTCTGAAGCTCTCGCTGTATGGTAGTACAACACAGAATGTGTGGTTTTCATGTGCAGTAAGAAGGGCGGAAATGATGTTTATGTTGATCTCTATTCCAATTTTCTGCACAGGTTCCGGAACTCTCGGAACTGAGGTGATTGAAAAGGTTTATTGATGTGTGTATTATACCCTGATGCCACTGAACACAGTCCTTGAGGGTGTTGCATTTTCTTTCGGCAGTGTAGTTCATTCCATACAAGACTCCATTCTCCACCTGAAAGATAGCTACTCCCTTCTCCACCTGCAAGATAGGCTATGGAGGTAATATTCTGCAGAGAAGCAGAAAACGCAGAAACAGGTTGAAGTAGCTAAAGATGATTTTGTGAAAACATACTGATACCATAACTAGTCTCAAATAGAGAAAATACCATGATGCATGGGTTTTCAAGCGACTAAACTTAAGTGGGGTTCTAGTTACATACACTGATGAGCCAAAATGTTATGACCACCTGCTTTATAGCTTCTTTGTCCGTCTGTGGAACGAAACACATCACAGTTCTGTGTGTCAGGAGACCGACTGTTCGTTGGTAGGTTTGTGGAGGTATGTGGCATTAAATGTCTACCAACAGGTCACTTAATTCGCGTAAATAACAGGCTGCTGATTTGCGTACGCTGTGATCGCGCGTTATAGTGACCTAGATGGGTTCTATAGGATTTACATTAGGCAAATTTGCTCGCCGGGACATCAATGTGAGTTCACTGTAACGCTTCTCAAACCACTTTGGTTCGTTTATGACTCCGAGACACGGATAGTTATACTGCTGGATGAGCCGGCCGGAGTGGCCGAGCGGTTAAAGGCGCTACAGTCTGGAACCGCACGACCGCTACGGTCGCAGGTTCGAATCCTGCCTCGGGCATGGATGTGTGTGATGTCCTTAGGTTAGTTAGGTTTAAGTAGCTCTAAGTTCTAGGGGACTTATGACCACAGCAGTTGAGTCCCATAGTGCTCAGAGCCATTTGAACCATATTGAACTGTTGGATGATGGCATCGCCGTCGGGGAAGACATCAAGCATGAAGGGACGAAGGTGGTTCACAGCCGTAAGAGTGTCTTCTATATCACTAACACAGGTCCTTTGAAAGTACGGGAGAATGTCTGCCATAGCATAATACTGCTCCCACCAACCTGCGTCCGTGGCGTGCTGCATGATTCGAGCCGCCGTTCACTTCGATGACGGCGGAGATGACATTCGATCTAGTGTAGCAAAAATGTGATTCGCTCGAAGAGCCGCCACATTTGCACTGATAGGCGGTCTAAACCCGATGGCCCCATGCCCACTTCAGTCGCAATTGATGCCGTTGGGTCAACGTTCTGTGAAGAGTCGTGGACGTCCAACCATTTAGCGCCTAGTCGTAGTTTCACTGTCCTCCTAATTCTTTCAGTGGATGCTCAAGACAGGAGCACTTGAACGTTCAACCATCTTCTCCGTTTTCGAGATACTCGTTCACAGGCTCTGCGTAACAATAACCTGCTGTTTGTCAAAGTCGCGTACCTCAACGGATTTCCACATTTACAGCCCATATCCTCGCTAGGGTGATTCTTCGTCTATTTATGTTCCGCTTACGTATTTTTGTTGCCGCGTCACGTGTCCAGGTGACCTCCATCATCGCGAAAGGCAGTAGTCATGATGTTGTGGCTTATCAGTGTATACTTTTGATTCACCACATTGATTATATTTTATATTGTTGAAAGAGGACAGGGTACATTTTGTTGATTTGCGTTCTATATTGAGAACAGAAATGTATTAAGATGTTGGTTATTGTCTGAAATAGTAATTAAATTGCGGTGGTTCCACCAATTTTTGTGATTTATCACCCAGTTATACTGTCCTTATTTATGTTTTTCGGTTTGTTTGATACTGCATTTTAAGAGCACGTTCTGAAACATGATTAAATACGTGATGTTTAATACATTATATATAGGTATGAGTGACAGTATAAATGCGAATGACAGTTATTGGATTCGTTTTAATAATTCTGTTTTAATTGGACTGAATTTTATGTAAATTTTTAAACAGTCTGTAAATAACCCGACTGTTAAGGGCTAAATCATTAAGCATCATTATTATTATAACCGTCATTAAAATTCTTGTCTCTGTCACCATCAGACCATATGTCTCCAAGATGTGAAAGTGTGGGAACAACACGAATATCGTGCATTTAATAACACACAAATAAATTTTTTGTCGATAGGTGACAGCATATAAAAGGGTTATATTTTACAATCGGGAGTTGAAACGCATTTGCATCAGCAAGCATTGAAGCCTTACGACCCGTCCTGTGATATATTACTGAGGAGTGAGTACTCTAGTGTTTCCTACCAATGAAGTGACGTCACCCACGAATAAGTAATGCCCTTGGTAAAGTGCACTTCAAGATAATGATGACACTGGCTTAAGTTTTAGCGTAATACCAGTAAAACCACGATTTTTTAATGAATCTTACTCTCGTGTGTAAAACAGCCACAAACATTTGAATAAAATGAATTAATTTGATAGATACTTGCTTTGAGCATGTAAGAGAGAAAAAATTTGTTAGGAGTCACTAAGTGCTCTCATTATGAAACATTGGTTGAATATAAATTGGCTAATTTGGACCGCATATTACAAAAAACTTGTTTATCAAACATTTCAATGTTAATGACGTTGTATCTCCTGAATTACGTGTCAGACAGTGATATACACTGCAGCGCCGAGGAAACTGGTATAGGCATGCGTATTAAAATACAGATACACACTATGTGATCAAAAGTATCCGGCTGAAAATGACTTACAAGTTCGTGGCGCCCTCCATCGATAATGTTGGAATTAAATATGGTGTTGCCCCACCCCTAGCCTTGATGACAGCTTCCACTCTCGCACGCATGCTGTCAATCAGTTGCTGGAAGGTTTCGTGGGGAATGGAGTGCTGTACTGAGGACAGGAATCGATGTCGGTCGGTGAGGCCTGGCACGAAGCCGGTGTTCCAAAACATCCTAAAGGTATTCTGTAGGATTCAGGTCAGGACTCTGTGCAGGCCAGTCTATTACAGGGATGTTATTGTCGTGCAACCACTCCACCACAGGCCGTGCATTATGAACAGGTGCTCGATCGTGTTGAAAGATGCGATCGTCATCCTCGAATTGTTCTTCAACAGTGTGAAGCAAGAAGGTGCTTAAAACATCAATGTAGGCCGGTGCTGTGATGGTGCCACGCAAAATAACATGGGGTGCAACCCCCTCCAAGAAAAGCACGACCACACCATGGCACAACCGCCTCCGAATTTTACTGTTGGCACTACACACGCTAGCAGATGACGTTACCCGTGCATTCGCCATACGCACTCGCTGCCATCGTATCACCACAGTGTGTACCGTGATTCGTAACTCCACACAACGTTTTTCCACTGTTCAGTCGTCCAATGTTCACGCTCCTTGGACCAAGCGAGGCATGTTTTGGCGTTTACCGGCGAGACGTGTGGCTTATGAGCAGCCGCTCGACTCACCTAACTGTCATAGTACTTGCAGTGGATCATGATTCAGTTTGGAATTCCTGTGTGATAGTCTGGATAGATGTTTGCCTATTTGCACATTACGACCCTCATCAACTGTCGGGGGTCTCTGTCAGCCAACAGACGAGATCGGCCTGTGCGCTTTTGTGCTGTATGTGTCCCTGCACACACTTCACTATCACATCGGAAACAGTGGACCTAGGAATGTTTAGGAGTGTGAAAATCTCGCATACAGACGTATGACACAAATGATACCCAATTACCTGACGACGTTCGAAGTCCATAAGTTCCGCGGAGCGCCCCAATCCTCTCTCTCAAGATGTCTAATGAGTACCGAGGTCGCTGATATGGAGTACATTTCAGTAGGTGGCAGTACAGTGCACCTAATATGAAAAACGTGTTTTTTTGGGTGTCCGGATACTTTTGAGCACATAGTGTATACGAAGAGATAGAATGCGGCGCTGCGGGCGGCAACGCCTATTAAGACAAGTGTCTGTCGCAGTTGTTCGATCGGTTACCGCTGCTACAATGGCTGGTTATCATGACTGAAGTGAACTTGAACGTGGTGTTGTAGTCGGCGCACGATCGGTGGGACACAGTATCTCCGAGGTAGCTATGAAATGGGGATTCTCCCGTACCACCATTTCACGGGTGTATCGTGAATATCAGGAATCTGGTAAGACATCAAATCTCCGACATCGCTGCGGCTGGAAAAAGATCCTGCAAGAACGAGACCAGCGACGACTGAAGACAATCGTTCAACATGCAGAAGTGCAACATTTCGCATTTGGCTTCAGACTTCAGTGCTGGGCCATCAACAAGCGTAAGCGTGTGAACCGTTCAACGAAACATCATCGATATGGGCTTTCGGAGCCGATGACCCAGTCGTGTATCCTTGATGACTGCACGACAAATAGCTTTACGCCTCACCTGGGCCCGTCAACACCGACATTGGACTGTTGATGACTGGAAACATATTGCCTGGTCGGACTAGTGTCGTTTCAGATCATATCGAG
The DNA here is from genome assembly GCF_023864275.1 of Schistocerca cancellata. Taxonomy (NCBI): domain Eukaryota; kingdom Metazoa; phylum Arthropoda; class Insecta; order Orthoptera; family Acrididae; genus Schistocerca; species Schistocerca cancellata. Next base: position 418,731,988 of record NC_064628.1, on the reverse strand, counting down.
GGGATGGACGTGTACGGGAATGGAGACAAGCTCATGAGTCCATGGACCGTGCATGTCAGCAGGGGACTGTTCAAGCTGGTGGAGAGTCTGTAATAGTGTGGGGCTTGTGCAGTTGGAGTGATGTGGGACCCCTGATATGTCTAGATAAGACTCTGACAGGTGACATGTACGTAAGCATCCTGTCTGATCGCCTGCATCCATTCGTGTCCATTGTGGGTTTGGCAATTCCAGCAGGACGATGCGACATCCCACACGTCCAGAATTGCTATAGAGTGCCTTCAGAACCGCTATTTTGAGTTTAAACACTTCCGCTGGCCACCAAACTCCCCAGACATGAACATTATTGAGCATATCTGATAAGCCTTGCAACGTGCTATTCAGAAGAGATTTCCAACCCCACGTACTCTAAAGTATTTATGTACAGCCCTGCAGCGGTTCTGGCGCTGCAGTCCGGAACCGCGGGACTGCTACGGTCGCAGGTTCGAATCCTGCCTCGGGCATGGGTGTGTGTGATGTCCTTAGGTTAGTTAGGTTTAAGTAGTTCTAAGTTCTAGGGGACTTATGACCTAAGATGTTGAGTCCCATAGTGCTCAGAGCCATTTGAAACCATTTTTTACAGCCCTGCAGAATTCATGGTGTCAGCTCCCGCCATCACTACTTCAGACATTAGTTGAGTCCATGCCACGTCGTGCAGCGACGCTTCTTCGTGCTCGCGGGGCCCTACACGGTATTAGGCATGTGTACCAATTTCTTTGGCTCTTCATTGTAATTTTACAGGTACATTCAGTCATACCTGTAGATACTGTCTGAAAAGCATGTTACCAATTGAGATAGTAATGAAATAGTAATAAATCAAAACATCTTGCCCACTGCTGCCGTTTTGCTGCTCGAATAGCGGAAATGTGGTAAGCAACACCATTTTTTGCTTTCGTTATTTTGTGAGCGGTGTCAGAGAGAAAAAGTTTCGATATGGTTTGAAATTATGTGTTAAGTTTTTTAGAATTCTCAAAATGCTCTCATTCATTCTCAAATTCCAGATGAATGAAGTACGGGTATTTTCCCGCCGTTAATTGCTCTTCTTCGTAACTAACACAGACTTTATAACGCTTGTCTTATTGAGTGCCAGTGGCACAGTAAATCTGTTTTACTTAGTAATTATAATGCATCCTGCAGTACACATCACACCATTCCTGCTCTCTTCTTTATACCTGCGTAGCTCTTGATAGTTTGTCGGTAACGTTTCGTTATAGCGTGTTCAAGTTGCGGACTAGTTAAACACTGGGCTGCCCGGCGATTTAACAGGTTGTGGATAATTAAATGTCCTCTAGTGTCACTGACTGTTTGATACAGACTGCAAAATAGTGGACCACACCCTCCAAGTGCAGTATGCTTTCCTCTAACACCACTTAACTCTCATGCTCGAGTGGTGTAATATGTGGAAACTTTGTAAACCCATGAGAAAACAAAGTCACCATCTTTAACTTCACTACTTGGCATTTATATTGTCCAGATTTTTACCTCTCCATCTACGATTAACCAATTGCTCCCACTAACATAATAAGTATTTAGGAATGAACCTCGACAGGAGACTAACATGAAATGATACTTCTTTAGCATCCAACAGAAAGCCTGAAATCCACTGAAATTACCAACAGACTTCACCTGGGGTCTATACATCCCTCATCTGAAATCCTCCCTTGAAAATCTAAAAGACATGCACTCAGCCTAGAATTTCATATATGCTTACTTTCCCCAGTTCTTACACCTTCACCTCTTCTTGGAGCAGTTTCAGATCCAACAGTAATCGGACAATGCTGTCCAAGCACTCAGTATCCTACCCACTAATCATGAATCCAGTTACCATACTGCGCCATTACATCCGTATCTATACTCTTCCATGGATTATCTACCCTCTGCCGCTGGAACTTCAATCAACTCCAAGTACCCAACTATAGGGCTCCAGCCTCAGACTCGTACAGTTGTCAGGAGAGAGTTGGGCGGGATTCGGTTGTGAAATCCTAGTTACCCTCGAGAGCGCCAATAAAAAATCGTTGACTGTAACACAGTTATTAGGGAGTAATACAGGACTGACTTCCAAAGTGCCGCGCTACAATCGGTCCAGCGGAGTAGCACCTCTTCCGCGAAGGAAAGCCGGCGTGCGCTTGACTCCAGCGGTATGGCCAGCGCAGCGAAGCGTCGAGTGGCGGAAGCTGCGCCAAGGGGGACCGTTGACCACGGAATCCGGCGGCCTCCAGGCTGCGTACCCATCTCCAACGTGCTCATTTGGACGTCGTAGATTTACACTTAGGAGTTTCGCCACAGGCCTACCTGAAGTATTCGGTGGCACACAGGGGGCGGCTCTCAGCTCTCTTTATGGAAACAGGAGCTAGCAGCATTGCTGTAACTCGCTCAGCATTTCTCACTATCTGGCAGTCTGCCTATCATCGACACAGGCGGTTCGCTTTCTGGGAACTGCCAAGGTAGAACTTGGACAAATTTTTAGTGTCCGCCAGTGATACTGTCCTGGGGCATAACACAACAATGAATTCCATCCCGAGGTACATCTTTCTTTGCAACCCTGGTCATTAATGCTGGGCCTCACCTTGTCGTATGACGCTCCTCAACATCAATAACTGTTAGCTGTTTCCTGCATTTCCATAGGAACCAATCGTAATACTCATCATGACATCTCCATCATGAACACTTTCATGCACCAACAGCATTACCATAATATCAAAGCGAGTTTTTTAAAAAGTATTCAGATGTGTGTGAATTCCTAAGGGACCAAACTGCTTGGGTCATCGGTCCCTAGTCTTACACACTACTTAAACTAACCTAAGCTACCGTATGCTAAAAACAAAACACACACCCATGCCTGAGGGAGGACTCGAACTCCGGCGGGAGGAGCCGCGCAGTCCTTGACATGACGCCTCAAACTGCGCGGCCGCTCCGCGCGGCTACACAATTTTATTTTAATAATCTATAACATTTTACTACGCAATGTTTTAAAAACAGAGTTTACTTAATCAGTTTTGCATAATTTAAAAGTCTGTTAGCCATGTAAGACCTTAGACTGAAAAGCAACTTTAACCGCTGGAAGACCGCTCCTCCCGTCCCCATTTTGTGGGGAAATGAAATTACGATAGAGACAGAGCAAGAAAAACACGCACAAACAAGATGTCGAGTGCCACTACAGCAGATCCTTCTTCCAGGATTACAAGCCCATCACTGTCGCAAGCTTTCATGGCCACGTCAACCTTATCAATTTTAATTAATTATGATATCCAAACGTATTTTATTATACGATTGGCGATTTTATTATACAATTTGGCGATTTTCCACAACTATTTTCTTTACTTCTTCCACAATATCGTCAATAACTGATGTGGTAGGGCGACCAGGGCGGTCGTAGTCTGCAACTTCTCGGCCATCTTTGAAACGTTTACACGACTCATAAGCCCTTGTCTCACTCGTAATAGATTCCACAGTTAATATTTAGAATACGGTGCTCTGCTTTACTCCATTTTTCAAATGGCTCAAATGGCTCAAAGCACTATGGCACTTAACATCTGAGGTCATCAGTCCCCTAGACTTGGAACTACTCAACCCTAACCTAAGGACATGACACAGTCGGCCGGAGTGGCCGAGCGGTTCTGGGCGCTACAGTCTGGAACCAATGACCGCTGCGGTCGCAGGTTCGAATCGTGCCTCGGGCATGGATGTATGTGCTGTCCTTAGGTTAGTTACGCTTAAGTAGTTCTAAGTTATAGGATACTGATGACCTCAGATGTTAAGTCCCATAGTACTCAGAGCCGTTTGAACCATTGTTTTGACATGACACACATACATGCCCGAGGCAGGATTCGAACCTGCGACCGTAGCAGACGCTCGGTTCCAGAGTGAAGCGCCTAGAACCGCTCGGTCACATCGGTCGACCTTCATTTTTCAACCAAAGTTTAATGCAAATTCTTTGATCCATCTTTTTTGAAAGTAAAAATTCGCCGATCCTTCGGCAACACGTATAACTTTCACAACTGACAACAATAAACTAAACACTCAAAATATCTGAAATTGCGAACATACATTAGGAACATGTGTACCAACAAAACAAAAAAATGAAAATGGGATGTATAAAGCCCACGAAACTAAAAAAAATTCCATTGATTTTTGATCACACTTCGATGCTCATCTGTAGTGACAGATACGAAATGCTGGACGCTGTAAGACGGCCGGTACGTCTGAGGTTCTGAGTTGTGTGGTCGGCCTGGGCGGTGGGAACTCGCGGGGCTTTAGCACCGGCTGATAACACGAGGCCGCTGGCGGGCGGCATGTGACGGCGTCTGCCGCCGTGGCGCCGCCGCCGCCGCCGCCGCTGGCAACTTCTCAAGGCCGCTCCCAGCGTCAAAGGGGTGTGGCGGGCGCTGGGCCGCGCTACGCTCTGCCTACACTACTGGCGCTCTTGCCAACAGCTTCTCCGTCGTTGCCTACGCACATCAGATTCTTTAATGAGCGCCACAAGTTACGACTCTTAAAAGGAAAACTGTCGCATTCCATTTCGCGCATTACTACTACTCTCACCGAATATTAATCACCCTCTTAATCTACGGATGGCGGTGATCGCTAAAAAAAACGGTTTTCTGTTATATCGTGTTTTTTTTCCACACCAGTTTAACCTGATTGTTGAAACCGTTCAAAACAACCTGTTTCTGAAATAACCAATTTTCGGTTTTTTATTTTAATTCCCTGTAACACACGCAGAAATCGGACAAAAACTGAAAAAATTTTGACTCTCGCAGTTTCAAGGTACATAAAATCAAAATATTACACTAATGGCCATTAAAATTGCTACACCATGAAGATGACGTGCTACAGATGCGAAATTTAACCGGCAGGAAGAAGATGCTGTGATATGCAAATGATTAGCTTATCAGAGCATTCACACAAGGTTGGCGCCGGTGGCGACACCTACAACGTGCTGACATGAGGAAAGTTTCCAACCGATTTCTCATACACAAACAGCAGTTGACCGGCCGGCGTTGCTTGATGAAACGTTGTTGCAATGCCTCGTGTAAGGACGAGAAATGCATACCTTCACGTTTCCGACTTCGATAAAGGTCGGATTGTAGCCTATCGCGATTGCGGTTTATCGTATCGCGACATTGCTACTCGCGTTGGTCGAGATCGAATGACTGTTAGCAGAATATGGAATCGGTGGGTTCAGGAGGGTAATACGGAACGCCGTGCAGGATCCCAACAGCCTCGTATCACTAGCCGTCGAGATGACAGGCATCTTATCCGCATGGCTGCAATGGATTCTGCAGCCACGTCTCGATCCCTGAGTCAACAGATGGGGACGTTTGCAAGACAACAACTATCTCCACTAACAGTTCGACGACGTTTGCAGCATATGGACTATCAGCTCGGAGACCATGGCTGCGGTTACCCTTGAGGCTGCATCACAGACAGGAGGGCCTGCGATGGTGTACTCAACGACGAACCTGGGTGCACGAGTGGCAAAATGTCATTTTTCGGATGAATCCAGGTTTTGTTTACAGCATCATGATGGTCGCATTCGTGTTTGGCGACATCGCGGTGAACGCACATTGGAAGCGTGTATTCGTCATCGCCATACTGGCGTATCACCCGGCGTGATGGTATGGGATTCCATTGGTTACACAACTCGGTCACCTCTTGTTCGCATTGATGGCACTTTGACTTCCGCAAGGCGTTCGATACAGTTCCCCACAGTCGTTTAATGAACAAAGTAAGAGCATATGGACTATCAGACCAATTGTGTGATTGGATTGAGAAGTTCCTAGATTACAGGACTCAGCATGTTATTCTCAATGGAGAGAAGTCTTCCGAAGTAAGAGTGATTTCAGGTGTGCCGCAGGGGAGTGTCATAGGACCGTTGCTATTCACAATATACATAAATGACCTGGTGGATGACATCGGAAGTTCACTGAGGCTTTTTGCAGATGATGCTGTGGTGTATCGAGAGGTTGTAACAATGGAAAATTGTACTGAAATGCAGGAGGATCTGCAGCGAATTGACGCATGGTGCAGGGAATGGCGATTGAATCTCAATGTGGACAAGTGTAATGTGCTGCGAATACACAGAAAGATAGATCCTTTATCATTTAGCTACAAAATAGCAGGTCAGCAATTGGAAGCAGTTAATACCATAAATTATCTGGGAGTACGCATTAGGAGTGATTTAAAATAGAATGATCATATAATATTGATCGTCGGTAAAGCAGATGCCAGACTGAGATTCATTGGGAGAATCCTAAGGAAATGCAATCCGAAAACAAAGGAAGTAGGTTACAGTACGCTTGTTCGCCCACTGCTTGAATACTGCTCAGCGGTGTGGGATCCGTACCAGATAGGGTTGATAGAAGAGATAGAGAAAATCCAACGGAGAGGAGCGCGCTTCGTTACAGGATCATTTAGTAATCGCGAAAGCGTTACGGAGATGATAGATAAACTCCAGTGGAAAACTCTGCAGGAGAGACGCTCAGTAGCTCGGTACGGGCTTTTGTCAAAGTTTCGAGAACATACCTTCACCGAAGAGTCAAGCAGTATATTGCTCCCTCCTACGTATATCTCGCGAAGAGACCATGAGGATAAAATCAGAGAGATTAGAGCCCACACAGAGGCATACCGACAATCCTTCTTTCCACGAACAATACGAGACTGGAATAGAAGGGAGAACCGATAGAGGTACTGAAGGTACCCTCCGCCACACACCGTCAGGTGGCTTGCGGAGTATGGATGTAGATGTAGATGTAGTGGACGTCACATTTCAGACGTGTTACGACCCGTGGCTCTACCCTTCGTTTGATCCCTGCGAAACCCTACATTTCAGCAGGATAATGCATGTTGCACATCCTGTACGGGCCTTTCTGGATACAGAAAATGTTCGACTGCTGCCCTGGACAGCACATTCTCCAGATTTCTCACCAATTGAAAACGTCTGGTCAATGGTGGCCGAGCAACTGGCTTGTCATAATACGCCAGTCACTACTCTTGATGAACTGTGGTATCGTGTTGAAGCTGAATGGGCAGCTATACCTGTACACCCCATCGAAGCTCTGTTTGACTCAATGCCCAGGCGTATCAATGCCAATATTGCGGCCAGAGGTGGTTGTTCTGGGTACTGATTTCTCAAGATCTATGCACCCAAATTGCGTGAAATCTAATCACATGTCAGTTCTAGTATAATATATTTGTCCAATGAATACTCGTTTATCATCTGCATTTCTGATGTAATTCTTCATGCTTTCCCGGCGATCTGTTGACATCTTGGATATTCGGGAATCCAGCCGGATGTTCGCGTCGTTCTCGCACGATATTTCAACAGCGTGCCTCGCGTGTCTTCTTCAGGTGCTACCTGAGACTGGTCCTTGGGTCGATCGGGTCCAGTATTTATGCCTGGGAGGAGCTGGGCGTTCCCTAATCGGTCCGCGCCGGATCGAGTGTTCCATCTGTGGTCCGCGCCCGCCAGACTCGGCTTCAATGGACCCCTCCAGTCGCAGATGTTCCGACTGCCGTCGGCGCCCGTTCTTGCCGTCTTCAACGGATCTGGTCATCATATGAGGTGTGTCAGACCCGGTCTGAGATGTTGGGTACTCTATATCCTGACTGTTACTATGATTTCCACTTCTGTTTCGTGTCGGGCGCTCACTAATCGGTCCGCGACGCGTCGTGTGTTCCGTCTGTGGTCCGCGCTCGCCAGACGGGCTACACGCACTCGAGTGAGCGATGCAGTGCAAGCAGGACCATGCTACTCAAGCGAAGGGTGTGGCGGATCGCCGCCAGGTGGGGCGGGCTCGGGCGACTGAGTCCGCCCCGTCTGCGGCCCTATCCGGCCCCCCACGTACGACGACGGAGCAAACGACAATGGACCACGAGACGGCATATTCTAGGGAAACAGGCCCGCTTACAGCGGCGCAATTGTACGTCATCCTGCACCGAAAGTCACGGGATACTGATTACCGGGAACGAGCAGCCGACGAACGAGCTCTCCACTTGTTCCACCAGTACCTCAAGTCACTCGGTTGCGTGGTCAATGAAGAGGAACGAGTACCGTCGGGAGCCCTGACAGGCGTGTTGAATACAGACGACACTGTTCTGCTAGCGGCGGCCCCTATGAGTGTTGCGCCACCAGTCCCAGTTCCAGAAGAAACTGGTGCACTGCTGGCTGCCACTCCGGTCCCTTCCAGTGAAGAGGCCACAGATATACCGAAAACTGTACCGCCAGGCGTGACGAGAGAAGACGTCACCGTCCTGCCACGTGACGACACTATCATAGAGGTCAACCTTGGCGACCCGCTCGAGGCGGAAGCCATGGCAACGCCGCAGCCCTCCAGGAAGGGGCCGGCAGCAATAGAGGAGGAGGACTCCTCCACATTCTCTCAGTCTGTTTGCAGGAGAAGCCAGAAGCAGAAGATGGCAGACGACCCTGCCCCCACTGAGGCAGACCAGACACCAGACGCTGCTGCTGTACCCGCACCATCAACAGGACCAGGATCCGCAGACCTGGGAGCCCTTCTGGGCTCTCTCTCTGCCCTGCTCGAACAACTGCCCGTGCTAGTCACGGCAGTCACGGAGGCCCTGCAGGCTGCTACTGTCACCATGAAGCCGCACCATGGATAATCCACTCATCCATGGACTGACCGTTTGCTTCTTCAACGCAAACAGCCTGTTCCCCCAACAAGGTGAGTTTCGCCAGTTCATGCAGGACGAGGCCATTGACCTCTGCCTGGTCGGCGAAACTCACCTTATACCTGGGGTCCACGTGCGTGTAGCAAACTATGTTTGCTACTGCAATGACACGCCAACAGCTGGCGGTGGCACCGCCATCTATGTACGTGCATCACTCAGGCACCACCAGGTGCAACTTCCGGACCTGGCAACCCTGGAAGCCACTGGGGTGACGGTCACCACGACAGCCGGGCAGATCACGTTCGTGGCAGTATACAGGCCACCACGCGGACACCTCCAGGAGGCGGACGTCGACGCGCTGCTGACAGTTGGGGGGGGAGGGTGTTCATTGTGGGTAACTTCAATGCGAAGCACCCGGAATGGAACTCCCGCCTCACGAATGTCAGTGGCCGCCGCCTTTCCCGCGCTGCCGCGAGGAACGGCGCCCTGATCCTGGGCCCTCAGGAACCCACAATCTACCCAGCCAGGGGACAGCCGGGCGTACTCGATGTCACAGTCATAAAAGGCATCGGGCACCACACGACTGCCTCCACACGGCGTGCACTGTCGTCAGACCACCTGCCGGTGGTCTTCGACATAGATGTCGCCGGAGCCACGTTGCCACCACGCCGACAGACGTACCGGCGCATGGACTACAAGCGCTTCCAGGAGATAGTCCTGGAATCGATCGCGGACACACCCGATCCAGACGCTGTGGGCGCGGACGCCGCTCTGCGGGTCCTCTCCCGCCAGCTACTGCACGCAGCCGACGCAGACACCCCCTCCCTCCCCCCAGCCACAGGGGCCCAGGGACTTCTCCCGCAACCTACCACCTCCAATACGGGAAGCAATCAGGGAGAAGAACAGGCTGTTCCGGGAGTGGCAGCTCACCCGCCAACCCGCGACGAAGCGATGCCTCAACCTTATGCGGAGAGACATCAAAGCAGCGGCTGAGGTGCACAGGAACAGCGTGTGGTCGGCCTTCATCGCCTCCCTCAACCCAGAGGACGGCAGCATCTGGCGCACGGTGAAGTCGTTCCTGCGCCGACGACAGCGCATACCACCAATACTGGTTGGGCAAGACGTCGTCTGCAGCCCAGACGGAAAAGCAGGTGTCCTGGCGGACCAATTCCAGTCGTCATTCACCCCGGTGGACGACAATCTAGATGAAGACCACATCCAGCGGGTAGCCGAGCAACTCCCAGTGTTCCTGGAGCAAGGGACGACGGGGACGTCATCGAAGCCATCTCCGAGGCGGAGGTGGCCGCACAGCTGAAGGCGCTCAATACTAGGAAGGTCGGAGGCGCTGATGGGGTCACGAACCACCTGCTGAGGAACCTTCCAGCAGGGGCCCATCCCATGCTGGCGGGTATCTTCAACCAGGTCCTTTGCTCGGGTGTCTACCCCTCTGTGTGGAAACATGCAGAGGTGGTGGCTATCCCCAAAGCGAACAAGGACCCGCGTGACGCTGCCAATTACAGACCCATCAGTCTGCTACCGGCCCTCTCCAAAGTGTTCGAGCGCCTCTACGCCAGGCACCTGCTTCGCCACATGACAGCAGAAGGAGTGATACCGGATGAGCAGTTCGGCTTCCGGAGGGGTCACTCCACGGTCCATCAGCTGATGCGGCTGGTGGAAGAGGCCATGCGCGCCCTGGAGACGTGGGAATACCTTCGGGCGGTCTTCCTCGACGTCTCCAGGGCATTCGACTCCGTGTGGCACGACGGCCTCGTGTACAAACTTTTTGTGCACGGGGTCCCGACGTCGCACGGGGTCCTACTCCGGTCGTATCTGGCCGACAGGACTTTCCACGTCCGCCTGGACGAGGGGACGTCCACGCACCGACCCATCCGTGCTGAATTGCCGCAGGGGTCCGTTCTCGGCCCCCTGCTCTACTCCTTATTCACGGCCGACGCTCCGCGCGTGGCGCTGATGAAGTTGGCACTCTACGCCGACGACACAGTGCTATTCGTGCGGAGTATGAAGGCAGTCGAGATGCGCGTCCTGCTCCATTGTGGATGTGAGGCCCTTGGTGCGTGGTCGACAAAGTGGCGCCTGAAACAGAATGCAGCGAAGAGCCAGGCAGTGGTGTTCACACGAAGACCACTGCCACCAGATCTTCCGCCAGTCACCGTCATGGGAAGCCCCATCCCATGGAGCAGGACTGGCCGCTACCTGGGAGTCATTCTCGATCAGAAGCTAACGTGGAAAGCCCACATCGAGGACGTCAGGGGCAGAGCAGTAGGGCGCCTACGCATTCTGTACTCTCTGCTCAACCCGTCGTCTGCCTTTCCTCCCCACCACGGCATCACGCTGTACCTGGCGCTGGTTCGTCCAGCGCTGGAATATGCGGCCGTGGTGTGGGGCAACGCAGCCGACACACACATCAACAAGCTGCAGAGGGTGCAGAACAGGGCGCTCAAGCTCGCTCTGCGCCTACCGAGGCTCTATTCGACTGCTCGGCTACACCGCCAAACTGGCATCTCCTTCCTCCGCGACTGATTTAAACAATCGGCGCGGGTCTTCTATGAGCGGAGTGTACAGTCCGACAATAGGCTCATTAGGGACTTGGGCCATCCTATTCACCACAGGCCAACCACGTGTTGGCCTGACCTGTTACGAGATAAATACACTCCTGGAAATGGAAAAAAGAACACATTGACACCGGTGTGTCAGACCCACCATACTTGCTCCGGACACTGCGAGAGGGCTGTACAAGCAATGATCACACGCACGGCACAGCGGACACACCAGGAACCGCGGTGTTGGCCGTCGAATGGCGCTAGCTGCGCAGCATTTGCGCACCGCCGCCGTCAGTGTCAGCCAGTTTGCCGTGGCATACGGAGCTCCATCGCAGTCTTTAACACTGGTAGCATGCCGCGACAGCCTGGACGTGAACCGTATGTGCTGTTGACGGACTTTGAGCGAGGGCGTATAGTGGGCATGCGGGAGGCCGGGTGGACGTACCGCCGAATTGCTCAACACGTGGGGCGTGAGGTCTCCACAGTACATCGATGTTGTCGCCAGTGGTCGGTGGAAGGTGCACGTGCCCGTCGACCTGGGACCGGACCGCAGCGACGCACGGATGCACGCCAAGACCGTAGGATCCTACGCAGTGCCATAGGGGACCGCACCGCCACTTCCCAGCAAATTAGGGACACTGTTGCTCCTGGGGTATCGGCGAGGACCATTCGCAACCGTCTCCATGAAGCTGGGCTACGGTCCCACACACCGTTAGGCCGTCTTCCGCTCACGCCCCAACATCGTGCAGCCCGCCTCCAGTGGTGTCGCGACAGGCGTGAATGGAGGGACGAATGGAGACGTGTCGTCTTCAGCGATGAGAGTCGCTTCTGCCTTGGTGCCAATGATGGTCGTATGCGTTTTTGGCGCCGTGCAGGTGAGCGCCACAATCAGGACTGCATACGACCGAGGCACACAGGGCCAACACCCGGCATCATGGTGTGGGGAGCGATCTCCTACACTGGCCGTACACCACTGGTGATCGTCGAGGGGACACTGAATAGTGCACGGTACATCCAAACCGTCATCGAACCCATCGTTCTACCATTCCTAGACCGGCAAGGGAACTTGCTGTTCCAACAGGACAATGCACGTCCGCATGTATCCCGTGCCACCCAACGTGCTCTAGAAGGTGTAAGTCAACTACCCTGGCCAGCAAGATCTCCGGATCTGTCCCCCATTGAGCATGTTTGGGACTGGATGAAGCGTCGTCTCACGCGGTCTGCACGTCCAGCACGAACGCTGGTCCAACTGAGGCGCCAGGTGGAAATGGCATGGCAAGCCGTTCCACAGGACTACATCCAGCATCTCTACGATCGTCTCCATGGGAGAATAGCAGCCTGCATTGCTGCGAAAGGTGGATATACACTGTACTAGTGCCGACATTGTGCATGCTCTGTTGCCTGTGTCTATGTGCCTGTGGTTCTGTCAGTGTGATCATGTGATGTATCTGACCCCAGGAATGTGTCAATAAAGTTTCCCCTTCCTGGGACAATGAATTCACGGTGTTCTTATTTCAATTTCCAGGAGTGTATCTCGTGGCAGAGAGAGGACAACTCCACCCCAGCAAACACCTCAGGCCAATTCGCACCGTGAGGAAGCCACTCCACAGATACAGGATTATGCAGGAACAGCAGTATATGCTTAGCCTGCTCCCAACACAGGTCAAGGCAGACCCGTATGGATAAGTGACAGTGACAGTGAGACACGGCTACATTGTCCCTCTCTGGTCGCTGGTGTTCCCTCCGCCGTCCGCGCCCGGCCTGGCCGTCTTCTGAAGTCAAGTTCATGATCTGGGGTGTGTCAGATCTGGTCTCCAATGTCAGACACCTTGTCTCACGGCTGTTCTCTCGGTCTCCACTTCTATTTCTTGTAGAATCCCGGAGTGTCCTGCGTTGAGTTTTCACAAGCTCAAGCGCTGGATTCCAGGCAGTGCTGATTTGGTATCCCGAGTCACGGTTGATTAGATTGTCTGTGACCTTAATCTCAATGGCTTCTTTAATGACACTGTCCCAAAATCTTGAGGTCTGTGTCACAATCTGGACTCGATCGACCCAAGGACCAGTCTCAGGTAGCACCTGAAGAAGACAGCGAGGCACGCTGTTGAAATATCGTGCGAGAACGACGCGAACATCCGGCTGGATTCCCGAATATCCAAGATGTCATCTGCATTTCTTCTTGGTGTAGCAATTTTAATGGCAAGTAGTGTAATTTAAATAGGCAAATAAAAGAAAACAGGCCATCCATAGTTCGCTGCTTTCCTCGAGAAGTGGTAAGTGGTTGCATAATATAAGAAGTCAATAGTTTTCTCCTATTGACTGCAATTTTTTGGAACTGCTCAAAAATAATGTTATAATGGGCGACCATATCACTACTTGGACATCACGAATAGCCAGTGCTAAAGGCTGAAAACTGAAGTTGAAGAACTCCGCTTTTCGTGTTAATTTGTCCGTTTTAAAGGGCTACAAAGATTTGAAGGCAGCAGCCAGCAGAACAGCTACTTTCTGTTTTTAATGCTAGAGTATGAATAAATTGTTGTTAATATAAAAATGAACACTTCTTTAAAATATTTGTTATAGATGATGTAGTTTATATGTTTATACAATTTTCAGACACCACTCTAAATGCATTCTATGTTCACATTTCAGTACGAAGTCAAAGACTGACCGAAACCAGTTACCACAGATTAAATCTTCTTGTGGTCGAGACTGTCTGTGCTCATTTTTAAAGTACATTTTGCCAGACCACTCTTCTCCACGAGAAATGTTCTCAAAAACTACTAATTGTTGTTCAATTTTTAGTTTACTACCGTTATCAAAATTTTCTTCCCCTGTTGTTACTTTATAGAAATGGGAGACAAAGCTTTAATCTTTTAAAGCAAATGAAGCACTGTACTTCATAGCTATTGCACTTCAAGACTAGGGTTGGTGGCGTTCTGCAGTACAACAGATGTTTGGCGACGACAACGGGAAACTACCGTATAGAGCAGGATGGGGCAAGTCTTGCACGCTGCACGTGCACGTGTGCATTAAGCCACGACACATGGCAATAGGGACGTTAATGTCTCAGCGATGATGTGTCAAATTTTATGCCGTGTTTTTGTTGCTCGTTTCTGTCGGCATTGTTATCAAAATAGAACTGATCGCTTTTCCCATTTTCTGTAACGCAATATTTCAAACCAGTGTAAATTTTGTGAAAAAAAGAATTTCTTATTTTAAAAAAAGGTTTGTTTAAAAGCGAAAAATTTTAGCACTGCTGCTATGACTAATTGATATTTTGATTTTTTAGTCGGTTATTAGTAAAAATAAAAAAAACCAATTGTTATAACCGAAACCAAACGAATTCCGAAAAATAACGGGTTATTCAGAACTAAAATATTGGTATCTGTTTTAACTAGTCGGTTTTTCCCATCCCTATATTAACCCTTTGATCACCAATAATTTTTTCAAAGGTATTGATGTATGGTTATTTGAGTTAATGTCACGGTCAGAAGTAACAATATGAAAAGAATATTTAGCGGCTTTTCACTTTCCAACACGGGGAGAGTTGGACAAACAGGATTATTTATGAGTACTGGGGTTTCATAAGACGACTCCGCTAAAACTACAAGAGGTACGGAAACAGTTGTACATCAGTGGATGGAGTGTCTCTTCAGCATTGCATCTCGTATTATAAGAGCACAACGTGGGCTTCGTTTGTGATGTGGCAAATGTAATGTGTGCGTCCAGTTCATTGATACGATGTGTCCGGTTAGGGGTGTTGACCGTCCACTTTGCAAATCTGGTAACTGGGCTCCTCCATATCTGCAGACACGAACTAATTCAGCGTGGCAATTTGGAGATTGGGTTAACAACCAAACCTGAGGATAGCAGAACTACAAGTGCAGTCTGTAACTATAAAAATTCTGTGAGCCATTAGTAGGCTTTCTTTACCAGTTGAAGAACATGCAGCAAAATTCCTATTGATTCACTGGTCGCTTTGGAGCTCAGTAGAAGGTCTTGTGCAGGCCGATATATGCACCTCCATCGCCGACATAAACCGAGCAATGAATATATATATTCAGTGGTGTGGAATGAGCACAGTAACATGGGTAGACGTGGAAGACGCGACAGAATCAGAGAAATGAGCTGCTGCATTTGTTCGTTTTCGTGACCACGCCGACAATAAAAGTGCCCAGTTATAAATGCATCAAAGACCACTGCCCAACGGGTCTACAAGGACTGGTGTAAGACTCTCAGTCAAGTAACACAGTCTGAGAACAGTGGTCGTAAAAAGACCCTAACCGACTGGTACCAGGGACGAATGTTTAGCCTTGTCAATAACAACCGGTCTCAAACCCGACGGGGATTTCTGCTGGCCTTTAATGGGGATCCATCTCGACCAGTTTCCGAGTGAACATACCGGAGGGAACTGCGTGCAGTGGACATCTGCAGTAAGAATAAAAAATCTTCAGTGGTCGAAATAACACAGACGCTGGAAAATCCATTGCGCCTCAACTTTCCCGCTAAATCACACCATTTTAATTGCATTGAGATAAAGCCAGATGATACGGGAAACTTTGTGTTAGATTACATCATCGTCAGACAAAGAGTCTGAAATCAAATATTGGATTGTAAGGCGTACCCAGGAGCAAGTGTAGACTAAAATCACAATGTAGTAGTGATGAAGAATAGGCTCAAGTTTAAGAGGTTAGTCTAGAAAAATCAATACGCAAGTAACTAGGATACGGAAGTAATAAGGAATTAAGAGATACGCTTGAAGTTTCCTAACGCTATAGATACAGCAATAAGGAATAGCTCTGTAGGCAGTACCGTTGAAGAGGAATGGACATGTGTAAATCACACAATTCAGAAAGAAAAAAATATATAAAAAGAAGATAGCTGCGAAGAAACTATGCATAACAGAGAAATACTTCAGCTGATCGAAGAGAGAAGGAAGTAGAAAAATGTTCAGGGAAATCAGGAATACACAATTATAAGCCGCTTAGGAATGAAATAAGTAGGAAGTGCAGGAAAGTTAAGACAAAAGGGCTGCATGAAAAATATGAAGAAATCGAAAAATAAATGATCGTTGGAACGACTGACTCATCACGAAGGAAAGTCAAACCAGCCTTCGGTGAAATTAAAAGCAAGTGTGGTAACACTGACAGTGTTACCAGTGAATTGCGCTGTTAAATGAAGAGCAGAGACGGGATAGGTGAAAAGAGTACACTGAAGGCCTCTATGAGGGGGAAGATTTGTCTGATGTGTTGGAAGAAGAAACAGGAGTCGATTTAGAAGAGATGGGGGATCCAGTATTAGAATCAGGATTTAAGAGAGCTTTGGAAGACTTAAGATCAAGTAAGGCAGAAGGGATAGACACCATTCCATCAGAATTTCTAAAATCATTGGAGGAAGAGCCAACGAAACGTCTATTTACATTGGTGTGTAGAATGTATGAGTCTGGCAGTGCACCGTCTGACTTTCGGAAAAAAATCATACACACAATTGCGAAGATCGCAAGAGCTTACAAGTGCGAGAATTATCGCACAATCAGCGTAACAGCTCATGCATCCACATTGCTGACAAGAATAATATACAGGAGAATTAAAAAGAAAATTGAATATTTGTTAGATGACGACGGGTTTAGCTCTAGGAGATGTAAAGGCACCAGAGGGGCAATTCTGACGTTGTGGTTAATGACGGAAGCAAGACTAAAGAACAGCCAAGACACGTTCACAGGATCTGTCGAGCAGGAAAACACGTTTGACAATGTAGAATGGTGTGAAATGTTCGAAATTCTGAGAAAAACGGGGGTGAGCTATAGGGAGAGACGGGTAATACACATTGTGTACAAAAGCCAAGAGGGAATAATAAGAGTGGACGGCTAAGAACGAAGTGCTCGGATTAAAAAGTGTGTAAGACAGTGATGTGGTCTTTCGCCGCTACTGTTCAAACTGTACATAGAAGAAGGAATGATGGAAATTATGGTTCAGGAGTGGAATTAAAATTCAAGCAGAAAGGATATCAATGATAAGATTTGCTGATGACATTTCTATCCTGAGAGAAAATGAAGAAAATTACATGATCTCCTGAATGGAATGAACAGTCTAATGAGTAAGGAACATGGATTGAGAGTAAATAGAAGAAAGACGAAAGTAATGAGAAGAGTGAGACATTTAACATCAGGATTGGTGATCACGAAGTAGATGAAGTTACGGAATTCTTCTACCTAGGCAGCAAATTAACCAGTGGTGGACGGAGCAAGCAGGACATGAAAAGCAGATTAACACTGGTAAAAAGAGCATTCCTAGCCAAGAGAAGTCTACTCGTATCAAACATGGGCCTTAATTTGAGAAAGAAATTTCTGAGAATGTACGTTCGCAGTACAACGTTGTCTGGTAGTGAAACATGGGCTGTGGAAAAATCAGAATAGAAGAGGATCGAAGCATTTGAGATGTGATGCTACAGACGAATGTTGAAAATTAGGTGGACTGATAAGGTAAGGAATGAGGAGATTCTGCGCAGAATCGGAGAGGAAAGGAATTTGTGAAAAACACTGACAAGGAGGAGGTACAGGATGATAGGACATGTGTTAAGACATGAGGGAATGACATCCATGGTACTAAAGGCGGCTGTGGAGGCAAAAACTGTAGAGGAAGACAGAGACTGGAATACATGCAGCAAATAATAAAAGATGTAGGCTGTAAGTGCTACTCTGAGATGAAGAGGTTGGCACAGGAGAGGAATTTGTGGTGGGCAGCATCAAACCAGTCAGAAGACTGATGGTTCAAAAAAGACACACACAAAAAAAGGAACAGACAATGTTTGGGACTAGTCTGAACAGTTGTTGAAACGTATCAGTCAACGTTCCCCCAATCTGGTAGCATTGCAGGATATTATGATCAATGAGTAGCGTCTTGTGGATACGGCATACATGAAGAGACCTGGGGGCTGTTTTCCTCGCCGAATTAAAGTCATTATCAAAGCAGGAGGTGGTGTCATACTCTATCACCTTTATGTCTCTTGGTACGACTAATTTTTCGTCCGGTGTGATTGACACCTACCCGCGGGCCCGAGACCGTTAGGCATGTACATTTAATTGTACTCAGTGTAAAGGTCACTTTTTCGAGTCGTGCTGGCGCAAGAAGTCTTCAGTAGCAGTATCTGATCTGAAAGGGAGGAGATATTACACTGTGACTGATTCTTCTCTTCTCAAAAAGTAAACTACACTGATGAGTTCTTGATCTGCCACCCAGTTTAAGCGGCGAGGAGATCAGTGCCGGTTGTTACTGAAGATTTTTGTGTAGGTAATAACTGTTGGTTTTTCACGTAGCTTATCCACTGCAACCACAATATCTTTACGTTTTTTAAGCTTGCATTGTTACTGTCGTTTGAGAGAGCATTGTAACATAAGAGTAGGCGTATGTACACAATGTTCACCTTAGTGTGTACAGCTGTGAATGACAGCAGTTGCAAGAGTAAAATGATATTTTCTACATGCAATTCTAACAATGTTATCGCAATGGGAAATACATAAATCTACATATACATCTACATCTACATGGATACTCTGCAAATCACATTTAAGTGCCTGGTAGAGGGTTCATCGAACCACCTTCATAATTCTCTATTATTCCAATCTCGTATAGTGCGCGGAAAGAACGAACACCTATATCTTTCCGTACGAGCTCTGATTTCCCTTATTTTATCGTGGTGATCGCTTCTCCCTATGCAGGTCGGCGTCAACAAAATATTTTCTCATTCGAAGTAGGAAGTTGGTGATTGGAATTTCGTGAGAAGATTCCGTCGCAACGAAAAACAGCCCAAATACTGTATCATTTATGTGACACTCACTCCCATACTTTGCGGTAATACGAAACGTGCTGCCTTTCTTTGAACTTCTTCGATGTCCTCCTTCAGTCCCATCTGGTACAGATCCTACACCGCGCAGCAGTCTTTAGCGCTCATTTTTATGACCTCATACTTTTCGTTACTTAGGGTCAACTGCCAATTTTCGACCCGTTCAGATATATTTTCTAAATCGTTTTGTAATTTGTTTTGATATTCTGATGACTCTATTAGTGGAAAAACCGGCAGCGTCATTTGCAAACAACCGAAGACGGCTGCTCAGATTGTCTCCCAAATCGTTTATATAGATATGGAACAGCAAAGGTCCTATAACACTACCTTGGGGAACGCCATAAATCACTTCTGTTTCTGACTTAGCCGATGACTTTCCGTCAATTACTACGAACTGTGACGTCTCTGAGAGGAAATCACAAATCCAGTCACATAACTGAGACGATATTCCATAAGCACGCAATTTCACTACAAGCCGCTTGTGTGGTACAGTGTGAAAAGCCTTCCGGAAATCCAGAAATACGGAATAGATCTGAAATCCCTTGCCAATAGCACTCCACACTGCACGTGAATAAAGAGCTAATTGTGTTTCACAGGCACGACGTTATCTAAACCCATGTTGACTGTGTGTCAAATGGCTCGGAGCACTATGTTTCCCCAGGCTGTGGCTAGGCCATGTCTCCCCAATATCATTTCTTTCAGGAGTCCTCGTTCTGTAAGGTTCGCAGGAAAGCTTCTGTAAAGTTTGGAAGGTAGGAGACGAGGTACTGGCAGAAGTAAAGTTGTGAGGACGGGGCGTGAGTCGTTCTTGGGTAGCTCAGTTGGTAGAGCACTTGCCCGCGAAAGGCAAAGGTCCCGAGTTCGAGTCTCGGTCCGGCACACAGTTTTAATCTGCCAGGAAGTTTCATATCAGCCCACACTCCGCTGCAGGGTGAAAATTCTCCTTCTGCTACCAGTGTTTGTTCCGCTATCATATAATCATACAATAAAGGATCCTTCTTTCTATGTATTCGCAATACATTACATTTGTCTATGTTAAGGGTCAGTTGCCACTCCCTGCACCAAGTGCCTATCCGCTGCAGATCTTCCTGCATTTAGCTGCGATTTTCCAATGCTGCAACTTATCTGTATACTACAGCATCATCCACGAAAAGTCGCATGGAACTTCAGACACTATCCACTAGGTCATTTATATATATTATGAAAAGCAATGGTCCCATAACACTACCCTGTGGCACGCCAGAGGTTACTTTAACGTCTGTAGAAGTATCTCTATTGAGAACAACATGCTGCGTTCTGTTTGCTAAAAACTCTTCAATCCAGCCACACAGCTGGTCTGATATTCCGTCGGCTCTTACTTTGTTTATCAGGCGACAGTGCGGAACTGTATCGAATGCCTTCCGGAAGTCAAGGAAAATGGCATCTACCTGGGAGCCTGATAAACCCTTCCTTCAGATTGTCGTAGAATATGGCGTGATTCATCATTCCAAAGTACCATCCACCAGACACCGTTAGGCGGCTTGCGGAGTATGATGTAGATACATAGCAAACCACTCGTTTATAGTCATCCACTGTCGTGCTGTGTCGTTCTACACAGCACCTCAAGCGTCGCCTACACTGACTTACAGAAACGAGTGGCTTATTAGGAGGTGCTCGACGATTGTACCACATTCGTTCCAAATCTCTACGCACAGTTATAGTGCTAGCTCGAGTACTGATAGCATTTTGGAGCTCACAAGTGATTGCTCCCGCTCATTTCATGTGATTCGAAAGTCCCTGTCCGTCAGTAAATGAGGTGTGCGTGGTCTCAGTTTAGGTGTGCTTACTCCTTCGCGTTTACTTTTCACAATCATATCACCAACAATGGACTTGGACAACTTTAAAAGGATATAAGTATCCCTGATGGTTTTGTTACTCAGGTGACATCCAGTGACTAGACCATATTCGAAGCCAATGAGCTCTCTCACCCAAGCAGTCTGCTGTCACAGCTTCCCCATCGACAACGCGATACTCCCTGCCTACTTTAATAATGGCGGATCCATTTTTAGTGACAGCTAGTCGTCAATTCAGCTTTACATACGGGCGTCCGGATAGTTTCGATATGATGGTGCATTTACCTAGGAAGCGCATTCAACAGTTTCAGTGGTTCAGCAATCAAATGGTTCAAATGGCTCTGAGCACTACGGTACTTAACGTCTGAGGTCATCAGTCCCCTAGAACTTAGAACTACTTAAACCTAACTAACCTAAGGACATCACACACATCCATGCCCGAGGCAGGATTCGAACCTGCGACCGTAGTGGTAGCGCGGTTCCTGACATTATGTTATTTTTTAAGTAAAAAAAATGGTTCAAATGGCTCTGAGCACTATGGGACTTAACATTTGTGGTCATCAGTCCCCTAGAACTTATAACTACTTAAACCAAACTAACCTAAGGACATCACACACATCCATGCCCGAGGCAGGATTCGAACCTGCGACCGTAGTCGTAGCGCGGTTCCAGACATTATGTTATTTTATAAGTAAATATCATACCGCTCGAAAGAGATTTGCTATGATTTAGTTGGGACACGATTGGACTCTGTGTAAATCGAAGGTGGAGGGGAAGAAAGGGAAGGGAAGGGATTGCGGAGGGGAAGAAAGGGAAGGGAAGGGATTGCTGATGTCAGCCGCATAAGGACATTACGCGGGATCAGCGGCGACGAGTGAAAATGTGTACAGACCGGAATTCGAAGCCGGGATCTCCTGTTTACAAGGCACTGACGACTGCGCCTTCGAGGACACAGTGTTATCGCAACTGCGCGGACTATTTCAGCACACCTCACATCCCCACCGAATGCCACCTATCTGGAGTCCCTGTCTATTTCCTCCATGCTCGCTGCTCTGTGATTCCGCAAGAGGTTGGACGTAGTTGCGCATCCGCACTGAAAAAGGTGAATCCATTTCCCAACTGGACGAATCAGTTATATGAATGCGTGGTGTCTGTTCTTTCGGACGTGTTCCGGAACCGCTGACCGCCCATAACAGCATACCTGGGATGGCGATGTGCTGTAAATTCTCACATACGGAATTTCCAGCACACGTTCCTACACGGACTATTCGTCAGTTTTGAGAGTTCATTGGAAATTGCACACTCTCTTTTCAACAAAAAATCTCACGAAGGTGCTGATAACCTCGGTTTATCGTGGCAACAAAATCGGCAAATATTACCTGTACACATAATTTGTGTAAACACGTTAAGTTCTGGCTTTTACCTGTAAGCAGGACACTGAAAATCTGTTTCGCCTTCCGTTAATGAATAACGAAATGGTTGTGTGGTATTATTAGCCAGGAGACCCCAGGTGGGGTCTTTGGCCTGCCTGTGCTAGTCTTTCTATCTGACTCCACTTCTGCGACTTGCACCTCGATGAAAAGGAGAAGAAATTATTAGGATGAAACAAACGCCCGAGCGGATGAAATCTTCCACCAAGCCGGGAATTGAACAAATTTAACACCAGCGGAAAATGCTCCTGTCGGAGCACAAAAAGGCGAATACATTCCTCTTCAAAACACTTGTCAGAAAAGTGGGGCCGCGCGGAGTGGCCGCGCGGTTTGACGTGCCACGCATGTCACGGATTTCGCCGCCCCTTCTGCCGGAGGTTCGAGTCCTCCCTTGGGCATGGGTGTGTGTGTGTGTGTTGTTCTTAGCATAAGTTAGTTTAAATTAGTTTAAGTAGTGTTTAAGTCTAGGGACCGATGACCTCAGCAGTTTGGTCCCTTAGGAATTCACACACATTTGAACACTTTTTTGAAAAGTGGGGAACCAGCTGCTTCAGTCCTCATTCCGCCTTCCTCACTAAAATTTTTGGTGCGCACAATTATTCAAGCTCTTAACTCAGAACAGTGTAAACCTGTTTATCTAGTCTCTTTAAGCAGTTAAGCCTCCATACTCAGTCTCCCTGTCACTGCCACTGTCTATTGTGTCTCTCTCCGTCTCTTTTTTTCTCCCACTGGTTTACAATATATCATACTGCCACCGTCTTTTCTCTCAGTTACACGGTCTTCTTTAGTCTTCCTTTCCCACTGCCACCGTCTCTACCATACCTCAGCAGCGCAAACATTCTTACCCACGTGTTTAAAATTTGGGTCCAAAATTGCGTCCTCCCACATACCTACCCGTTAAAGTTCGCCTTTCTGTGAGGGTCCAGATTCCCAAGACCTATGTATGGTGTCCACTAATATATATTTTTCATTTCCACTGTCTCCTCTCTCTTTCACTCCCACTGCTTCTATCTACACCCATCTCTCTTTTGCTGGAACTGTCTCTCGCAGACGATCAATATCTCCTCCCTCTTTGGCTCCCACTGCTATCTCTCTCTCTCTCTCTCTTTCACTGCCACTTTTCGTCTCCTCTCTTTTTCTGCCACTGGCAGTGTCTCCTCTCTCTTCCACCGTCGCTGTCTCTTTCAGCACAAAAAAGTGCCAAAACGTTCGCATACCAAAATTTTTGGTGAGAAAGGCGGAATTATAATTGAGGCAGATGGATCACCACGTAACTGTCAGTTAAAGAGGAACATATTCGCCTTTTGTATGCACGGCAAGAGAATTTTTCCGCTGTTTCCCTACTTTTCACTGCTGCAGCAGGGTGTGCTGCTTATATAAAACGAATTCTATAAATCAATAAATTGTTTAAAATTTATTTATATACTTCGACACAATGCACGTTGAGACATACAAACAGCAAATAAATATAGACCATATAAGATTAACACAAACTCGTTTGCTTTAGATTATTTCTGGATAGTTTTTTCATCGATCGCAATTCTTCTAAAATATCTGGCCTATAATTTGTATCAATAAAAGAGCAAAAATTTTGTTATAATATTTTACTGAATTTGCGCTCTTTACATTTTTACATAATTTTTCACGGTCATTTTTAAGTTCTTTTCGGGCTAGTTACGACCATTGTGGCCCATTTCTTGTCACTACAGTACCATTTTGGACATATTTGTATAGCTATGAAAGAAATATTACATGGAGACAACCCGTCATAACGCTTCATTGGCGAAAAAATGTTGGCTAAAAAGATAGTTTGGTGAGCTTAGAATCGTTGCAGTGACCGTAGAACCATTGTCATGTGTTCACTACGTTAGGCAACAGTACAATTATGCTTCAGACCAGGTATTACATGCATACGTACGGTAAATCTGAACCTCTGGATCTCGGTAACGGATGAAGATATAAGAAAAGGTTTCGAAGCTCCCCGGGAATATCATCTCGTGAACGTATGCCTAAAAATGTCGGTGGTAGCATCTTAAAATCACGGTTTTTCGGAGTTTTCTCAGGAACTGGCATGAACAAATATTTCTTCTATAAGATGCGTAAGGATGCGTAAGGCCCACTCTAGGCCACATCCGATGCAAAGGAACCAACCAATCAGCTCAGTATGCCATGGCTGGAGGAAGAGCGTAATGTTTAAATTTTGTTCCTCTGCTCTCGGATAGTTGCACTATAACTGTTCTCTCGATTGTATTGTATTGTATTGTATGTTAACCGGGGACCTAGAAACGACGGAGAGGCTCCGTCCCCGCCGAACCCGCAGTGGTCCACAACCCCACGACGACTACCGCAGTCCACTTCACCCCTCCGCCGCCCCACACCGAACCCAGGGTTACTGTGCGGTTCGGGCCCCGGTGGACCCCCCCCCCCCCCCCCCCAGGGAACTTCTCTCACCAGACGAGTGTAATCCCTATGTTTGCGTGGTAGAGCAATGGTGGTGTACGCGTACGTGGAGAACTTGTTTGCGCAACAATCGCCGACATAGTGTAACTGAGGCGGAATAAGGGGAACCAGCCCGCATTCGCCGAGGCAGATGGAAAACCGCCTAAAAACCATCCACAGACTGGCCGGATCACCGGACCTCGACACACATCCGCCGGGCGGATTCGTGCCGGGAACGAGGCGCTCCTTCCCGCCCGGAAAGCCGTGCGTTAGACCGCACGGCCAATCGGGCGGGCTGTTCTCCCGATAGGTACATAAATGTTCGCTATGCCAAGGGCTATTCAAAACCCATGACTCCTCATCTCTGTGATCAGTATAAACTGAGAAATGTCCTGAAAAATCGCATTTTCGTGCGTGACTTTTGGAAGCTGTTGTTACCGTGTACGGACCATTACAGGAAGAAAACACAGTAATATCACAATAAAACCACGAGCTAGTTGTGTTACCTGTAGACTTGGTGAGAGACAATCAAGGAAGTTGAATAGTTCAAAAAATGGCTCTAAGCACTGTGGGACTTAACAGCTGAGGTGATCAGTCCCCTAGAACTTAGAACTACTTAAACCTAACTAACCTAAGGACATCACACACATCCATGCCCGAGGCAGGATTCGAACCTGCAACCGTAGCAGCCGCGTGGTTCCGGACTGAAGGGCCTAGAACCCTTCAGCCACCGTGGCCGGCAGTTAAATAGTTGGGGAGAAAAATTCTAAGTAAACCTGTGCACAGGTAGCAGTGCACACACTCACACGACGGTTTATCCCCACTGGCTAGTGCCGCAGAAACCAGTGTTGATGAGTCCTGCTCATCGCGATCACACTGATGAATGGAGAGCGCGCCGCAGCACGTGCCGGTAGCCGGTGGGCGGCTGCGGTCAGCTCTGCAGCCTTGCACAGTGTCACGGCCGCCGGCAGCGCCTCCACTTCCGGCCACGGCAGCTGCTCCAACTGCCCTGCTTGCGTATCTGGTCGCCGCTACTGCGGCACTCTGCTCAGGCGCTCTCGCTCTTATTCAACAGTGCATCTCTTCCCCTTGCACCACTATTCGCAGCACAGCATTCTTCAATTCCACCCCGCATTAACTACTAACTTACTTGTGGGCAACTTTTCGATAGCGAACTAACTTTCCAACAAAACACCCACAGTAGATTATAACTACTAACATTCCTGATAGTCTGAAGAGGCGGAAAACCTCCCCATTCACGTCTACAAAAGACTAATCCAACCCATAGATACCGTTGTCTGGATTTCTGCGCCTCCCGAATTCTCTCTCTCTCTCTCTCTCTCTCTCTCTCTCTCTTTCTCTCTCCCTCCCTCTCCCTTTCTCTCTCCCTCTCTCTCTGCACAAATTTTGGAACCTCATGCCAAAAAGTAATGAAATATAGTAGAATTAAATCAGATAATGCTCACAGAATACAAACGTCTCAAAAATGAGATCGACAGGAAGTGCAAAATGGCAAAGCAGGGATGGCTAGAGGACAAATGTAAGGATGTAGAGGTAAGATAGATGTAGAGGTAAGATAGATACTGCCTACAGGAAAATTAAAGAGATCTTTGGAGAAAAGAGAACGACTTGCATGAATAGCAAGAGCTCAGTTGGAATCCAATACTAAGCAAAGAAGGGAAAGCAGAAAGGTGGAAGGACTATATAGCGGGTCTATACAAGGGCGATGTTCTTGAGGACAATATTATAGAAGTGAATGTAGATGAAGATGAAATACTACGTGAAGAGTTTGACAGAGCACTGAAAGACCTAAGTCGAAACAAAGCACCTGGAGTAGACAACATCCCATTAGAACTAATGACAGCCTTGAAAGAGCCAGGCCTAACAAAACTCTACTATCTAGTGAGCAAGATGTGTGAGACAGGCGTAATACCCTGAGGCTTCAAGAAGAATATAATAATTCCAATCCCAAAGAAAGCAGGTGTCGACAGATATGAAAATTACCGAACTATCTCTATAATAAGCCACGGCTGCAAAATGCTGACACAAATTCTTTACAGATGAATGGAAAAACTGATAGAAGCCGTCCTCGGGGAAGATCACTTTGGATTCCGTAGAAATGTTGGAACACTTGAGGCAATACTGACCCTACGATTTATCTTAGAAGCTAGATTAAGGAAAGGTAAACCTACGTTTCTAGCATTTGTAGAATTAGAGAAAGATTTTGACAATGTTGACTGGAATACTCTCTTTCAAATTCTGAAGGTGGCAGGGGTAAAATACAGGGAGCGAAAGGCTATTTACAATTTGTACAGAAACCAGATAGTAGTTATAAGAGTCGAGGGGCACGAAAGGGAAGCAGTGGTTGGGAAGGGAGTGAGACAGGGTTGTAGCCTATCCCCGGTGTTATTCAATCTGTATATTCAGCAAGCAGTAAAGGAAACAAAAGAAAAATACGGAGTAGGTATTAAAATCCATGGAGAAGAAAGGACAGTGTCTTGAAAGGAGGGTATAAGATGAACATCAACAAAAGCAAAACGAGGATAATGGAATGTAGTCGAATTAAATCGGGTGATGCTGCCGGAAGTAGATTAGGAAATGAGACACTTAAAATAGTAAAGGAGTTTTGCTATTTGGGGAGCAAAATAACTGATGATGGTCGAAGTACAGAGGATATAAAATGTAGACTCGCAATGGCAAGAAAAGCGTTTCTGAAGAAGAGAAATTTGTTAACATTGAGTATAGATTTAAATGTCAGGAAGTCGTTTCTGAAAGGATTTGTTTGGAGCGTAGCCATGTATGGAAGTGAAACATGGACGATAAATAGTTCGGACATGAAGAGAATAGAAGCTTTCGAAATGTGGTGCTACAGGAGAATGGTGAAGATTAGATGGGTAGAACACATAACTAATGAGGAGGTATTGAACAGAATTGGGGAGAAGAAGAGTTTGTGGCACAACTTGACTAGAAGAAGGGATCGGTTGGTAGGGCATATTCTGAGGCATCAAGGGATCACCAATTTAGTGTTCGAGGGCAGCGTGGAAGGAAAAAATCGTAGAGGGAGACCAAGAGATGAATACACTAAACAGATTCAGAAGGATGTAGGTTGCAGTAGGTACTGGGATATGAAGAAGCTTGCACAGGGTAAAGGGGTAAAGTAGCATGGAGAGCTGCATCAAACCAGTCTCTGGACTGAAGACCACGACGACAATGCTGAGAGAACAACATTACGGAACGAGGCACTAAAAGTAGATGAGTTTCACTATTCAACCTGTAAAACAACTGACGATGATCTAAGTAGAAGGACTGCAGAATGGTAATAGCGGTTCTGATAGAGAGAAGTTTAACGTCGGAAGCAAATTCCAGTGTTAGCATTGTTAGAAAGTCTTCTTCCGGAGGTATTTGTATGGATGTGCAACGTTGAACATAAACAGTTCACAAAAGAAGAGAACAGAAAAGTTTGAAACGTAGTACAACAGAAGAAGTTTGAGAACTAGATGGCTAGATCGAATAATAACATCACTGGCCTTCATATGGAGTATGTTCGCTTCAGTGGTGCTCTTTATATACCACAATTTTATTTGTTTGACGAAGCCGAAATGGCTGATGATTCTGACTGCACCATCACATGTAATGGCGTGATATGTATAACGCGAACAGTTTCTACTCAGGTATGAAGATGGTCATTACCGACCGAATTAATTACCTGATTACACATAAACATTGTGGACCAAGACTGGAATTATAGTGCAGCTGTACAAATGGCTGTGAGCACTATGGGACTTAACATCTGAGGTCATCAGTCCCCTAGAACTTAGAACTACCTAAACCTAACTAACCTTAGGGCATCACACAGATCCATGCCCGAGGCAGCATTCGAAACTGCGACCGTAGCGGTCGCGCGGTTCCGGACGGAAGCGCCTAGAACCGCTCGTGCAGCTGTACAATTAGGTTAGTATTGCATTTATGAAATTTTAAACGTAAAATCCTTTCAGAATATCTCTGATATACAGTTGTCTTATCTTTCGATATTTATCTCATATATTGTGTTGTCTATCGTGTTTAAGGGGTGGTTTTTAAGCCGATCTCACTTACAGGAAGGTGTGTGTGGCTATTATTGAGTGATCGGTGGTGCACAACATCGCCACCTGCAGCCACAACGGAATCTCCGTTCAATATTATTTAACCTGCCGCAAACGAAAGCTTCAATAAATGATATTCAGCTCAACCTCGTACTTCAAGAAAATGCAGCCCTCCATTCGCAACCACTAAAATCTCGGTTTACATTTAATATCGATCAATATTAGAACTCGGTATCGTCTTCTTGGTTTGATTTACACATACGTAATCATTAAATTCCTTTGTGTCTTTTAATTATTTGTCTGAGTTACGACATTTATATTTCTATTTTTTTATTCTAATTCTCTGTACAGCTGTTCATTTTGTCCTAATTCTTGTACTTGTCTGTTGATAATACTACGTTTTCTTAAGTTCCTGATCCTTTGTCCCTGACACGCCCGTTCGTGTTCTTTGCTAGCTATTTATTTCTGCGAAGATTTTGATTTCATTTTCCCCCCGTCTGTAAGAGGGTACGAACCTCTTCATATAGTAGTGAAGTACTGGAGCTTTCGCTTCTAGGCCAACTGACCAGCCTTACTGTCTGACAGAGAGTTATCGAGCAGCAGGAAAGCACCACTTCTATGGCGCCACGCGCCTTTCACCCCTTCCTGTAGGCGCCGCACCATAGGAGTGCAATGTCCAGGATCCACGCGGCTTTCGCCTTTGTGGACACGTAATACGATTGCAATTCAAACTGCATCTTCTAAATCTACTTCTATACACCGAAAGCAATTTTATGGCGTGTGGCGGAAGATGCTTCTGGTATGCTATCTTTCCCCCCTCGCTGTTCCATTAACGAGTGGCACACGAACATTTCGCGAGAAGTATGTGCGTGAAAGTAATATGTTTTTCGAGTCTTCCTGGAACGTAAGCAATCGAAATTTCAACAATAAACCTGGTCGTCATACACAACGCCTTTCTTGTAGTGTCTGCCACTGGAGTTCGTTGAGCTTCTCCGTAACGCTATCCTGCAGAGTAAACGACGCAAATCGTTGGATTTATCTATTCCTTCTATTGATACCAGACTATGAATGATATTCAATAATCTCTTATGTTAAGCCCAGACTGATGAAAAGTACTTATCTTGTGGATGAATTACACGTTCTAGTCAGATTAATGTGGCCACTGTTTACATTGCCAACGTGCAATAACCAGTCACAGACGGCAGGCGACAGCCTAGTAGAGGAGGGTAAAACGCAACAGTTTATCTGACGTCCGCAAGGACATGATCTTTCACTTTTGGGCCGAGGCTAAGTTTGTAAACTGTTCACGTGTCACTGTAGTTGTAGTATACAAAACTGGCGCCGAGGGAACTCTGGTTCATCACGGGTCATAGATGACGGGGGTGAAGGACGGCTGTGGAGATGTGTACGGCAGAATAGACGTGGAGCTATTGTGCTACTTACCTCCTAGATGAACGAAAGGGGTACCAACAGCGTCTCCGTTCAGCTATCGTTGCTACGTGTGGTCATCCGCGGCAGCCGCCGGGTTCACGCGTCCATGCTGACTGCTGTTTATCGGCGACGAAGGCTGGAAATTGCACGCCAATACTGCAACTGAACGTTCACGGAGTAGCGACAACTGGCCTTTCCAGATGAATCGCATTGTGTGTTCCATCGAACAGATGGTCACTGGCGTGTGCGGCGTGAAAAGTCTGAAACGAAACATGCTACAACAATGGTCGGTAGGGTGCAGCCCGGAGAAGGGAGCGTTATGTTCTAGGGCAGGGCCGGCCAAACGCTGCACAGTGTGCAGACGTGCCGAAGTGCTGCACATGTGCGACAGCGAGCGACAGCGACATCTGTTATTAGACATGCGTCCTAAATGAACGCTCCACTTCCCTGTTTATGTGGTACAAGCAAGAGCGCAACATACCCAGTCTTGTTTACAAAAAAATGGTTCAAATGGCTCTGAGCACTATGGGACTCAACATCTTAGGTCATAAGTCCCCTAGAACTTAGAACTACTTAAACCTAACTAACCTAAGGACATCACACACACCCATGCCCGAGGCAGGATTCGAACCTGCGACCGTAGCAGTCCCGCGGTTCCGGACTGCAGCGCCAGAACCGCACGGCCACCGCGGCCGGCAGTCTCGTTTACTCCTGGTAACCGTAACCTTAACAGAGAAGTACTGAGAAATGGCAGGTACTGTGAAAAAGCAAAGGACGGGAGATCTATGTTCTCAGTCGTTTAAAAATGACTGGGAACTGTAATTCTTTTTTGTAGCCGTTGGTGAAAACTCACAGTGTTTGCTATGCCGCCGAATAATAGGCGGCCAGCGTAAGTTTTCAATTGAAAGACACTACAATACATACCACAAAGACGAGTGTAGTGTACTCAAGAGTGAAGAACGGCAAGCAAAATTAAATGTCCTTAAGAAAATGGATGAGACACATCAACTCGATTATCATTTCTCATGACCAGTGATAAACATGTTTGGATTTATTCCTTTCATAATTAAAAATTATTGTTTACTAACTGTGCATTAGTGCCTCATTCTGCTCCATGTTCATTATTATCAGGAAAGTTGGTCATTAAACCGATTGTTCCAATGTATACTTACATTTAGGGATTTTTTTAATGTGTGAAGGGCTACGCTCAGCTGAAGTCGATAAAACGTAACATTAATCTAATTGTCGGTTATTATGCAGATTTCAGACAGAGCTGATGAAAGATGTAGCAATAATGGTATTGAAATAACAGGTGATCATCGAGAGGTCTGCTGTTATCATTCTATTCAGAGATCAGTGAGACAGAAATTATGTGAGTGTAACTGAGGGCACCGAGAATTAGTTGTAGGAAACCTTGCATTAGTTTAATGTTATCTGAAATCATGAATAAGGTTCGTTGGAAGTCGCTAAGTGCTCTCTTTCTTAAATACTAGATCAAAAACATTACTCGTAATTACGTGCCGTCAGTCAAGCTGCCTTAAAAAAAACCACGGTTGCTAACTGTATTACTTGTCTTACTGGGTTAAACTGTTAACATAGAAGTAGACGTCGCAATGAGTAGACTGCGACAGTATTTTAAATGTTTAATACGCGAAATACCTTCCCATGGTTGGCTTGCAAGCTGTGTAAAGCGCACTAGAATGCGCCGGTACAGAGCATCCCAGCAAGTGGATAAAGCGACATCTGTGTGTAGAACATGCACTACATGAACGCTGACGGCTGCGGCGTGCACGCTGTGACCCGGAAGTTGCACATGTGCAGGAGCACCGCACGCGTGCAGAATTTCTGGCCGGCCCTGTTCTAGGGAATGTTTTCGTGACATTGCCTGGGCTATCTTGTCATTCTGGAAGGCACAATGGAGCAACCCAAGTATGCATCTATCCTTGGGGAACATAATGAGGTTTTTGACAGGTGGACATATTAATGTGACTGGACAGCGTACACGGTGTGGCCGAGCGGTTCTAGGCGCTTCAGGTCGCAGGTTCGAATACTGCCTCGGACATGGTTGTGTGTGATGTCCTTAGGTCAGTTAGGTTTAAGTAGTTCTAAGTTCTAGGGGACTGATGACCTCAGATGTTAAGTCCCATAGTGCTCAGAGTCACTTTTTTTTGGACAGCGTACATTTACATTTTCTTAAGATTGTCCCACTGAGTCTCAATCTGGCACTGCTTTTTCTACATCTGAGTAGGCTTTTCAGAAATTTAATTCATTATATTTTTTAAAGAGATACTGATGTCTTTATTCCAAGCCACAAATCGAATTTATAACATGCAAATTTTGTTAATTGCTATTCATTTTTACTCACAACGCACACTTTAAAGAGCTACTGATGTGTAGGTAAGGTTCTGAATATGAAACTATTGGATACTACTGACTCTAGAAATACTTCGCAGCTCGTAAAATATGTATGGGCACTGTATATAATCCCTATCTCCGTCTCGTGCTCTCCTATCCCCACCCCCCTCGTCTCTCATTCCATCTCTTCCTGCCCCCTCTGTTATTCCATTTTCTCCTTCGTCTCTGTGTCGTTCTTCTCCATCTCCCCTCTGTCTCCACCCATCTCCTCTGCCCCCTGCCCTCCGACTCTCACACATGTTTAATGGTATTGCAGAGGAAACCTTGATTGGAAACTGAAGTCGCTTAAAATAAATGGGTAAAGCAGATGGGATCATTGGTGTACGGGGTATGAGAGAGACCTCTCTAGCTGCTGGGTCTATGAGGGCAGTGGCTTCAAGATAGTACTCCGCATAGTTATAATATGCGAACGGGTAGGATTACAAAGTTTCGAATAATTCAGGTTCCACAGTAGTATTCTAATCATAAGCCGATAAGCCGTAAATATAACTACAACTTTCATGTTTTCTGTGAAAAACGACTACGAGGAATAAAAATCATCACTCAAATGTTCAAATGTGTGTGAAATCTTATGGGCCTTAACTGCTAAGGTCATCAGTCCCTAAGCTTACACACTACTTAACCTAAATTATCCTAAGTACAAACACACACACACACATACCCATGCCCGAGGAAGGACTCGAACCTCCGCCGGGACCAGCCGCACGGTCTATGACTGCAGCGCCCTAGACCACTTTTTTATTATCATTATTTTTTTTACCAGGAACAGGGTAAATGAACAAAAGATCTTTATTGGAATAAACTTAAATACAACAGAAATGCCATCCTTCCCGGCGAAAATAACACAAGACATTATATTCGTACAAGGCGAGCAATTTTTTTTATGAACAAGGTGTAGGAAAAAAAGAATAATAATACTGATGTAAGCCAAGAGGTGTGAAGCAATATACAGTGGAGTGAGGGAAAAACCAGTGTGTTTTGGTATAGTGCATAAAAGAAAGGAGGCGCGTGTTACTGTGGGTTACAATGCAGAAAGTAGCGCGGGGAGTCTCAGATGTCAGCAGGGGGGGGGGGGGGGGGGGGAGTGCTGTCGGGTACCATCCAATTGAGCGGGGCTGACGTAAAGATCGCATGTAGGTAATTGGCGAAGAAGGCGCGGTAGTGCGGTCGGTGTTCGACTTCACTGTGGGCGGTTTGTAAGTACCGCCAGAAATCAAGGCGTGATTTGTCGCCATCTCTATTCACGTCGGTGATCGTCCATCCCTTGACCCATACAATCGCATGATTTTTGGTGGCGGGGAAATAAGTATTCTCAGGATGGATAAAAGTCCATGGGTCAATCGAGTCCGGCGGAACGCGGAGGTAACAGGCAACGAACTGTCGGGCAAGTTTGCAGACGTCACTGGTGGCAGCACAAGTCAGGTGATGGACATCGTCATCCATGAGGTGGCA
Source organism: Schistocerca cancellata (assembly GCF_023864275.1). NCBI lineage: Eukaryota > Metazoa > Arthropoda > Insecta > Orthoptera > Acrididae > Schistocerca > Schistocerca cancellata. Next base: position 418,697,840 of record NC_064628.1, on the reverse strand, counting down.
AATGGAACAAAGTGGCGTGTCCGTTAGTCCGATGGCGTGAAGACGATAATTTGTGGCGAATTTTTCATTTGCGACATGGTACCATGTTGCCCGGACGTTGGAGGGAAGAAAAGGCTGGCGGATATGACGCCAAACCCTTGGGCTACCGCTTGGACGGATGTCTCAGTTCGATATTGTTGCTGGATATGGAACGAAGCAGTGGCGTGTAAAAATCTTTAGGTCGAGGAGAACGCGTGGTCGGTAAGTGTGTGTGAACATAATTGAAGTCGACGATGAAATCAGAAATGTGCGTCAGATGGTGCTTGATGTGTCCGACTGGTACTAGTGGTGTTATGGTCGCGGGCACAAGAATTTCCAGCAAGCTGCGCGTAAGGGAGGTGCTCCCGTGCCACTGCTTGTGCCTGGTGGACATGTACAAGGACGCCGCTCGGAGTCGCACATTGACAAGGCCCAGGCCTCCCGCACTCGGGGGAAGGGTGAGCGTGTCGTAGCGGACCTTAAAGAGCGTACCGGCCGTAAGCAAGTATCCGAAGGCAGCGTGGAGGCTGCGTCCAATAGTTGATGGCAGTGGGAGGACCTGTGCGATGTGGACCATTCTGGACGCCACATGTTGATCGAAGTATTGGACACGTTGTAAGGAATCGAGTCGTCGGAGAAGATTTTGTCGCACCGTCGTGCGGATAGTTTGGAGTGCACGCCGAAAATTGATGGCAGCGGAAGGGCCCACTGTGGAGGTGAAAATGATACCAAGGTATCGTAGTTTTTGTACACACGGGAGAGGTGCTAAGTCGTCGTGTGAGAGGCCGCGTCCAATGGGCATCGCCGCGGATTTAGCCACATTCATATTACTGCCCGCTGCAGTGCCGTACGTTGATATCAAATCAAGTACCGTGTGTGTTTCACTCCGTGAGCGGATCAAGAAGAAGAGGTCGTCCGCATGCGCACGACATCGAAAACTGTGCTGTCGCAAAGTGAGACCAGAAAGGTGTCTCGTCAGACTCCCGATGAGTGGCTCCAGGCTTATGGCATAGAGTAGGGTCGAAAGTGGGCAGCCTTGACGTACGGAACGCCGGATCGCCACTGGTCCCGCCACACGGCCATTAACCTGAATCATCGATTCGGCGGTGCCGTACAGGCGCCGGATGACGTCGATGAAGGCTGGTGGAAAACACATGCGGTTCATCACAGAGAACAGAAAAAGATGCCGCACTTTGTCGAATGCACTGTCAAAATCAATGGCAACCATTGCGGCGCGGAGTCTGCACGCCGCTGCCAGTGCAATTAAATCGCGAGATTCTCCTGTGGCCGTGTGTATATTAACTGAGCCGCCCGGAGTTGCCTGTTCCGGGGATAGAATACTAGGCAGGACCTTGCGGCATCGCGTTGCCAGTAGGCGTGTAAAAATTTTATAGTCTGCGTTAAGCAGAGTCAGGGGACGGTAATGTGCTGTCGTCACACCTGGTGTCGGTTTGTGGATGGGTATAATAATTCCCGTGACAAAGGACGGCGGTACGGCGTTCCCCATCGTCAGCAGTTCATGAAACATCGTTTTCCACCGTGACGCCATTAGTTTGAGGAAAGAGCGATAAAATTCTATCGGCAATCCGTCGACACCAGGTGACTTATTCAGAGCACCTTTTTTGATTGCGTCGTGGACTTCATCATGCGTAATTGGCTCCATCAGCTCGTCGGCTTCGTCGCTGGTGAGGGTGCGAGTTACGTGTGGTAACACAGACTCCTCAGCGTGGTTGTTGGTAGTCTCCTCCTGGTACATTCTTCTGTAGTGATCGACAAAGGTACTGACGATTTCGGCCTGGCAAGTGACGTGCTGGCCGCGACAGGTGTTGATCTCGGTGATGAGCTGTTGTCGTCGATGTTTCCTATCGGAGGCGATATGATGCATGGTGGGATGTTCTTGTTCCGCGGAATCTTGACATCTGGTTCGCACCATAGTCCCCTGCAGTCTACGGCGTGTCAACGTTACAATTTGCGCCTTAATCCTGCTGCGTTCCCCCTGGGTGTCGGGGGGTGGGCGGTTGGGAGTCCAGGTCGCGGAGAACGGCGTACAAATAGTCGGTAGTGTGCCGGCGCCACGTAGCAACTTCCTTCCCATACTGAATCAAAGTACGTCGAATGGCAGGTTTGGCACATTCCAGCCACCAGGTCAAGGTCGTGCAGTATTTAGGTAAGCGACGTTCACAGGTGGCCCATGTCTCGGTAACACATTGAAGACATTCGGGATCATGAAGATGGGAGGTGTTTAGCTTCCTAGGTGCACGACTACGCCAGACCACTTGCTTGGGGAAGAGAATGTTGCAGATGTAGGCACAGTGGTCCGAAAAGGCCAGGGGCCAAAGTTCTGCACCTTGGACTGCAGGTGTGAGTTCCCGAGAGACGTAAATTCTATCAAGGCGGCTCGCGGAGTGACCCGTCTGGTAAGTATGTCCAGGCGCGTCGCCGTGCTGAACTTCCCAAGTGTCGCGGAGCAACAGATCTCGGACGACAAGACGCAGTTCTTGACAGGTGTTGTAGCGGGGCACTTGATCTTTAGGGTGCAAGACAAAATTAAAATCACCCCCAAGCAAGTAATGGTCGCAGCGTCCAAGAAACAAAGGAGCGATTTCTTCTGAATAGAAGAGTGCCCTGTCACGTCTGCGGGTGGAGCCTGACGGAACGTAAATGTTGACGATACGCGTCCCCATGACGGTGACGGCCATGCCTCTGGCAGATGGAAGGTATGTGATATCGGCCACTGGAATGCCTTCTCTGGCGTAGATGGCTACGCCGCGTCCCAGGTGGTCACCAGGAGGAGGATAAGTGTTATATCCCGCGACGTCTGGAAGTGTGGCCAAGTGTACTTCCTGTAGTACTGCGATGTCGACGTCCGACGCCCGTATCATCTCTCGCAGCAGTTGAAGTTTCACGGGTGAACTAATGGGGTTAGTGTTGATCGTCGCTATTCGGTAGGTTTGGAGCCGTACCCCGCCGTGGAGGGGAACTCCACCGGCGGAGGATGAAGAGGGGCGAGGCAACGGCGAGTCGTGCCGTACGCCACCTGACGGCGTTATCAGCGGCGTAACGATGCTTCCGTCTGGGGTAACTCTGTCCCCAGCGTGTGATCCGGGTCCTCATCGACATCCTCACTCCACACCATTGAAGGCGCTGTCGTTGTGATGGTCGTACGTTCCACTTCGGTCGTAGGGGCGGAGGACGTCTCGGCGATAGTCGCAACGGTGGAGTCCATTGGTTCAGGAGCACCTGGGCGAGCCAGTAGAGTAGGCATCGACACAGCCACAGTCAGCGTCATGTTGTAATGGCCCTGAGCACTATGGGACTCAACTTCTGAGGTCATCAGTCCCCTATAACTTAGAACTACTTACACCTAACTAACCTAAGGACAGCACACACATCCATGCCAGAGGCAGGATTCGAACCTGCGACCGTAGCAATCACGCGGTTCCAGACAGAAACGCTTAGAACCGCTCGGCCACGGCATCATGTTGTCGTCATTCGTATCGTCGTGCAGGTTTTCCGAGGCCTCGTCGGGTCGGACGGCCTCTGGAGCATCAGGGGGAGGTGATCCGTCTCTTTCCGAGACCGTACGGCGGGCGCCTCCTCTTGCGCCTCTTAGGTGAACGTTGTTTGCGGGTTCGTCCCTCCGTGTCGGAAGATGGAACGGAGTCACGCCGCTCTGAGAGGAAGGCCGTCGCGGGAACGTCAAATGAAGGGGCGTCCATATGATCGGGCGGGTGGGGGTCGGAAGTCGTCGCTGTTGGTAGTGGCGTCGGAGTATCTTCAGTCTGTGAGCGCGACGTGTCGGCCCCGGCGATATCCGTAGCAGCTGGAAGGGTCACCGGTACATGGTCCGACGGGCGGCGGCCGGTGGGAGGAGAAGAGAGCGCCGATGCGTAGGTGATCGGTAAAACCATCGTCGGAGTCGGAGGTGCCACGGTAGCGGCTGGTAATTGGGTGATTCGTCGCTGAAGACACTCAGATCTGAGGTGGCCTTCTTTGCCGCACCCAGAACAGGTCTTGGGTTGGCCGTCGTATATGACAGCCGCGCGGCACCCGCTAATTTGCAAGTAAGATGGCACGTGGCGATGGAGATCGATGGTGATCAGTCATACACCGTTAAGAACGGGGTATGTTTGGAATTGCGCTCAGCGTTCGACAGTGTGGCCATGTACAGTGCCATAGGGGCGGAAAGCCGCGATAACGTCTTCCGCCGGGAGCTCGAACGGGAGTTCAAAAACACGTATGGTGCGCATTCCTAAGCCGGCATGGTCGACAGTGACCGCTCCGACATTGCCGTCGGCGTGGCAAAAGCGTAATCCATGGTTGGTGTCACGAAGTATTCTTCCACATACCGCATCATTGACGACTTTGACGTACACAGTACTGCTTAATATGGACAAATGGATGCCCAAGATGTCGGAAGCTGGGCTCTTAGCAACGTCGCGTAGGAAGCGTTCCACTTCCAAGGCCTTTGGTCGTGCGTAGTCGTTGCAGAAGTTGAATCGCAATGTTGATTTCCTAAACCGGTTGGCCATGGTTCTAGAGCACGTAAGCGACACGTAAGTGATGGCCGCTGAAATGTAAACAACAGCGAGCGCGCGCGCTCCGCAGGCGGAAACAACAACACGTCCGCACTGCACGGCGGCGAAAGCCGGACTGTGACCACTCGGCTAATCCCGCCCGGCTTTTCACAGCACACCATTTTTTCTCGTAGTCAGTTTTAACATAAAACCTGTTACAGTGTAGCATAAAAAATATATAGCGTATGTCCGTCCGAACGTTTATTATAATATGAAGTAAATCGGCGAAGAACTTTCCGAGAAATTTGCTGATAACCTTTCTCCTTTATTTAGTACATATAGTATTCTAAGAGTCGTTAGGCGAATTTTCTCAGGTGTTTCAGCAGATATCTGCAATTCCGTTTTTCAATCGTGAAGTTGAAGCCACCCAAGACAAATACCTCTATCACGTTTTTCAGGCGACGTCCCGTGTCGACAAAAACCGTCGGTTTGCTTCCCTTCACAAACAAAATTATTTTTAAAGTGGATTCTTACATGCCCTTTCGACAAAGCGGTCCCATATTAGACTTGTGTGATATTTGCTTTATCAATATATATTAACAGGGACAATAAAACAGGAAAAATAACCGGCACTCCTATATAGCCAACACTTCCCCGTCCCGCGCCGATTGCTATTGCCAAGCAAACAGCTCTGCTGAGTCGCTGCTGGATTGCTGTTTATTCTTCGTGTGTTACTGGTTCAAATGGCTCTAAGCGCTATGGGACTTAACATCTGAGGTCATCAGTCCCATAGACTTAGAACTACTTAAACCTAACTAACCTAAGGACATCACACACATCCATGCAAGAGGCAGGATTCGAACCTGCGACCGTAGCAGCAGCGCCGTTCCGGACTGAAGCGCCTAGAACCGCTCGGCCACAACGGCCGGCTAGTGTGTTACTGTCCCTGTTAATAGATATGGATAAAATAAATGTCACACTAGACTAATCTGGGACCGCTCTGTCGAACGGGCATGCAAAATTACGCTTTAAAAATCATTTTGTTTGTAACGGGAAACAAACCGACTCTTTCTGTCCACACGGGGCGTCACATAAAACTCATGATGAGCGGTATTTGTCTTTGCTGGCTTCAGCTACACTATGCAAAAATGAAACTGTAAATGGCTGCTGAAACATCAGAGAAAAAGCGCCTGACGACTCTTAGGAGAGACAACATGTATATTTCATATACCATATGTACACAAAAAATGTATAAATTATGTCCGGTCGAACGTTTATTAGAGTTACGTATAAAAATCTGAGGGGTAGCCGCGTGGTCTTGGGCACCTAATCACGGTTCGCGTGGCTCCCCTCCGTCGGAGGTTCGAGTCCTCCCTCGGGCATGGGTGTTTGTGTTGTCCGTAGCGTAAGTTAGTTTAAGTTCGATTATGTAGTGTGTAAGATTAGGGACCGATGACCTTAGCAGTTAGCCGCCCGCTGTGGCCGAGCGGTTCTAGGCTCTTCAGTCCCGAATCGCACTGCTGCTACGGTCGCAGGTTCGAATCCTGCCTCAGACATGGATGTGTGTGGTGTCCTTAGGTCAGTTAGGTTTAAGTAGTTCTACGTCTAGGGGCTGATGACCTCAGATGTTAAGTCCCGTAGTGCTTAGAGCAATTTGAACCATTTGAACCTGAGCCGTTTGGTCCCATAAGATTTTACCACAAATCTACAATTTAAAAATCTGAAGTAAATCGATCAAGAACTTATTGAGATTTTTGGCAACAATATCAAACTGCGACTTGTATTTATATAGTAGTATAAATGGCGTTAATTGTGGAAAGTAACAGCTACTACCAAGGCTTAAATTTTTGGTTTCGGTTGAACTGAGAAATTCAAAACATTTGTGGAGTCTGGTAGAAGAATTCATTAATAACAATAAAAACTTTTTGTTCAAAATATTAAAATATGAAGTAACACTGGATTATAAAATATCCGAAAGGTAGGCATAAAGTCCTCCCGCCCCGTTGGTATTGCGAGGGTTAAGCGCTTGTGGTTCATTCAACGGTAAACTTTTATCGCTTCGTCGAAGTATGGGGCCCTCTCTGGCCACAACAGAGAAATATTTACATCATGAAGTGTGCAGCTGCTTCTCGCCAAGAGGCTACCACTTTCGTAATCACCTGGACGATTTGCTCTTGATGTGGAAAATTTCACCAACGATGCTGCTGCCAGAAATTTTTCGACAAGTTTCTTTAGTGCAGAAATTGACATTCACATTGAAATAGCGTCAGTATAGTAGTATGTCACAGGCTGAATGTGTACAGCAACGAACTGTATGTATTTTCTTTCTCCAGCGTTGCTTTACTGGTACTCGAACTTAATTTTCAAGCAGGACTTCTCTTGACAAGCAAAACTACAAACGGATGTGAAGGGAGCAACAAGTTAACCACTTACAGTCACGGAGGTCCTTCCATATTCCTCTAAAACCTACCACCCGACTTAGAACGTCAGGGACACACTCGTACTCGCTCCTTTTCGAAGAACTTACTAGGAAAAAGCTAATAACTTTACGTTACGTAAATACGCTAAGAGAAGCAATTTCGAGGAACAGACGAGTCTGTTACCGACACCGATAGATGCAAACAGTGATTATCCCTATGCAGTGTTTCCTCCTGCATTGAAATAAACAAAAAGAAATTTCAACCGCTCGACCACAAGGCTGAAGTAGCACTTCCATGCTCTCTGCTTCACCCCCCCCCCCCCACCTGCCTACCTGACACACCCACCGTCAATTTTCTAGCCACAAGGAAACACTAAAATAGCACTCGTCGATTGCTAGGCTACATCCGCGTTGTGAATCGTGTCGCAACTTGTAAATACCAACGAAGGAAATTCGCTCGCCGATTTAATGATTCATGGAGCCCACATGTTTAGGATAGTCACGATTTTTAGAGTTTTCTACTTCTGCCCGCATTGTCAGCAAGTCTCTCTCCTGGTCCTCTTCTAGCTTCTCCCAGCCCCATCAGTCCTGTAAGATTTACGATGGAAAAACTTCATACGAGCTAATTTACGACGCCATGAAATTCAAAAATTGTAAAAAAAAAATTGGAAATACAGGGATTTTTGCAGATTAAAAAGGCGAGAAAATTCAAAATATACCACTTATGCAAATTTAAAACGGGGGAAAGAAGTCACTGTGTCATACCTAGCCCACTCGTCCTACGTAACAAGAAAATAAGTCAATTGTACCATTCGAATATAGGACTGCAGTCTTTGTGGTCGTTACGAGTATACTAACATGTTTTATTCAACATATTTGCCCCAACCCATTCTTTATTTGCTTTAATGTCCTTTTCAAAGATTCTCCCAGCCTCAAATTTGTTTCACTTTACTTTGTGGAACTGAAGATGCTCCCCTGTTCTGAAGGTTGGGTGGCTGCAAGATCATCTTTTCTCAGTAAATTTACCGTGGGTCCTCCGAATTATCCCCTTCTTTGAAGTCCTTACGGATTTTTCTTTTTCTTAAAATTTCGTTAACAGTGCTAGTCAATGTACTGCGTATTACATCGCAATATGTCTTATAAGATTCTATAGGTAATCCGCCATGTTAGGGTGATCTATTTGATGGTGATTTGCAGATTATTTCGTACCCATCCTTGTTGCAAAATTCTAAACACAGATACATGTTATCTTTTTGTGTCAAGTTGACTAGAATATATGTTAATTACATAAACTCAACCACTTGAAAATGGCACAAAAGGCCGAAACCTGGGCCATAATTAAATAAACAACAATTCAGTCAAATGGCTGTGTGTTCGTTTAAAAATTATTGTATGACTGTTGCTCAGCAACATCAGAAACTTTTAACTTGACTTCTGTTCCAGCCAATAAGTTTTAAATGGAATTTTCATTTCTTTCGAAGGGAAATTTCTGGAAATAAAGGTACTTGTCCTTTAAGATTTGTGACTGCATTATATGCTTCCTGTGTCTGCTTTTAGCTCTTCTGTTTGATTTATTTTTCTGTACTTCCTATGTTTTATCAAGTGATATGTTATTTTCCCTTTATTGGAGATCCAGCTTTTGACTTTAAATCCTTCCACTTGTTGTTGCTTGTTAGAAAGTATTTTAGCTTTGTTTTTAATTTCTTGTACTTTTGTTTCTGGACCCCTACTTCGACTGTTGAGATCTCTTAAAACTGAGTAATGAAAATGTGATTGCGTTTTTAGTTTTTCTAAATTTTGAAATGCTGTTATTTATTGATGCTGCTTTCTGTGAGGTTTTGCTATTTTAATCTGGCATTCGATTGACGTGTCTTAAACTTTTAATTCACGTTCTTCTCATCTCGTATTTCAGTTCAGCGTCTTTTAAATGCAGGCCGGCCGGAGTGGCCGAGCGGTTCTAGGCGCTACAGTCTGGAACCGCGCGACCGCTACGGTCGCAGATTCGAATCCTGCCTCGGGCGTGGATGTGTGTGATGTCCTTAGGTTAGTTAGCTCTAAGTAGTTCTAAGTTCTAGGGGACTGATGACCTCAGAAGTTATGTCCCATAGTTCTCAGAGCCATTTGAACCATTTTTTTTAAAAATGCACTGAATTTAAGTAACACTGGTTTCGATATCTTTTTGTTTCCCATGTTTTTCACATTTATTGTAGCAGTAACTGCGCAATGATCCAGAAACATGCAGGAAAGTCTTCGATAGTCAAGATGTTTTTGATCATATTCTTTGAGATATACAGTCCATCTATAATACTGCAGAAGTTTTGCGCTACTTAACTCTTTGTGACTAGAGTCGGATGTTTTAAGATCCACTGTATTGTCTGATCTCAAATCTTTAACGAGGTCAGGACATTCATTGGAATAATTGAAGTTTGGAATCTGATCTTCCATGTGAATCACATTGTTAAAATCGCCAGCGATTGGTAACTGTACAAGGTTCTTCGTTAGTAAACAAATTATACACGGGCTGGACAAAAATGATGAAACGCCGCGAGAAATGCATGCTTGAACATAAATACAGATGTCAGCTACGTCCGCAGATTGTGCTGTTGTATTTGGCAACGACTGACATCCGTAAAATGTCCTCAATACATTGCAAGTATCTGTCGTATCTGTCGTGGTTTCTATTTACCTGTGAGTGTATTATACAGCATACGGCAAAAGCGGAAACAAATCCTTCGCCAAGTCACAAAGATTATGAAAGTGTGTATTGAGTGATCGTGACTGACGCTCATTGAAGATGATTGTGACCAAAAATGACACGGAGACAGTTACCAAAGCCCACACAGAACTGAATGTTGCACTCGCGAATCCAATCAGCAGCAAAACAATGCAAAGGGAGCTCCGTAAGGGGGAACTACAGAACGATCTGGAATTTTAAAACTACATATCAGCGATGAAAACTGCGTGACTACTGGACTGGACTGGACTGGACTGGACAACGGAAAAAAGGCATTTGGCCGGATGAGTCTGTATGCACTGTTTCCAACTTCTGGCCGAGTTTGCGTCCTAAGAGTGCAACATGGTGGAGGTTGGTGATGATTTGGGCAACCATATCTTAGTAGTCCTCCATGGGCCCCATGGTTACTCTGCAAAGTCGCATTAATGCCACGAATTATGCTATCATTTTGGCTGATGAGGTCTGTACCAATTACAGTGTTTGTTCCCCAATGGTAATATTGTGTCCCAAGACGACAGGCTCCCTGTTTACAAAGCTCGCATCGTCCAGAACTGGTTTTGCGAGCACGAGGATGACCTGTAGCATCTCCCCTGATCACTTCCCTCGGTCGCCAGATGTCAATGTCATTGAGTCATTGTGACCTACATGATTGCTGTCGACCTCTATCGTCGTTACCTAAACTTGCCACTATTTTTTAGGATGTGTATTCATCCATTCCGAGACGACTGTAAGCTGTCTTGAATGCCATAGGTTTTCCTACACCGTCCGTGTCGTGCTTTTGGCGTTTCCGTATATTTGATCCACTTCTTCCCTCCCGCCCTTATCGGCACTAAGGAAACCAGCTCCGTGTGCTCTGCTGACCGTTGTGCCCGAGCAGCTCTAGGCGCTTCAGTCCGGAACCGCGCTGCTGCTACGGTCGCAGGTTATAATCCTGCTCCGGGCATAGATGTGTGTGAGGTCCTTAAGTTAGTTAGGTTTACGTAGTTCTAAGTCTAGGGGACAGATGTCCTCAGATGTTAAGTCCCATAGTGCTTACAGCTATTTGAACGATTTGAACCTATAAAATGGAAATTTCAGCTGCAAGAACGTACCCCTAGAAGACTTAAACCATCGACGTCCACTCTTATTATTGCCTCTTGGCTCTTGTATAAAATGTGTATTACCCGGGCCGGCCGGAGTGGCCGAGCGGTTCTAGGCGCTACAGTCTGGAACTGTCCGACCGCTACGGTCGCAGGTTCGAATCCTGCTCCGGGGATGGATGTGTGTGATTTCCTTAAGTTAGATAGGTTTAAGTAGTTCTAAGTCTTGGGGACTGATGGCCTCAGATGTTAAGTCCCATAGCGCTTAGTGCCATTTGAGTTTGTGTGCCCTTTTTATACTGCCCAAATGGATCATATAAGTTTATAACAGTAAATTTTGCGGCTAGCTCCACTTTCCAAGCCTAGTTCCATTTCTCTGACTAGTATGCCTCTTTCCACAGAACAGCAGTTCCAGTCTGTTCTTCTCGTGCTACATATAGGTATTCGGTGTATCTTGATGTAGTGAATTCATCCACGAGGGCAAGCAGTTTTACTGAATTAAATGATGTTAACTTCTTGAACCAGGACAACATCACTTCCTGAGTTACATAAAAATACTTTAAATGCAGCCTTCCTTAATTCAGATGGCAGTCTATTAATATTTAAAATTGTGAAGGTGTATTCTTTCAGCATTTAGTGCGATTCCATTTAAAAAAAGCTACACTTAGTAATGATATCGCTATAAATTTGAACATAAGTTGATATAAATGTTACCCGTTACTTCACGTGTTTCTTCCCTGCCTTAGGAAGAAGTAGGCATGTGAACTCTGCTAACACGTTTTCAGATGAATTAAAATGGCACAGGCGTGCGGCTGCCCAACGTAATGCCAAGTGCATAGTAACAGCTGACATTTATAAAGAAAGGGATATGCTTCTGCAAGTCTAATTTTACTTGCCCCACACCATAAACACATGGATAGGAGAATCTGGAACCCAAGTTTTCCGTGTAGTTCGATATTATTGTACCATATCCTTTAAGAGCCGTATTTGTATGTTCATTAGTGATTTTAAAAGGGAGTTCAAAAATCGTAACAATTAGAAGTCCTAGTCCTTCCAAAGTAGCCTGCATCTCACTAATGGTCCCATCACTGTGTTGAAGAGGTACGTATGTATAATTGGAAAAAAAATTGAAATTTTTTCCACCAATAGATCTATAGCACGTTAGAAATAGTCTCCAGTTTTCAGAGTTATTTCGTGCTATAAATGGAGTAAAAGCCATATCGTTTCAATCAATGCGCAGTGCTACGCCCCCGTTTCTACATGTCTCTGTCCTTGTTTGCGATATTTTATTGTTTCAGAGAAGAAATCTGTTGAGTATATGAGATTGTGAGCCAATTTATGATGCCATTAATTACGATTTTTAAAGAATTGCACACATGATGGAACACAAAGCCCGAAAGAAAGCTTTAATAACCTCCTATAGAAGAGATGCCAAAGATAACATTTTTCTCATCCACTGTTGTTACAATGTCCTAATATGATAGTTACACTGAAGAGTCGGGATCCTTGTGAGACTAGGATTTGATGCACGTTGCTTTACTGAAGAAGATAGTTGGTATGACATTTTGAAAGTGATAAGTAACCCTTGAGAAGATATTCCTCACGTGATATGTGTCCTAAAAGTATCCAGCAACGTCCTGATCAAATTATTTGACAAAAAAATTGAAAAATCCTTATTACAACCAATAAAATAATGATGACATGTGCAAAATTTGTTTCAAATTATCTCTCAAACAGTAAAAGTTATACTAGCTTATTTGAAACCGGCTATTTTCTCATACGTCCCCCCGTAAATTTCAAACTATTTTGAATGACATTTCCAATTCTATAACGCAGTAGTGGATCCTCAAACTTAATATAAACAACATTCACCATGAATGAGGCATGTCCACCAATAACCTCCTCAAGAGGTATTTCGGCTCTTTCGATTAATCAGTTATGAATGTCATGAGGACTTGGTTTGACTTGGTTGCGATCAAACGAAGACTTCAATGTATCACGTCTTGCAATCGACGACATTTTCAAGTCAGATTAGATGTTGTGATTAGCTACGATACAACACCACAATGTCAACATGGTACCTACAACCAATAGCCGCAACCGAATGAAAGTTTTCTATTTGTATGCCTACTCCTAAAGCTCTGCGTAGGACAGCAAGCCGTAACGGCAAACGCTTGCGCACGCAGCGGCTGTAGAGACCGAATTACGCGTTCTTACCAAATCCAAGTTCTGCGAAAAATAATGATGGCATGAGAGGTCTTAAGAGTTTTTAACCTCTTCTTTATTAATAACGGCTTACCGATAATTTACGAGTTCCAGAAAGACGCAAATCAGCTGTGGACATAGCTTCCCATCGCTCTCCTTTATGCCCGTCTCTTCGGATCGTAGTTGCCGTTGCATTTTTATTTTTCGTCAGTTGCTCACTGTATTTACCTATGGGTGTGCAGTAGTCTTTGATCCGGATTCCAGGGAGGTAAATAGCCATCCCTTTGATGTGGACCAGTTGCGGAACCAAACTGGGTTAGCTACAATAGCATGATAGAAAGTGAAGTAGTGAAACACATACGCCCTCCCCTTCTCCCAAGTTTTATCCAAGAGATTAATAATATTAAATCTGGGAACGCAGATGAAGGAATTCCACTCCATATTCCTACACAAACGACACAGTGATCAGACATCAAATTTAATTTTTCGCACTTATCGGTGCTTATACACCAAGTATGACAGAATAGCATTATTAGTCAGAAGATACAATGCATTTACAGCAGACCATAGCTAACACTACGTCGATGTTTACTATCGTACAAGAGGCAATTACGTTTCGACTCCAATATTTTTTTGCGTAACTTTTACGAGTATTAACGCATAGCACCACAGCGTCATGTGATTTCTCGAGACAAACTCGAGAGAGCATTTACAAATTTATAAAATACTTTGCTCCAAACCCGCAATCTAAACATACTTCCTAAAAATCTTTTCTACCGTTGGGTTAATATAAGTATTTTCTTGCTTTTGAAAACTAGTATTTATGACAGAATTTTTAGCAATGGCTTATCGCAAAATTAATTCGTTCAGTAAGTAATGCAACAAATTTTTAGCTAAAAGCAAGTTGGTTTTACTCAGGATTCCAAGACATCATACTGTTCCCCAGTCTTTTGGTTACAAAATTCCATTTTTCTATATAATCGATTCAATGAGATGGCCTTTCGCCAGGTTCCTGTGAGGGCCTTTATGTCCGAATGACACCACTTTACTGGTCGACGTCGGAGCCAGCACCTTGCTGCATCAGTAACCTCCCCATTGTCCAAGTACTGCTTCCCGCGGAGTGCATCCTTCATTGGGCCAAACAGTTGGAAAGGAGTGCGAACCCGGATTGTAAGGTGGATCAGAAAGAAAAATGAAGTTTTGTGAGCTCCTCTTGGATGCGAAGACTTGTGTGAAGCCATGCGTTGTCATGGAGAAGGAGAAGTTCGTCTGCATTATTGTGGCGACGAACACGCTGAAGTCGTTTCTTCAGCTTCTCGAGGCTAGCACAAACTCCAGAGTTAATCGTTACACCATGAGGGAGGAAACCAAACGGGATAACCCGTTCAGAGTCCCAGAAGACCGTCGCCATGGCTTTAGCGGCTGAGGGTACGGCTTTGAACTACACTCATGCTCATATATTAAGGATTATGCTGATACATGGTGAAACAACGCTCTGGTGGGCGGTTTTCGGGCTTAAATCACCTCGGGATATGACCATACGGTGCATTTGACCTGTGGTCGTCGCACGGTGGCGCTGGCAGCAGTCCACATACGAAGAGGTGTGTTGGTGCATGTCAGAGTAGAGTGCAGCGAGGAAGTGTGCGGATGTTTTCAGACGTGCTAATGGTGACTGTGCGTTGAAAATGGCTCAAAGAACACATATTGATGTCGTTATGAGGGGTAGGAATCTAGGGCGACTGGAGGCTGGTCAAAAACAGCAGGTAGTAGCACGGGCCCTCCGTGTACCACAATGTGTGATCTCAAGATTATGGCAACGATTCCAGCAGAAAGAAAACGTGTCCAGGCGCTGCAGTACGGGACGTCCACAGTGTACATCACGACAAGAAGACCGATATCTCACCATCACTGCCCGCAGACGGCCACGGAGTACTGCAGGTAGCCTTGCTCGGGACCTCACCGCAGCCACTGCAACAGTTGTCTCCAGACACACAGTCTACAGACGACTGGACAGACATGGTTTATTCGCCCGGAGACCTGCAAGGTCCACTGACCCCTGGTCACAGGAGAGCCCGTAAAGCCTGGTGTCAAGAACACAGTACATGTTGACTGGAACAGTGGTTCCCGGTCATGTTCACGGACGAGTCCAGGTATAGTCTGAACAGTGATTCTCGCCGGGTTTTCATCCGGAGTGAACCAGGAACCAGATACCAACCCCTTAATGTCCTTGAAAGGGACCTGTATAGAGGTCGTGGTTTGATGGTGAGGGGTGGGATTATGATTGGTGCACGTACACCCTTGCATGTCTTTGACAGAGAAACTATAACAGGTCATGTGTATCGGGACGTCATTTTGCACTAGTATGTCCGCCTTTTCAGGGGTGCAGTGGGTCCCAACTTCCTCCTGATGGATGAAAGCGCACGGCCCCACGGAGCTGCCATCGTGAAGGAGTGCCTTGAAACAGAAGATATCAGGCGAATGGAGTGGCCTGCCTTTTCTCCAGACCTACACCCCATCGAGCACGTCTGGGATGCTCTTCGGTCGACGTATCACTGCACGTCTTCAAACCCATAGGACACTTCAGGAGCTCCGACAGGCACTGGTGCAAGAATGGGAGGCTATACCCCAGCAGCTCCTCGACCACCTGATCCAGAGTATGCCAACTCATTGTGCGGCAAAACAGCGAGCACACACACTTGAGAGCCCCATCTAGTGGGCGAATTTGTCAACACTTCCAATAGAAAGGTCCATCTGTGGAGTAACCTGTTTGACTGTGATCCGCCGATCACCTCGAATGAGAGAGTTTGCACGTACCAACATTAGACGACCTTGTTTCGGCGGTGACTGAAGCCTCACCGTGCTTTTGTTCACTACCAGGTCTACGTAAACAATCTACAAACGCCTACAAATATCTGTGATGCTCAGATTTTCCGACAAAAGAAACTTAATGACAGCTCTCTGCTTGGACCGCACCTTCGTTGCAGACGCCAGTTTGAAGACTACGTATAGCGCCGCCACCTATAGAAACTTCGCGAAACTGTGGGGGTGAAGTGAATATTCCACGATGTTCCACGACAATTTCCGCATTTTTCAACCGAAACTGACCGAGAACAAAAATATGTTACATTACTTATTGAACGCTCATCGTGGAACATCGTAACTGGAGTCTACAAACGAAAAGTTCCATATACCACATACCACAACTAATTTCATGAGTAAAAGGCAATTTAAATATTGCTGAAATTGTTATGGCTCAAGTATCGTGTAAGAATCCAACACTATTAAGTTATAGACAAGTTGGCCAGTCAAACTGTTGTAAAAAAGGAAACACAGTTTTCTTTCGTGTTTCTTCCATTTCCACCAACGATTGCTTAATCTCTGACTTGTATTATAGATAGAAAAATGTAGGGATCATGCAGTACTCCACCCATCCATACATAAATGTTCTTTAGATGTAGAAAAATTACTGCCCCTTATGATATAATTCTGTTCAACTCTTCGCTCTTACAATCAATTTAAGAGCGGTTTCAAGCACTCGATTTATATCAAATCGACTCTTTGTTCGTCGTAACCGAAATTTTCATGTAATAGATGTTGGTTTATGTAACATACACTATTCAAAAGAATTAGGGGAGCACGTGTGTCAGTACCTTGTTCTCTCTGTATAACTTGAAGTCTTAGCTTTTAATCTAGGCAACAGTTGTCTGTTATGCATGACAGTGTCTGGCGACACCCGGGAGGGAAGTGAGTACCGGCGCCCCAGTGCTTTTCCGTGAAGTACACAGATGGCAGTCGTCATTTGTGGAAATTGTATTCAATCATGCACATGCGATGCGTCATCTTATTGTAGTGCAAGTGTGTTATCCAAAAAGGATGGATTTTCGGCCGAGTTGCTGCAGATGCCAACGCCTCTCCATGTGTCATCCATACGTTGTGGGCACGCTATAGACACGTCAGTACACAAGGCGAACTGGACTAGGTCGCCGACGCATTACAACCGCAACAGAAGACGATATCTGGCCGTCTCTTCGCTGTGGCGTCGTACAGATACTCATTACACTGTAAGACGATTCTCAGAATAGCCGCTGTAGTCGCTGTGTCCAAGAGGGCTGTTATGAAAGATTACGAGAAAGGATGTTATGACCAAGGCGTCTTGTTAGAGTATCGCGCTTGACACGACGTCATCTTGCAGCTCGCCTTCAGTTCTGTCGTTCCCATGTTAAGTGGCAACTTCATAACTGGCGAAACGTGTCACTCACAGACGAGTCCAGATATCCTCTAACGCAAGGTGGTGGCCTTGTTCGTGGGCAGAGTCCCGTGGTGAACGGTATTTGCCAAATGTTGTCCAGAAAATCGACAGATTTCCAAGGTTCAGCGGTGTTGTGGGGAGGCTTCAGTGTTCACAGCCATATGGTTTTGTCATTGTCAGTGACCGCATTGCCGCCAGCTTGTACATCGAACAGATCCTATTGGACCTTGTGGTAGCTGCTGTATATGGTGGTGTCCCTGAATTCGTTCTAATGCCAGGAGCTATGAGGCGGTGTTAGCAGGGATGTCTTGCGAAGCCTGGACACTGAAGTAATGGAATGGCTGGAGGTGAGACCCGACCTAAACGCCATCGTGCAAATGTGGGACATGCTTAGCTGATGTTTTTATGGTCGCGCTGTTCCACCACATGCTCTCCAACAACTCACATGGTCTCTCATTGAAGAACAGGAACAGATACGACAGGTTGACCTCAGTAGACTTACACGAAGCATGCTACGTAGATGCCAGGCGATGATAAACGCTCCCGAAGGCTATATGCGCTATTGAAGCTCTCAGAGTCTAATGAAAACGGTTGGTCCCGGCGGAGGTTCGAGTCCTCCCTCGAGCATGGGGGTGTGTGTTTGTCCTTAGGATAATTTAGGTTAAGTAGTGTGTAAGCTTAGGGACTGATGACCTTAGCAGTTAAGTCCTATTAGATTTCATACACATTTGAACATTTTTTTCTAATGAAAAACACCCTGGATGACGAGATGAATGACTTGAGCCGTGGCGGCTTTGATTTTGGCGGGCATGGCACTCGGTACTCCGCTAGCGCCACTAACTACCTGGGTTGCCAATAACTTGGTAACTTCACCCCTCTGCTTTATCAGTTCGTGTACCATTGTTAAGGTTCTGGAGCCAGTTAATTTGCTGGTCAGGGATTTAGCCATGGACAAGGCCCTCACATTCCACCTTAGTCAAGTTGAGGTGGTTAGTTAATCTCCCGCCTTTTCCGCCGGCCGGAGTGGTCGAGCGGTTCTAGGCGCTACAGTCCGGAACCGCGCGACCACTACGGTCGCTGGTTCGAGTCCTGCCTCGGGCATGGATGTGTATGATGTCCTTAGGTTAGTTA
The DNA here is from genome assembly GCF_023864275.1 of Schistocerca cancellata. Classification (NCBI taxonomy): domain Eukaryota; kingdom Metazoa; phylum Arthropoda; class Insecta; order Orthoptera; family Acrididae; genus Schistocerca; species Schistocerca cancellata. The sequence goes on along the minus strand of NC_064628.1, from coordinate 418,679,488 downwards.
GGTTTAAGTAGTTCTAAGTTCTAGGGGACTGATGACCTCATAAGTTAAGTCCCATAGTGCTCAGAGCCATTTGAACCGTCTTTTCCGGGCAACCCAAACATCGTGCGACGACGGAAGTGCCGCCGCAGTAGAAGGAAAACACGTTCTGCTCCGGGCCCAGGCAACAGGAACGCCACGTCCGCTGCCAAAACTACCCTGCCAACAGACATCAGAAGGGAACGGTAATCTGACCAAATAAGGCTACAGACAAGAATGCCTAAGATAATGCCTAGGGAATATTGGCTTATAGCAGAAGCAACTAGACATACAAGTTACAAGCTTAAAACTCCTTAAAATTACTTGAAGGCGAAATATCAGCGCCTTGCAATGCAATGACTACAGCATACTCATCTACAAAGGGTGCCTTGCCTCCGACACAAACTACATTACAAATTTAATTTCATCAAGTTAATTTATAACAGAGAATACTCGTTCACTTGCATGGAATATGGCCTGGAAAAACAAATTATCATCAGTTACATTGACCAATGATTATACACACAATCACCCGGACTTTCGTTAATATAATAGGTCCAATTCCACATTAACAGAGATGCGATCATACGATGACAAGTACCAAAAAAAAGAAAAAAGAAAACACACTTAAGTCCACTCAGGTGTGACCGAGCCGTGACTTTAAGGATTCATAGTCGGGGTGTTATTGCCTCCAAGCCATACAGGCGGTCTCCGAGTAGCCGTAAAATTTAAGCTTACAGTGTAGACCGGAAATTTGCCGTCCAGTTTGCAGGCGACGTCCACTAGTCTTCCCGCAACTCGTCGATATCAATCCTTAAACGAGGCAAGGATTGCCTCTGTCCGATTTAGCCACTCACAGCTTGCCGAGGTTCGTATCGGACAGCAGGATTCCCCCAAATGCGACACCTTGGCAGCCACCTGCCCTCCAGCGTACGCCAAACTAACAACACACGCTTTGACCAAAGACCCTAGCTCTCGACATTATGATCAGATCGATATCGGCAATAGAAGTAGTTAGCGGCGAAATTGTGGGTCTACCTTCCATGTGTTTTTGCTTAAAAATATCCCAACCCTTGTTGTGAGGTGTCATGATAGTTTTCACTTTGTTTTCGACATTTCGGTTCTTTTTATGTAAACGAAATTAGTACCATACCCACTTCTCAATTATTGCGCAATGGACTACGGTAGATGACCAAAGTCATGTTCCTTCAATTCTTTTTAATAGTGTAACAAGACACTTATGGCTGCAACATACAGTTACTCGTAATTATCAATCTCTTTTCGTTCTATTTACTTATATTCAGCCAGCTTTCATCATGTTATACAAGTTTTCGCTTTTGGTTTCCTTTTTAGAAATTATACCTGATGTTACTAACTGAAGTATCTCTTATTCGTGCAATGAGTTTTGTGGAGAACATCTTCCATGAGCTGTTCCAACCAAAAGTGATGCAAGAAGAGTTTTACGGAACAACTGAGGTTTATCAGTCGAAAGAGGTCAAAATGCCTTGATTCAGATAATTAGTTTCACCCAAAAGATGATACTTTAATTAAAACATTAATAACATTTAGAATACTTTTCCTTGATGAAATCCGATTTGAATTTGAAATTATATGAAATGTAGTTTCTACATCTACATCTAAATGTATACTCTGAAAATCACATTTAAGTGCCTGGCACGGGGTTCATCGAACCACCTTCACAATTCTCTATTATTCCAATCTCGTATAGCGCACGGAAAGAACGAACACCTACATCTCTCCGTACGAGCTCTGATTTCCCTTATTTTATCGTGGTGATCGTTTCTCCCTATGTAGGTCGGTGTCAACAAAATATTTTCGCATTCCGAGGAGAAAGTTGCTGATTGGATCATTTGACATTTCAGTGATACTCTCTCCCATATTTCGCGATAATACTAAACGTGCTGCCCTTCTTTGAACTTTTTCGGTGTACTCCGTCAGTCCTATCTGGTAAGGATCCCACACCGCGCAGCACTATTCTAAAAGAGGACGGACAAGCGTAGTATAAGAAGTCTCCTTAGTAGATCTGTTACATTTCCTAAGTGTCCTACCAATAAAACGCAGTCTTTGGTTTGAACTAAAAGACATGTAGTAACAATGATTTGTCGCTTGGTTTGGACAATAACAATGAAGTCAGGCGTCACCATTACGACTGAGGATACCTCAGCTGCAACGGCACGCAGTGGTTCATCTGACAACAAAATGGAAGGCTGCACGGTGGGATTGTATTTTCGTTCTAAATAACGGTATAGTAGCGATACCGGTGGTGGTCATATTAGTGTGGTTTAGGGATATGTTTTTGTTTGTGCTTGCAACAACCAGTTTTAATTTCGCAGAGCGCCAAGAGAAGTCCACTAATATAAAGCATAGGTCTCAATGAGAGGAAGAAATTTCTGAGAATGTGCGTTTAGAGCACAGCATTATCTGATTGTGAAACATGGAGTGTGGGAAAACCGGAACACAAGAGAATCGAAGCGTTTGACATCTGGTGCTTCAGAAGAATGTTGAAAATTCGGTGGACGTATAAGGTAGGAATGAGAAGGTTCTCCGCAGGATATCAGCGATGAAAGGAATATATGGGAAACACTGACAAGAAGAAGGGACAGGATGATACGACATCAGTTAAGACACCAGGGAATAACTTCCATAGTACTAGAGGGAGCTGCAGAGAGTAAAAAATGTAATGGAAGACATAGATTGGAATACAATCAACAATTAACTGAGGACGTAGGTTGCAATTGCTTTTCTGAGATGAGAAGGTTGGCACAGAAGAGGAATTCGTGATGGGCCACGTCAAACCAATCATAAGATTGATGTCTAAAAAAAATGGCTACACGTCTGCGACGTTGGAAACAAATTGAATACCCGTCCGGAGTTGCACCAGTTAGTGGACAGCGTCGTCTGCTATGTCAACGCCCCTTGAAACTGACTTTGACTAACTTCAGATGCCTCACACTACCTTTATTTTTTCTCAAAAAACAATAAACAGCGGTGACTACCGTGTAGAATGGCGTCAACAAGGAAAGCTTTAGTCGAAATATGGATAAACTTTTCTATGTAGGAACACAGTGTCGAGATCTAATAGGTGTGAAGGTGTGCTGACCCCCCGCCCCCCAAACTCGCCAGATCTAAACCCGATTGGACACATCTGGGATGTGATTGAACGTGGCGTCAGAGTTCATCGCCCGCCTCATTGGAATTTACGCCCTCCCATCGGCATCGTGAAGAAGGTACCGGGATTCATTGGACCAAGCAACGATCTGCCACTGTGCCAACGTCCAGTGCCGATGGTCACGTGCCCATTTCAGTCGAGTTGGCGATATCGTGGTGTTAACTGAAACATGATTCAAACCATTTTCATCCAGCCACGATAATTTCTTGTTGCTCGCAATCTGAACGTAAATCACTACAGAATGAACAGATCGCACATGAAGATATGGAGTAAACTTTGAAACGCGTTGCGGTTAGCTACCAGAAGCGGTATTTCTGAATGCATGAAAAACTGTAAAAGCAGTATGATTAAGTCACAGACTTACTGAGTGCTACTGAAGGCTCGCCGGCTGCTGTAGCCGAGCGGTTCTAGGCGCTTCGGTCCGGAACGGCTCTGCTGCTAAGGTCGTAGGTTCGAATACTGACTTGGGCACGGGTGTGTGTGATGTCCTTAGGTTAGTTAGGTTTACGTAGTTCTAAGTCTAGGGGACTGATGACTTCAGATGTCAAGTCCCATAGTGCTTAGAGGCAGTTGAACCATTTTTTACTGAAGGCTCATTAACAGTATTATTGAACAAATTGTTGAAAGTTTGCTTTCTGGTCCCTGGTTGTGCGATTTTTTTTAAGTGTTATGGAGAATTAAATGCAGTTGGGATTGCATTTGACAAAATGCTCCTCTGATGATTTGTGTCGTACAGATACACATATCAGCTAAAACACTATGGCCACCAACCTAATAGCCGGATAACAGTGGCGATGCCTCGTGGCATGGAAGCAATGTGGCTTTGGTAGCTCGCTGGACGGACGTGGCACCACATCTGTACGCACAAGTCAGCTATTACCCGTAAATTCCAATGAGGCGGGCGATGAACTCTGACGCCACGTTCAATCACATCCCAGATGTGTCCAATCGGGTTTAGATCTGGCGAGTTGGGGGGGGGGGGGCGGGGGGTCAGCACACCTTCACACCTATTAGATCTCGACACTGTGTTCCTCAATCCACTCCATCACACTCCTGGTCTTGTGAGTGGTGCTTTATTTTGTTGAAAGATGCTAATGCCACCGGGAAACATGATCGTTATGAAAAGGTGTACGTGGTCTGCAACCAGTGTACACTACCCTTTCGCTGTCATGGTGCCTTGAACGACCTCCGCTGCAGCCATGGATGCCCATGTGAATGTTCCCCAGAGCACAACGGCGCCGCCGCCAGCTTTCTCTGCCCCGCTGCACAGGTGTCAAGGAGCTGTTCTCCTGGAAGGCGACGGATTCGCGCCCTCCCATCGGCATCGTGAAGAAGGTACCGGGATTCATTGGACCAAGCAACGATCTGCCACTGTGCCAACGTCCAGTGTCGATGGTCACGTGCCCATTTCAGTCGAGTTGGCGATATCGTGGTGTTAATATCGACGACAGATGCATGGGTCGTAGTCTGCGGGGTCCATCGTTGGGAGTGCTCGGTGCACCTTGTGTAATGAGGAGTGACTGCCCAACCCCATGACGTCTGGACATGTTTTCACCTTAGTTTCACTCACCGCAGCACTCGTCGTACACCCGACAAGTCTTGCTGAGCCTGGGGCCATCACAATCTGCCCTCAGTCAAACTTAGACAGATCGTGCACATACCCCATTCTGCACACGAACAGCTTGTTCACTGATACTGCATGCACTGTGCCTGTGTCCAGCAGTCTTTTCTCGCCCGGTGACGCCGCTGTCCCCTGGACGGGTTTATATCTATAAAAAGGTCGGCGGTCACAATGCTCTGGCTGATCAGTGCACTTCTCTTCAAGTTATTTGAGCAGATGTACCTCATTGCAGTTAAAAAAAAATTGTTCCACTTCATATTTACGGCCAATTCCTACATTAGCTTCTGCACTTCGATTCGTGCAGTTGTACGCTGAACACACTTTAGGCATGTTTAATTTGTATTTCGCTCAACAAATAACAAAGAAAAGTTGAACGATTTACCAAATAAAGCAGTTCACTTTCCGTACAGATAAACAATCGACTGGCTCCTCAGTGTACTGACAAGCGTCAATATGGCGGCCGAGTTAATGTTGGTTGCAGTAAGGAGCGCTGTAACTCGCATGTTAACCTCTCTATGAAATTTAAACTACTTGGCAGGAAGTTAACATAATAAGCAAAATTTCGTGATTTCTCCTTAGTTGTCCAAAGAAAAATATCTCCTCAGACATTAAATGAAGCCAAAAATCTGTAACTGTAGGCAATACATCAACAATGGTAAGTGTATACCGGGGAGTTGTGGATTTACGTATCATCCGATAGGGCTGGATGAAATGACAGAAAATAAACATATACAGGTATTACTTTTTAATCATACCTTAACGTGACTGAGGCGTGGGTTGCACACAGCACACTTCTCAAAAACATCACAGCAGTAGCAGTAGTCAGCTCACAAAGGAAATGAGAATGCGGATTGAATAACAACTTAAATTCCAGTTTAAACCGAAACAGGAATCCAGACTGTAAATATGAAGGAAAAACAAGAAAACTAAAAGTTTTATATATAGGGTGTTTCAAAAAGACCGGTATATTTGAAACGGCAATAAAAACTAAACGAGCAGCGATAGAAATACACCGTTTGTTGCAATATGCTTGGGACAACAGTACATTTTCAGGCGGACAAACTTTCGAAATTACAGTAGTTACAATTTTCAACAACAGATGGCGCTGCATGTGATGTGAAAGATATAGAAGACAACACAGTCTGTGGGTGCGCCATTCTGTACGTCGTCTTTCTGCTGTAAGCGTGTGCTGTTCACAACGTGCAAGTGTGCTGTGGACAACATGGTTTATTCCTTAGAACAGAGGATTTTTCTGGTGTTGGAATTCCACCGCCTAGAACACAGTGTTGTTGCAACAAGACGAAGTTTTCAACGGAGGTTTAATGTAACCAAAGGACCGAAAAGCGATACAATAAAGGATCTGTTTCAAAAATTTCAACAGACTGGGAACGTGACGGATGAACGTGCTGAAAAGGTAGGGCGACCGCGTACGGCAACCACAGAGGGCAACGCGCAGCTAGTGCAGCAGGTGATCCAACAGCGGCCTCCGGTTTCCGTTCGCCGTGTTGCAGCTGCGGTCCAAATGACGCCAACGTCCACGTATCGTCTCATGCGCCAGAGTTTACACCTCTATCCATACAAAATTCAAACGCGGCAACCCCTCAGCGCCACTACCATTGCTGCACGAGAGAATTCGCTAACGATATAGTGCACAGGACTGATGACGGCGATATGCATGTGGGCAGCATTTGGTTTACTGACGAAGCTTATTTTTACCTGGACGGCTTCGTCAATAAACAGAACTGGCGCATATGGGGAACCGAAAAGCCCCATGTTGCAGTCCCATCGTCCCTGCATCCTCAAAAAGTAGTGGTCTGGGCCGCCATTTCTTCCAAAGGAATCATTGGCCCATTTTTCAGATCCAAAACGATTACTGCATCACGCTATCTGGACATTCTTCGTGAATTTGTGGCGGTACAAACTGCCTTAGACGACACTGCGAACACCTCGTGGTTTATGCAAGATGGTGCCCGGCGACATCGCACGGCCGATGTCTTTAATTTCCTGAATGAATATTTCGATGATCGTGTGATTGCTTTGGGCTATCCGAAACAAACAGGAGGCGGCGTGGATTGGCCTCCCTATTCGCCAGACATGAACCCCTGTGACTTCTTTCTGTGGGGACACTTGAAAGACCAGGTGTACCGCCAGAATCCAGAAACAATTGAACAGCTGAAGCAGTACATCTCATCTGCATGTGAAGCCATTCCGCCGTTGTCAAAGGTTTCGGGTAATTTCATTCAGAGACTACGCCATACTATTGCTACGCATGGTGGATATGTGGAAAATATCGTACTATAGAGTTTCCCAGACCGCAGCGCCATCTGTTGTTGACAATTGTAACTACTGTAATTTCGAAAGTTTGTCTGCCTGAAAATGTACTGTTGTCCCAAGCATATTGCAACAAACGGTGTATTTCTATCGCTGCTCGTTTAGTTTTTATTACCGTTTCAAATATACCGGTCATTTTTGAAACACCCTGTATTTTCTCGTGGAACTAGTACGCTAATACTGCATTCATTAGAGGTTTCCATAACATAGTCCGAAAATCGCTTTTTGTTACACAAAAGTGAAAATACAAAGTATTTCAACTAACGTGCACATCTGAAGTCATCTTACTCATTACGCAAGGTGTACGCAGGCAAGCAACAAGAATCCACATCCTATTACACCTGGATAAAAACAACGACCTAGAACTCTCTGCATTAACGTCGGACTCTGTGTTCCTTCCTTATGATTATGTGAGGGCCTAAGGTGACCCACTGCCTCGTTGGAATGATGAAACATTGCAGTTTCCTTATTGCATATACTTTGCGTTCTCTGATTAAAAACCACCACAGAAAATGCTTTCGGAGGTTGAATCTGAGGGAAGGCCGCTTTCTAAACTTAGCTTCTAGAACTTGCGTCACTCTCTAATGGCCTGTGTCAACATTCTAAAGCCATTAAGAATGAAGTTCTTAACGCTTCATTTAGCAGCTTAGTATGGCACATGGCTTACTCATTGTCCACTGAATTGCAATACTGCAGTGGTGTGTCGTCAGAGAATCGATCTCCTGCAATTAGTGTTGTACAACTATCGTAGACTGCCATAAGTAAGTGTAAACTCCGGTAGTTATCTTAGTAGCTTTGGTAAGTTAAGGTCGTACCCCAGTTACCAGCACGTTGGGTGTGTTTCATTTCTATCGGGCGTTACCTCATAATATTCACTTTCTTTATGTATTCTATCAGTGTTTACTATATTCACCTACAATCCAGAAGCGGCAAACTATCCAAAACTGAGTGAGGATATATATGAAGGCCAGGTACCTTATTAAACATTTTTTGTTCCACATAATTATCCTGTCTGTTACTTAAGAGTACACAGTATTTACAGCAAAAGTGAAACTGTGGATATTTCAATTAGGTTTTATTCGAGAATTGTTGATTTGTAACGTGAACATAGGGATGTCCTATTAAAAATAAAATCAACAAGACAGATTTATCATAGAGAACTAGGAAATGCTATTTCCTCAACAAAAAAGTAAAAAAAAATATATATATTAAACGTCGCTTCAATACTCCGTCGAACTTACGTAAAACATGTTTGTGTTATTCCACATTTATCAGTAACAGGAATTTTTTGCTTTTGGTCATGATGAAGAACATTCTATTGAGTACAAAATACATATATATGCTTGTGCATGTAAATTTGTATCAAAAGTAATTCGTTTGGTTACATAAAAGTGCTGAAGTTACGTGATTAATTAATTTTTATTACTCAGAAAATGCAATTTATGTTCTGTAAGAATATAAAATGCACAACAGAGTAATGGCACCGGCCTTGCCGCAGTGGATATGCCGGTTCCCGTGAGACCACCGCAGTTAAGCACTGTCGGTGTCGGGCGTGGTCGGCACTTGGATGGGTGACCATCCAGGCCGCCATGCGCTGTTGCCATTTTTCGGGATGCACTCAGCCTCGTGATGCCAATTGAGGAGCTACTCGACCGAATAGTAGCGGCTTCGGTCAAGAATACCATCATAACGACCGGGAGAGCGGTGTGCTGACCCCACGCCCTCCTATGCGCATCCTCCACTGAGGATGACACGCGGTCGGATGGTCCCGCTAGGCCACTCGTGGCCTGAAGACGGAGTGCTTTGAGTACAACAAAATAATACTGAATGATATGCTGTTATAATTATGTGCAGAGAAAATTAACAAACAAAAAACAAAGACGCCATTGGGTCCCATATTCTCTCTTACAAATTCATTTACGTTCTTTCCCTACCAATACTATCAGTTGTCCTGAAATTTACTATGTTATTTATGTAGTGTACCAAAACTACAGAACTGTAGCTTTGACAGAGCAGGACGCTGCCTGTTATTTATGCTGGCTTATGAATCGAAGAAGCTACTTCTCCTTCAAGTAACTACTTAGATATTCTCGAGAGAATACATCCCATTCCAAAGCGTCCGTACAAGAAGACGTCTGGCTCTACTGGTAATTGAAGACGAGTGCTCCTTGCGTAGTCGGATACGCTGGTTGTTCGCCTACATAGGAGGGCGTTTTTCAATGACAAGTAGAACAAAAATCCTCATGGCGAGACTAAAATCCGTTGATTTCGCAACTGCTGACGCCGTTAACTAGGCAACGCAGCAGCGTTACATTTTTGTCATTACTCGATAAGTTAATTGTGAAGATGTGTGAAAAGTTGTGTTTGCAAATAGTCCTTCATTTTGCATATGTAGGGTGAATCACCTAAAAATCGCACCGCAAATATTGCGGAAATGGAAAGTGTTATTCATGTGCCGTTTTCACAGAATGGGCTGGTAGTAAAGGGCTGATATTGTCAGCGAAACATCATTGAATTATAGTTAATAAAGTAATTACAAATCCAATTATAAATATGTTAATGTTAAATAGGTGAAATCATTTTGCTAATACGGCTACTAGGACTATTGCTCCAATTTCTCCCGTTAATGGTCAAGGTCTATAGTCTGTAATAATGCTTAGAAAGTGTAACTTTTGTACAAACACAGGATATCTTAAATGGAACAATGCCTATTGACATTAGTAAACTAAAAGTAGGGTAAATTAGAATGTCAGATACGTTTGTTACAGGAATCTAGTGCTAGTCGTTAACGAGATAGCGTATTTTGAAACGTTCCCATACCGACACTTGTAAAATAATTTTGATAGCACACACAGTATAACGGAAGTGCTTACACTAGTTAGGTGGACAGTGAGCAGTAACCAGACAGCTGACCACCGCCGCTTGTGTTCAAAATGACCATCGGCAGCTGCAAGACACGCTTCCAGTCTGGTATGGATCGACTGCTCTTAAAAAAAAAAAAAAAAAAAAAAAAAAAGAATTCTTCCAATGGCTCTGAGCACTATGGGTCTTAACTGCTAAGGTCATCAGTCCCCTAGAACTTAGAACTACTTAAACTTAACTAACCTAAGGACATCACACACATCCATGCCCGAGGCAGGATTCGAACCTGCGACCGTAGCGGTCGCGCGGTTCCAGACTGTAGCGCATAGAACCACTCGGCCACACCGGCCGGCACTGCTGCACTGCTGTACATGTGCTAACATTTCAGCGGAGATATCCGAGCAGGCTGCAGTAACACATGGTTGCATATCATTGGGTATAATGGATATGTCCTTGTAGACAGTGTCTTTCAGCTTTCCCCAGGCGTCAAATCCGGGGAACGCTTCGGCCAAGGTACAGTCCTCTGCGTCGAAGCCAACTATTTGGAAACAATTCGTGAAGACATGCTGCAGTCCTTTGTGCACTATGGGCAGAACAGCCGTCATGTTGGTACCACAGGTTCCTCCTAGTCTGCAGAGGAAGGTCTTCTAGCATCAGTGGAAAACGGTCTGTTAGGAGGCTGCAATAACTGTGCGCGTTCAGTGTTCCGTCTATGAAAATCGGGCCTATGAACTGACGACCAGCTGAACGTTTCGGCGGTTTACCTGGCCATGACTGCTAGACGTGGCTTCCTCACATCTGGAGTATCCTGTCTAAGAACATGTCCAGAAGTTAACACGATTCTCATAATCGTTTTCGTGTATCTTTTGATGGAGGGAGATATGATAGGGACGGAACCTATGTCGACAGAGAAGCGTAGGACACTTGCCTGATTCATGCCACTTTTTCGTGCGACTGCGCGGGAGCTAACGTGAGGATCAATTGCAACAACAGCAACAATATTAATTTCCCCCTGTTCAGTCGTCACTTGTTTCCTTCTGTTACGTTGTCTAGGTGTTACACTACTACTTTCATGGAAGTAGTTGAAGAGGTTGATAAATAATTGCCGATATGGTTGACATCTATTGGGATAGCTTGCTGCATACACCCTAGAAGTACGAACTGCATTCTTCCTACACTCTCCATGCACCATGAGCACGTTGGCTTTTTCTGCATTGGTAAATCCCATCGTCCACTCACAACCTACTGCGTGGACTGTCACACATTAACTGACTAGCAAGTTGCAGTGCACTCAATGAACACGAAAGCACACCGTAAGCAAATTTAACAACATCGTAGCAACTAAGCAGTTTGAATGGCACAAACAAGTGTCGGGGTGGAAATTTTTGTAAATACGATATCTCGTAAACGAATCGCGCTAGAATCCTGCAACAAACACCAGTCACATTATAATTTAACTTACTTTTAGTTTGTTAATGACAATATGCATTGTTCCATTTTTACAACGTGCATGTTTGCAAAAAAATACAAAAAATGGTTCAAATGGCTCTGAGCACTATGGGACTTAACATCTATGGTCATCAGTCCCCTAGAACTTAGAACTACTTAAACCTAACTAACCTAAGGACATCACACAACACCCAGTTATCACGAGGCAGAGAAAAAAAAATACACTTTATAAGTATACAGGGTGTTACAAAAAGCTACGGCCAAACTTTCAGGAAACATTCCTCACACACAAATAAAGAAAAGATGTTATGTGGACATCTGTCTGGAAACGCTTAATTTCCATGTTAGAGCTCATTTTAGTTTCGTCAGTATGTACTGTACTTCCTCGATTCACCGCCAGTTGGCCCAATTGAAGGAAGATAACGTTGACTTCGGTGCTTGTGTTAACATGCGACTCATTGCTCTACAGTACTAGCATCAAGCACATCAGTACGTAAAATCAACAGGTTGGTGTTCATCACGAACGTGGTTTTGCAGTCAGTGCAATGTTTACAAATGCGGAGTTGGCAGATGCCCATTTGATGTATGGATTAGCACGGGGCAATAGCCGTGGCGCGGTACGTTTGTATCGAGACAGATTTCCAGAACGAAGGTGTCCCGACAGGAAGACGTTCGAAGCAATTGATCGCCGTCTTAGGGAGCACGCAACATTCCAGCCTATGACTCGCGACTGGGGAAGACCTAGAACGACGAGGACACCTGCAATGGACGAGGCAATTCTTCGTGCAGTTGACGATAACCCTAATGTCAGCGTCAGAGAAGTTGCTGCTGTACAAGGTAACGTTGACCACGTCACTGTATGGAGAGTGCTACGGGAGAACCATTTGCTTCCGTACCATGTACAGCGTGTGCAGGCACTATCAGCAGCTGATTGGCCTCCACGGGTACACTTCTGCGAATGTTTCATCCAACAATGTGTCAATCCTCATTTCAGTGCAAATGTTCTCTTTACGGATGAGGCTTCATTCCAACGTGATCAAATTGTAAATTTTCACAATTAACATGTTTGAGCTGACGAGAATCCGCACGCAATCACGTCATCAACACAGATTTTCCGTGAAACGTTTGGGCAGGCATTGTTGGTGATGTCTTGATTGGGCCCCATGTTCTTCCACCTACGCTCAATGGAGCACGTTAGCATGATTTCATACGGGATACTCTACCTGTGCTGCTACAACATGTGCCTTTACAAGTACGACACAACATGTGGTTCATGCACGATGGAGCTCCTGCACATTTCGGTCGAAGTGTTCGTACGCTTCTCAACAACCGATTCAGTGACCGATGGATTGGTAGAGGCGGAACCAATTCCATGGCCTCCACGCTCTCCTGACCTCAACCCTCTTGACTTTCATTTATGGGGGCATTTGAAAGCTCTTGTCTACGCAACCCCGGTACCAAATGTAGAGACTCTTCGTGCTCGTATTGTGGACGGCTGTGATACAGTACGCCATTCTCCAGGGCTGCATTAGCGCATCAGGGATTCCATGCGACGGAGGGTGGATGCATGTATCCTCGCTAACGGAGGACATTTTGAACATTTCCTGTAACAAAGTGTTTGAAGTCACGCTGGTACGTTCTGTTGCTGTGTGTTTCCATTCCATGATTAATGTGATTTGAAGAGAAGTAATAAAATGAGCTCTAACATGGTAAGTAAGCGTTTCCGGACACATATCCACATAACATATTTTCTTTCTTTGTGTGTGAGGAATGTTCCTGTAAGTTTGGCCGTACCTTTTTGTAACACCCTGTATACCAATCTGTTTATTGACTAAGAATATGAGCCCCTGATTACACTGTTCGACAGGGGTTCTATTTCTGATATTAAAGTATGTGCTTCTAGACCATTTTACCGTGAGAAATTCAAATATGTAAACAAAATATCGTTGTCAGGGATACTTTTTATGTAATATGTATATATATGTATATTCACAATTCATGGCAAACACAGAGACGTTATAGAGAAATACGGGTATGTTGCCGCATCCAGTAGCGATAGAACGTGATAATTTCTTGTGCAACAGCAGGTGGGAAGAATCAGACATCATTAGGTTATCCCCCGCCACACCTATGTCATTAAGACCACCTGAAACATCTCATTAACTCGAACGGCGACAGCCGGTCGCTGCCTCGGCAGTAAAGCCTCCTAGGGGCAGGTGCATCGAGTTTACAACAGTAGTGTTAGCCGCAATTTGTATCAGTCTTAACGAGTGGGTGTTTTGGCTGACAAGTAACTGTCTGTCATATTTCCGAACACGATTGAAATTTTTAGTTCCTATGTGTAAGCTGATTGAGCCTGGTGCTGAAGGTAAAACGACTGCTTCTTTTTACACATCAGCGTTCCTCTAGTTCCCTACTATTAATTTAATACAGGTGTATTACCAAAGTGGTATTTTTAAATTTGCAGAAATGCCACTTCGTCGTGGATGTCGATATAACCCAGACAACTTCTGCTACATCTGTGGGAAGTTCTCTTTTGCCAGAAATAGGAAGAAAATTTCTTCAGTCATGAAGAAAGCATACAAACATTACTTTGGAGTAGAGGTAAGAGACCAAGATAAAGAATGGGCACCACATTTCTGTTGTGCTACATGTTACTGCAAACTAATTCAGTGGTCGAAAGGTAAAGAGAATGTGGCGTTGTTTGCTGTTCGCATGGTGTGGAGGGATCCTAAGGACCATGTTACTGATTGTTATTTCTGTCCAACAAAAATTCAGAGTTTTACAAACAAAAAGTCGAAGAGGCACATTGTTCACCCAGATCTGCCTTCAGCGAGAATGCCAGTGCAGAATTCGGACAACCTTCCAGTACCTTCAAGAGCTCGAGGTCAAATTCCGAGTGACATTGAAATAAGTAGTACTGAAGAAATCACAGATGATGATTCTTTATATCACTGCACAAGTGAGTCATCGCCACAGCCAGATTTAAGTGATTTAGTGCTTGATCTAGGACTAAATAAACAAAAGGAGCAGCTGCTTGGTTCAAGATTACAAGAGTATAATCTACTGCACCAAAGTACTAAAATCAGTGTGTTCAGGCACAGAGAACATGCCTTTATTTCTTATTTTTCAACTGACGAAGCACTGACATTTTGCAATGACGTTGCTGGCCTGATGAAAGTGCTGAACTTCACTTATATTTCATAGGAGTGGAGACTTTTCATAGATGCATCGAAAACAAGTCTGAAGGGTGTTTTGCTCCATAACGGAAATAAAATACCCTCTGTTCCAGTAGCTTACGCTAGTTTGACAAAAGAGAATTACGAATTCGTACAAATGATGCTAAATTCATAAAAATACAATGAACACAAATGGAAAATATATGCAGATTTCAAGGTAGTTGCTATGGTACTGGGAATGCAACAAGGCTACACAAAGTTTGCCTGTTTTCTTTGCGAGTGGGATAGTCGAGACCGAAATTCTCACTACGTGAAAAAGAAATGGCCTAGGCGAAGATGGAAAGTTGGCGAAAAGAATGTACAACGTGAAAGTCTGGTAGCTCCTGAATATATACTACTTCCACCTCTTCACTTCAAACTTGGCCTGATGAAATAATTCGTGAAGGCCATGGATCCAGCAGGCTGTGGGTTTGCATATCTAGCTACCAAATTCCCCCGTCTTTCAGCTGCAAAAATAAAGAAAGGTGTATTTGTGGGCCCACAAATCAGGGAGCTACAGAAAGATGTAAATTTTGAAGCATGTTTAACTGATAAAGAAAAAACCGCATGGGACTGTTTCAAGATGGCGTCGGAAAACTTCCTCGGAAGAAGAAGAGCTACTAACTACAAAGCAATGGTGAAGGATATGATCAAAGCATATCAGGATTTGGGATGCAATATGTCTTTGAAGGTACATATGATGGACTCTCATCTGGACTACTTCACAGAGAGTTGTAGTGACGTATCGGATGACCATGGGGAAGGATTCCATAAAGACATTTCTACCATAGAAAGGCGCTATGAAGAGAAGTGGGTACCTTCTATGTTAGCAGATTATTGCTGGAATATCATTCGAGAGAAGAAAGATTCACAATGCAAGAGAAAAAAGTGATGTGCATAACAAGGCAGTGGCTCATTGTTTGTCAATTTTCTGTAATTTCTCGTGTCAAATAAATGCTTCAAAGTGTATACACAAGGGTTACTGTGTTATATGTTAGATCCCACCGTCCATTAATGTGATGAACTTATAACATCATAAAGATGTGCATTTGTTTGTCGAATTTCACCTCACGTTTGCTGCACTATATCAGAAACTTGTGACAGCCAGAGCGAGAGCACCAGCAGCAGCGAGTACTGTTTGTATAAAGCGTTTATTTTGCATTTTGTTTACGACCTTCCACTAAGGAAGGGATTCTATTTGTGTTTATCTGCTCTGCATAGTAACTAACAGTTCTTGATAAAACTTTACGTAGTTTTCGTGTTAGATTTCTTAGTGTTTTCTTGATCGTTTAGAACAGAAAGCGCCCTAAAACCGTCTTTTGTTTGTTTCGCGGCCGTTAGCCACTAGTCACTTGAATCAGCAGTTGTCTTGTGACAGCCAGAGCGAGAGCACCAGCAGCAGCGAGTACTGTTTGTATAAAGGGTTTTTGTACTTATTTGCTGCGCTTAGCTTTTAAATAGTTTTTCTGGGAAAACCTAGCGTAGTTTTCGCGTCTCGTATTTCAGTGAGTGTTTCTTGATTATCAGAGTAGCTCATCAGAAGATTATCTTGGGAATTTGTCACCGTATAGGGTAGGGTAAACATAGTCATGTGTAGGGACTGTGGTTGTTGTGAGCGGACGCAAGGAGAATTGGCCACTCTTCGGGGGCAGGTGGAGGCTTTGTCTGTTAGGCTCATCGAGCTCGAGGCGCAGGCGTCGGCTCGTAGTGGCGTTGGGGCAACTGTGGTGAGACCTATGCCTACTTCGGTGGCCTTGGAATCACATGGAACCCCTGATGTCGCTGCGTCTTCCGGCAGTGAGCATCTTACCGGTCAGCCATCACTCCAGGGTGAATGGCGGACAGTGGTGGGCTCGCGCGTGCCTGGCCGAAAGGCGAAGGTGGGATCTGGCCGCGTGGCGGCTGCCTTACCCCTTTCCAACAGGTACGGGGTGCTTCCTAGTGGTGATGACATCGTTTCCGAGCCACCACAGGATGCCTCGCCTGTTGGGCCAGTGGCCGATTCTCCGGCAAGGTCCCGACAGTCACAGAGGGCGGGCCTATTAGTTATAGGGAGCTCCAACGTTAGGCGGGTTATGGAGCCCCTCAGGAAAATAGCGGGTAGGTCGGGGAAGAATGCCAGTGTGCACTCGGTGTGCTTGCCGGGGGGTCTCGTCCGTAATGTGGAGGAGGCCCTTCCGGCAGCTATTGAACGCACTGGGTGTGACCGGCTGCAGATAGTAGCACATGTCGGAACGAATGACGCCTGCCGCTTGGGTTCTGAGGCCATCCTTGGTTCCTTCCGGCGGCTGGCTGATTTGGTGAAGACAACCAGCATCGCACGCGGAGTGCAAGCTGAGCTTAATATCTGCAGCATAGTGCCCAGAGTCGATCGCGGTCCTCTGGTTTGGAGCCGTGTGGAGGGTCTAAACCAGAGGCTCAGACGACTCTGCGACTATAATGGTTGCAAATTCATCGACCTCCGTTATTGGGTGGAGAACTGTAGGGCCCCCCTAGACAGGTCAGGCGTGCACTACACACCGGAAGCAGCTACTAGGGTAGCAGAGTACGTGTGGCGTGCACACGGGGGTTTTTTAGATTAGAGGGACCCCCCCCTTGGGCGAAACGATAAAATACCTGACGGCTTACCAGAGAGGACATTATCATCGTTGATAAAGAACGTCCGTCCTCAGAGACCAAAAACAGGAAAAGTTAACGTAATATTGGTAAACTGCAGGAGTATCCAGGGCAAGGTTCCTGAATTAGTATCTCTTATTGAAGGAAATAGTGCGCATATAGTATTAGGAACGGAAAGTTGGTTAAAACCGGAAGTGAACAGTAACGAAATCCTAGACACAGAATGGAATATATACCGCAAGGATAGGATAAACGCCAATGGTGGAGGAGTATTTATAGCAGTAAAGAATTCAATAATATCCAGTGAAGTTATTAGCGAATGCGAATGTGAAATAATCTGGGTTAAGCTAAGTATCAAAGGTGGGTCAGATATGATAGTCGGATGCTTCTATAGACCACCTGCATCAGCAACCGTAGTAGTTGAGCGCCTCAGAGAGAACCTGCAGAACGTCGTGAAGAAGTTTCGTGATCATACTATTGTAATAGGGGGAGACTTCAATCTACCAGGTATAGAATGGGATAGTCACACAATCAGAACTGGAGCCAGGGACAGAGACTCTTGTGACATTATCCTGACTGCCTTGTCCGAGAATTACTTCGAGCAGATAGTTAGAGAACCAACTCGTGAAGCTAACGTTTTAGACCTCATAGCAACAAATAGACCGGAACTTTTCGACTCCGTGAATGTAGAAGAGGGTATCAGTGATCATAAGTCAGTGGTTGCATCAATGACTACAAGTGTAATAAGAAATGCCAAGAAAGGAAGGAAAATATATTTGCTTAACAAGAGTGATAGGGCACAAATCGCAGAATATCTGAGTGACCACCATCAAACGTTCATTTCTGAGGAAGAGGATGTGGAACAAAAATGGAAAAAATTCAGAAACATCGTCCAGTACGCCTTAGATAAGTTCGTACCGACTAAGGTCCAAAGCGAGGGGAAAGATCCACCGTGGTATAACAATCATGTACGAAAGGTACTACGGAAACAAAGAAAGCTTCATCATAGGTTTAAGAGTAGTCGAATCATAGCTGATAAGGAAAAGCTGAACGAAGCGAAAAAGAGCGTAAAGAGAGCAATGAGAGAAGCATTCAACGAATTCGAACATAAAACATTGGCAAACAATCTAAACAAGAACCCTAAAAAGTTTTGGTCATATGTAAAATCGGTAAGCGGATCTAAATCCCCTATTCAGTCACTCGTTGACCACGATGGCACCGAAACAGAGGACGACCGAAGAAAGGCAGAAATACTGAACTCAGTGTTCCGAAACTGTTTCACTGCGGAAAATCGTAACACGGTCCCTGACTTCAGCCGTCGCACGGACGCCAAAATGGAAAATATTGAAATAAACGATATCGGAATTGAAAAACAACTGCTATCACTTAGTAGCGGAAAAGCATCCGGACCAGACGAGATACCCTTAAGATTCTACAGTGATTATGCTAAAGAACTTGCCCCCTTTCTATCAGCAATTTATCGTAGATCGCTGGAAGAACGTAAAGTACCTAGCGACTGGAAGAAAGCGCAGGTCGTTCCCATTTTCAAGAAGGGTCATAAATCAGATGCGAATAATTATAGGCCTATTTCGCTTACGTCAATCTGTTGTAGAATAATGGAACATGTTTTGTGTTCTCGTATTATGACGTTCTTAGATAATACAAATCTCCTTCATCATAAGCAACATGGATTCCGCAAACAGAGATCATGTGAAACTCAGCTCGCCCTATTTGCCCAAGAAATTCACAGTGCCGTAGACACTGGCGAGCAGATTGATGCCGTATTCCTGGACTTCAGGAAGGCATTTGATACGGTTCCGCACTTACGTTTAGTGAAAAAAATACGAGCTTACGGAATATCGGACCAGGTTTGTGATTGGATTCAGGATTTCCTAGAAGAAAGAACACAACATGTCATTCTTAACGGTTCAAAATCTGCAGGTGTAGAGGTAATTTCGGGAGTACCGCAAGGAAGCGTGATAGGACCTTTATTGTTTACAATATACATAAATGACTTAGTTGACAACATCGGTAGCTCCGTGAGGCTATTTGCAGATGACACGGTTGTCTACAAGAAAGTAGCAACATCAGAAGACTCGTACGTACTCCAGGAAGACCTGCAGAGGATTAATGCATGGTGCGACAGCTGGCAGCTTTCCCTAAACGTAGATAAATGTAATATAATGCGCATACATAGGGGCAGAAATCCATTCCAGTACGATTATGCCATAGGTGGTAAATCATTGGAAGCGGTAACGACCGTAAAATACTTAGGAGTTACTATCCGGAGCGATCTGAAGTGGAATGATCACATAAAACAAATAGTGGGAAAAGCAGGCGCCAGGTTGAGATTCATAGGAAGAATTCTAAGAAAATGTGACTCATCGACGAAAGAAGTAGCTTACAAAACGCTTGTTCGTCCGATTCTTGAGTATTGCTCATCAGTATGGGACCCTTACCAGGTTGGATTAATAGAAGAGATAGACATGATCCAGCGAAAAGCAGCGCGATTCGTCATGGGGACATTTAGTCAGCGCGAGAGCGTTACGGAGATGCTGAACAAGCTCCAGTGGCGGACACTTCAAGAAAGGCGTTACGCAATACGGAGAGGTTTATTATCGAAATTACGAGAGAGCACATTCCGGGAAGAGATGGGCAACATATTACTACCGCCCACATATATCTCGCGTAATGATCACAACGAAAAGATCCGAGAAATTAGAGCAAATACGGAGACTTACAAGCAGTCGTTCTTCCCACGCACAATTCGTGAATGGAACAGGGAAGGGGGGATCAGATAGTGGTACAATAAGTACCCTCCGCCACACACCGTAAAGTGGCTCGCGGAGTATAGATGTAGATGTAGATGAGAAATAAAATTGCGATTACTCATAAACTATCCCTGACAGAGAAAAACCAAAAACATTTTTCAATTCAGCACTCAAAATACAACTAGGATCACAATATTTTTTTATCAGAAATAGAAAAAAAGGTTTTTTTTGTAGAACAGTGTTACCAGTCCATTCTGTGAAAACCGCACATCAACAGCAATTTTCATTTCAACAGTATTTGCGATGCAAGTTTTAGGTGATTCAGCCTGTGTAAACTAAATTTAAATTATTCGTAAACCAAAAGAGGCGGAGTGTTAAGGGGAAAAATAACACTGTTTTTCACTACTTCGGTATAATGAATGAACAAAGGAAGTAGAATTAATGTAGGAATTGAAAGTCGTATGTTTTTACTCAGTTGTAGCTTTTCAGATTTGTAAGTCTACGTTTTATACTGACACTAATATTCAGTGTAATATTTCTACTTTGAGTTCCTATCTGAGTTACTTTTCAGAAGAGAGTTTTTGCTTTTTCACCACAATAAAACCTTTAATCTGACTGTGTATGCAATGGAACTTTATGCTTACTAGTGGCTGTAGGTAATCATTACTTGTGCTGCATATGAAGCTTTTGTGTTCTAAGTATCTATGTATGGAATTGTTATGAACACGTATCTGACCTCTCGCACATGAATAATCTCAATATTTTGATCTCTAACGAAAAAACATTAACACAGGCACTGACATCAGAATTTGAACAGATTCTGAATAGGAAATCACTGTGCACTGAATGCATAAAACAATGTTCAGTTGCGGCCCTAATTATCAATTTGTTTTACATGCACTAAAAACGTACAAACTGCTTTTCCTACTGGCTGCCAACCTGTAATAAATCAGGCTACTCGTTGACACAATACAAGATCTTGCTCCAGCTTGACATATATTTAACAGTCGGATCTTGCGAATTGCAATGAGATTCCAAAATATTTTTCATTTAAAAGTTATGAACTAGAATTAGGACGCAGGAATTCAATTTCGAATTATATAAAAAAAAAAAAACTAATCGCACTTCAGGTTTGTGTTTCAATCAGCGAAATTAAAAAGGTGTAATCAAGATTCATCATTGTTGCTATAATGTCAACACCAAACACAAACCATTTAAGATTTATACCTTAGACGAAACTTCAAACAGTCATACAATTAGCTCTTTGAACAAAATTTTAATTTAGCATTTTAAGAGTCTAAGCGGTAAAGGTTCCCAGCTCTTGGTCTTGCGGTAGTGTTCTCGCTTCCCGCTCATGGGGTCTCGGGTTCGATTCCCTGCGGGGTCAGGGATTTTTCCTGCCTCGAAATGACTGGATGTTGTTTGTCGTCTTCTTCATCATCAAAATTCATCCCCATTAGGTCGGAAGAAGGCAATGGAAAACTACCTCCACTAGGACCTTGCCTAGTACAGCGGTGCGGGTCTCCCGCATCGTCCCCTACGTTCCTCGGAGCATGGGACATCATCATCAAGGGGTAAAGAGTTAAATATCCTTCATTACCCTTGTCAGATCTGGAGTGCTCCTACTGTTCCAACGACTGACGAGAAAGTAACTTTATGCGAATCAACAAACGTGACTTCGAGTTTCAGAGGCGAGAAGTGGCCAGCCATGAAAATAATTGTGACTTTGAATAGAAAATCATGAAAAAAATATGCGGCTGTAGTTACACAAGCTAATAATAGCAGAAGGGGCTAACCTCTCCGAATCAAATTGTTCCACTAACTATATTTTAATCACTGAAGCATAATAAATCAATTTTATGACTTAATGACACGTCAAGCCTGAGTTTACAACCGTCATACTTGAATAATATCCGAAAGCTAACCATAATCAAGAAATGACAGTACATCTCCTGAGTATGAAGTTAAAAGAGATATAGAACAAGCAAAGGTAATACAAAAAAAAAGCATTTGGCCTACATCAATCACCTAAAGACGTAACTACAAATACATGAAACAGAAGGCACATGTTAAAAAAATAACGTAACCAGAAAATCCCTTTTGCAATAACGAAACAGTTGAAGGGGAAATAATTGCCCCTGTCTGCCACTCATGTTTGGCGTTCCCTCTACGAGATGATGGTAAAACTGTTGCAGGAATCATTTGTTAAGAACAGTTATCAGTACCCAAACACGATGTCACTATACTCCAAACGAAATAGATCCGTCACTGTGCAGGATTTGTTTTGGAGACATCGTTGGGATTCGTCGTGTAGCTAAGATCGTATACAGTTCAGCCGTGTTTACTTTAGGGGAATATGTTACCAGTCTACGACGAATATATGCTGTATTTTGGAAGGCAGTGCATAATCTTGATTTGACGCTTTATACTATCTTCACATCCACATCTACATGATTACTCTGCAATTCACAGTTACGTGCCTCGCAGAGAGTTCATCGAACCACCTTCAAGCTATTTCTCTACCGCACCACTCTCGAACGGCACGCGGGAAAAACGAGCACTTAAATCTTTCAGTTCGAAGTATGATTCTCTTATTTTATTATGATGATCATGTGTCCTTATGTAGGCGGACGCCAAAATATATTTTCGCAATCAGAGGAGAAAGGTGGCGATTGAAATTTTTATGAGAGGATCCTTCCTAAATAAAAACTCCTTTGTTTTAATTATTGCCAACCCACTTTGTGTATCATGTCCGTGGTACTCTGTTCCTTATTTCGCGATAATACAAAACGAACTGCACTTCTTTGAACCTTGTTGATATCCTCCGTCAATTCTAAAATGGGTCAAATGGTTCTGAGCACTATGGCACTCAACATCTTAGGTCATAAGTCCCCTAGAACTTAGAACTACTTAAACCTAACTAACCTAAGGACATCACACACACCCATGCCCGAGGCAGGATTCGAACCTGCGACCGTAGCAGTCCCGCGGTTCCGGACTGCAGCGCCAGAACCGCTAGACCACCGCGGCCGGCTCCGTCAATTCTATCTGATGTGGTTTCCGCACCGGACAGCAATACACCAGACAATCGTAGTACAGGCAGTTTCTTTAATATACATGCTGCAATTTCTAAGAGTTTTGCCAGCAAATCGCAGTCTTTGGTTCGATTTCCCCACTATATTATCTACGTGATCGTCCCGATTTAAGCTATTCGTAATTGTAATTCGTAAGTATTTAGCTGAATTTACAGCCTTTAGATTTGTGTGATTTATCGTGTAACCGAAATTTAGTGGATTCTTTCACTACTCATGTCGATGACCTCACACTCATAAGTATTTAGGGTCAATTGTCACTTTTCGCACCGTACATATATCTTGTCTAAATGATTTTGCGATTGGTTTTGATCATCTGATAACTGTAGCACACGTTATGAAAGCATCATCTGGAAATAATGTAAGAGGGATGCTCAGTTAGTTTCCTAGTGTCCTTTTTGAAAGGAAATCACGAATCTAGTCACACAACTAAAGCGATACTCTATAGGCACGCAATTTAATTGGAAGTCGCTTCTGAGGAACGGTGTTAAAGGTCTTCTGAAAATCTAAAAGTATGGAATCAGTTTGACATCCCCTGTCGATAGGACTCATTACTTCGCGAAAGTAGAGGTAGTTGGATTTGACAATAACGATGTTTTCTGAATCCTTGTTGACTAATTGTCAACAAATCTTCAAACAACTTAGGGCAATGCAGTCGTGTAACATTTTCAACAATCGCCAGTATATCGACTGATAACAATCCGTCAATTTCAAGGAGCAAATGAAACTAGTGATCGCTGTTCATGGCAATTTAAAACCTCAATGGGTGGGCTTATGTCAATTGTCGCACTACAGTGATGTTCGTCGAAGTTGTTAGAAATGATAATGAAACATAGGGTTGAATCGTCGTATGAAAATGACGGCCTGTTACAGGTCGGGCAGGTGGGCTCCCGAAAAGGCGGCGGTATCTACGAAAAAACTGCGCAACTTAGAGACGACCAGATTTGCCTGAGCAACAGGAAGTTCCTACTGGCGGTTTACACTGATATTGAGAGCGCATATGATGCAGCAGTGGACCTATGGTTACTGGCTAAGAAGATGGAGCGACCCAGTGTCCATAAAAACCTCAAAACTTAAAGGCAGAGAAGTCTGAATGAAAGTTGGTAATAGCAGGACGGATAAGGGAATCGCTCAAGGATCAATTTCTTCACCACTACTGTTTAATATCTGCACCGCAGATATAAAGATCATTTTTAACAGCAACATCAACATACAAAAATGCGCTGATTTGTATGTACACACAAGAAGTTACAGCCTACCAGAAGGACAGAGTAGAGTGGATGCAGCTATGGCTACACTCAGATACTGGCTGGAGGAAAATGATCTAATCATTTCACAGAGTGAGATTGCCGAGAGCATCTACACCAGACCCTGGATGCATGAGGTTTCGTCTACGACACAAGAACGTATGTTTTCATGGTAAAAGTCGTGGAGAAATACCTTGGTTTACACACTGACTGCAAACTACGATGGACAGCATTTATAAATAGTCCGCCCCTGGTACTTGAGTGGTCAGCGCGACGGAATGTCATACCTAACGGCCCGGGATTCGATTCCCGGCTGTGTCGGAGATTTTCCCCGCTCAGAGACTGCGTGTTGTGTTGTTCTTGTCATCTTCATTTCATCCCCATCGACACGCAAGTCGCCGAAGTGGCGTCAACGCGAAAGTCTTGCACCAGGCGAACGGTCTACCCGACGGGAGGCCCTAGCCACACGGCATTTCCATTTACAAATGAAGTAGTACCGAAACGTGAGAAAAACATTAACATGCTAAGAATAGTCGCAGGTATAAAATGAGGTAAGGACTACAATAACTGCATGAATGTGTATGGTGGCCTTGTACGGTTACGTTTGAACTAAAGAAGTACTACAGATCGGTGACGGACACCTTACATCAAAAACTCAATGCGATATAATATAAAACGCTTAGAATATGTCTTCTTGCCATGAAATCAACCCTAGGAAAGTGAGAAATCGCTCCTACAACGGCGGCGCAAATATTTAAGCATAAAATTCCTAACGACGAAGGGTCAATTTTCAGAGGAAGCCTTGTTATCTTTTGTCCATAAACTTGCTATAGTATGCTACAGATCTAAATATCGGTTGTGTATGAATCCAACGCCACTTGCCAGTGAATGTATAGAGACAGCATCGTACGTTCGACTAGCCATCTCTGCACGAAGACTGCTCAACTATGAACACAGCTGCTCCTGTACTGTCGTTGAACCTGACGTGAGGTTTGATCTCCCAGTTCCTCCAATTATTTCAAACTACGCCTTGCGCGAGCTCCGAGGCAAAATACCCACAGGCGACGATAATCTACACTGATGGATCAAAGAACCAGGAGGGAACAGTATGCGCCTTTTGAGATGCCTATATGCGAGTACTATTTAAGCACAAGTTGCCAAAGGAAGTAACAATAATGACGTCAGAGCTTACGGCGATCTTGGGAGCTGATACTTGCGTTCTGAGTACGTAATAACCGTATCGTTGGGCAGAAGGTTTTCCTCACAGGAGTACTTTTGGCAGTGGCCTCTCTGGTTTGGCCATGGTCTTAAGTGGGAGCCACCAGGGTGATGAGTCGAGAGCCTGCAGAGGGAGCTGGTGGACAGCCCCAGTGTTCGTGAGCAGCAGAGAGGGCAGCGCGGGCTGCCTGTGGAACGGCCGCGTGTATGAGACAGTGCTGACTTGATATCGGCTTGTGGCTTCGGAACGCTTCACGGGTGTTGCATGGCGGAACTGGGTTTCGGCGAGGCAGTGTGGAATTGATTGCAGCATGCATCCCTGTGAGCGGCTATGCCGGCCTCTACCCCCTTGGTGACTCGCTTTATTTGAATGTTACTGTTCGGAAGCTCTTCTTCGAATTTCACCATTCGTGGTTACTGTTAAAGCTTCCCTATTCGCTGTGTACTGTGTTCGTACACCACGTCGGCGTAGTTATTTGATTTGACTTGCTTGTGCCTGCCTTCTTAGCCCCTCCAGCGTCTCACGTTCTACGGAACTTCCAGCTTGTTAATTGCCTGTTGGAGCTGTAATAGTGGAACTACTGTCCCCGACCTGAAAGGGATCTAGAAGATAAAGCGCCCGCCGTTTCACACTGGGTCCTACTATCCGTTTAACGTTATAAAAATTGTTGTCACCCTGTAACGACTGCTCTGCGCAGTCGCACTATTTTCAATTTTATATATTTCGTTAAAGGTGCAAACCTATTTGAAAGTTGCTTAAGTTTGAGAAGTTGGGAACTGCGCAGCTGCTACGGTCGCAGGTTCGAATCCTGCCTCGGGCATGGATGTGTGTGATGTCCTTATGTTAGTTACATTTAAGTAGTTCTAAGTCTAGGGGACTGATGACCTTAGATGTTAAGTCTCATAGTACTTAGAGCCCTTTTTTTGAGAAGTTGTTTTTAAATTCACTTATGGAGGCACCTTAAGATAAATTTGTTTCCTATTTTAGTCCATCCTTTAAAGGCGGCTGAGAATAATTTTTACCATAATTCTGGAAAGGGCTTCTATACTTATTATAAAAGGAGACCAATCTGTATTGTGCCCTTTGTTATCATCAGTTTAAATGAAACATGAATGTTCCTCTTGTGCTCTCGTTATTGGTCGTGTTAAGATTGCGTAAGTCTCGATCAGTTGCTACCAGCCTACTAGTTCGTTAGTCGAATACTCTGTACTAATTCCTGTTTAGTCTGTTCAGATCGACTCACCTTATTTATGTAACATTGGTGAAGTTACTCCATCTGTGGTCGGGCGCATAGGTCAATTAAGGGGACCGGCACACGATCAGCATTTCATATACTGTTACTCTTCAGGCTTTCCTGGCGAGATCTTGACATGTGGAATAATCGGGTCTACTGCCGGATGTTTGTGTTGCTCTGGCACAATATTTCGGCCACGTAACTCGTTGCCTTCTTCAGGTGCTACCTGAGACTGCTGTGTTGGAGGATCTTGTCCACTATTTATGCCCAGAGAGCGCTGGGTGCTCTCTTTGCCGTCCGCGCCCGGCTGGCGCTGCTTGTAATGTGTTGTCTCTTCCCCGGTGTTCCCTCGGATGTCCACGCCCGACTTGGGCGCCATCTGTGGCTGGTCTCTGAGGCCTGTCCTGTGTCGGGCGTTCAGTTCGCGGTCTGCGCCCGCCAGGTGCTGCTCCTGAGGTTTTTACCCCTCCCTGGTGCTCCCACGGACGTCCGCGCCCGGCTCGTCCACCATCTGTGGTCGTGGCAGTTGTCTGGGGCCGGACGCGCATGTGGCGTTCCGTTCGTGGTCCGCGCCCGCTTGGCGCTGCTTCCCTGGTGCTCCGACGGACGTCCGCGCCCGCCTAGTCCACCATCTGCAGTTGTGGCAGCTATCTGAGGCCAATCTCACGTCGGGGGCTCTGTTCGCGGTCCGCACCCGCCTGGCGCTACTCCTGCAGTGTTACTACTTCCTGAGGAGTTTGTTGGTTCATTTCATTGAGCCCTGATAAGCTTCAGAGCTGGACTCCACACCGAGCTGAGCTGGTAACCGCTGTCTGGGTTTATTAGGTTGTCTGTGACCTTGATCGCGATGGCCTCCTTTATGACACTGTCCCAAAATCTTGGTGTCTGTGTCACAATTTTGGTGTTGTTATAGTCCATTGAGTGGCCGAGCTTCAGACAGTGCTCCGCTATGGCAGATTTTGTTGCCTGTCATAGTCTGGTGTGCCTCTGGTGTACTTTGCACCTGACGTCCACCGTCCTGGTTCTCTGGCCAATGTATGACTATCCACACTGGCACGGGATGTTGTAAATGCCTGGTTTACGTAGCCCCAGGTCGTCCTTCACACTCCGTAGCATGGTCCCAATTTTGGAGGGTGGACAGAAGATACTCTTTATATCATATTTTGAAAGAATTCTGCTGATCTTTGCAGAAATAGGTCCAGCATATGGCAGGTAAGCCACCTTCTTCGTCTCCTCTGGCTCCTCTTGTGTACCCTGTGGTTGGCTGGTAGTACGAAGTGCCCTTTGGATGTCTGTGGAGGAGTATCCATTTCTGCTGAACACCAGCTGTAGATGTTCTATCTCTGTGGCCAGATTTTCCGTATCTGACAGAGCTTGAGCCCTGTGAACTAATGTTTTCAAGACTACATTCTTCTGTGCCAGGTGGTGGCAGCTACTGGCTTGAAGGTGTAAGTCAGGTATATGAACCAACAAACTCCTCAAGAAGTAGTAACACTGCAGGAGTAGCGCCAGGCGGATGCGGACTACGAACGAAATTCCCGACGCTGGACGAGCCTCTGACAGCCGCCACGACCGCAGATGATGGACGAGCCGAGCACAGACGACCGTCGGAGTACCAGGGAAGTGCCAACACCGCGAGATCAGCGCCAGGTGGGCGTGGACCGCGTATGAAGCGCCCAACCAAGGACAGGCCTCAGAGAGCTGCCACAGATGGAGACCAAGTCGGGCGCGGACGTGCGAGGGAGCACCGAGGAACAAACAACACCTTACAAGCAGCGCCAGGCGGGCGCGGACCGCGAACAGAGCCCCTGACGCGAGACTTGCCTCAGACAGCTGCCACAACTGCAGATGGTGGACTAGGCGGGCGCGGATGTCCGTCAGAGCACCAGGGAAGTACCAACACCTCGGGAGCAGCGCCAAGCAGGCGCGGACGGCAAAGAGAGCACGCAGCGCCCTCTGGGCATAAATACTGGACAAATCCTCCAACATGGCAGTCTCAGGTAGCACCTGAAGAAGGCAACGAGTTACGTGGCCGAAATATTGTGCCAGAGCGACACAAACATCCGGCAGTAGACCCGATTATTCCACATGTCAAGATCTCGCTGGGAAAGCCTGAAGAGTTACATCAGAAGACTCTATGGGGAGGAGATGTACCTTAATATCAAGAAGCTGGATAAGCTTCGACAGAGGAAGGGGAGGATGCTGAGTTCTCTCAGTTTCCTTCTGAGATGCCGAGAGAGGGATGTAGTTCCTGTCTTTGCCAGGTTCAAGCATCATGTTACCACCAGAATGGCGAACAGAATCAAACACCGTGCCGGCCTCGCGCTGGTAAGAGAAAGAGTGCGTGACATGCGCCACCGCCTAGATGTCACGTCCAGGGATTTTCTGTATCTCCACCTTTCCATAACAGCCACCCTGACCCGTGAAGACTGGGACCAGGTTGATGGTGCCTCCTGGTCCTTGGCGGAATGCACCATGAGTAAATCAACAGCATGTCAACAGGCCAAGTTTGAGCGCCTTAACACCACTGCCTAAATTAAATAATCAGCATTGGCGGCCGAAGACTTCCGTCATAAGAAGTCAGCCTCATTCTGCCAACGGCCTTGTCAAAGAGGGCGGAGGAGCGGATAGAGGTTCAGCGCACTCTCTTGTCCTAGGGATGGGAAATTGCCCCTAAAGGCGGAAGAATCAGCAATGATCAACGACATGAGGATGCAGAAGACAATGGAAACCACTGCATTAAAGACACATAACGTGTATCCACAGGACATGTGGCCTGTAATTGAAGAAGTGTCATGATGATCTCTCCATTGGCAAAAGATTCCGGAACAGTCCCCCATTCGGATCTCCAGGAGGGGACTGCCAAGGGGGAGGTTAACATGAGAAAAAGATTGAATAATCTACGAAAGGATAACGTTCTACGAGTCGGGGCGTGGAATGTCAGAAGCTTGAACGTGGTTGGGAAACTAGAAAATCTGAAAAGGGAAATGCAAAGGCTCAATTTAGATATAGTAGGGGTCAGTGAAGTGAAGTGGAAGGAAGACAAGGATTTCTGGTCAGATGAGTATCGGGTAATATCAACAACAGCAGAAAATGGTATAACAGGTGTAGGATTCGTTATGAATAGGAAGGTAGGGCAGAGGGTGTGTTACTGTGAACAGTTCAGTGACTGGGTTGTTCTAATCAGAATCGACAGCAGACCAACACCGACAACGATAGTTTAGGTATACATGCCGACGTCACAAGCTGAAGATGAACAGATAGAGAAAGTGTATGAGGATATTGAAAGGGTAATGCAGTATGTAAAGGGGGAGGAAAATCTAATAGTCATGGGCGACTGGAATGCAGTTGTAGGGGAAGGAGTAGAAGAAAAGGTTACAGGAGAATATGGGCTTGGGACAAGGCATGAAAGAGGAGAAAGACTAATAGAGTTCTGTAACAAGTTTCAGCTAGCAATAGCGAATACCCTGTTCAAGAATCACAAGAGGAGGAGGTATACTTGGAAAAGGCCGGGAGATACGGGAAGATTTCAATTAGATTACATCATGGCCAGACAGAGATTCCGAAATCAGATACTGGATTGTAAGGTGTACCCAGGAGCAGATATAGACTCAGATCACAATATAGTAGTGATGAAGAGTAGGCTGAAGTTCCAGACATTAGTCAAGAAGAATCAATACGCAAAGAAGTGGGATACGGAAGTACTAAGGAATGACGAGATACGTTTGAAGTTCTCTAACACTATAGATACAGCAATAAGGAATAGCGCAGTAGGCAGTACAGTTGAAGAGGAACGGACATCTCTAAAAAGGGCCATCACAGAAGTTGGGAAGGAAAACATAGGTACAAAGAAGGTAGCTGCGAAGAAACCATGGGTAACAGAAGAAATACTTCAGTTGATTGATGAAAGGAGGAAGTACAAACATGTTCCGGGAAAATCAGGAATACAGAAATACAAGTCGCTGAGGAATGAAATAAATAGGAAGTGCAGGGATGCTAAGACAAAATGGCTGCAGGAAAAATGTAAAGACATCGAAAAAGATATGATTGTCGGAAGGACAGACTCAGCATACAGGAAAGTCAAAATAACCTTTGGTGACATTAAAAGCAACGTTGGTACCATTAAGAGTGCAACGGGAATTCCACTGTTAAATGCAGAGGAGAGAGCAGATAGGTGGAAAGAATACATTGAAAGCCTCTACGAGGGTGAAGATTTGTCTGATGTGATAGAAGAAGAAACAGGAGTCGATTTAGAAGAGATAGGGGATCCAGTATTAGAATCGGAATTTAAAAGAGCTTTGCAGGACTTACGGGTCAAATAAGGCAGAAGGGATAGATAAGATTCCATCAGAATTTCTAAAATCACTGGAGGAAGTGGCAACAAAACGACTATTCACGTTGGTGTGTAGAATATATGAGTCTGGCGATATACCATCTGACTTTCGGAAAAGCATCATCCGCACAATTCTGAAGACAGCAAGAGCTGACAAGTGCGAGAATTATCGCACAATCAGCTTAACAGCTCATGCATCCAAGCTGCTTACAAGAATAATATACAGAAGAATGGAAAAGAAAATTGAGAATGCGCTAGGTGACGATCAGTTTGGCTTTAGGAAAAGTAAAGGGACGAGAGAGGCAATTCTGACGTTACGGCTAATAATGGAAACAAGGCTAAAGAAAAATCAAGACACTTTCATAGGATTTGTCGGCCTGGAAAAGCGTTCGACAATATAAAATGGTGCAAGCTGTTCGAGAGTCTGAAAAAAGTAGGGGTACGCTATAGGGAGAGATGGGTCATATACAACATGTACAACAACCAAGAGGGAATAATAAGAGTGGATGATCAAGAACGAAGTGCTCGTATTAAGAAGGGTGTAAGACAAGGCTGTAGCCTTTCACCCCTACTCTTCAATCTGTACATTGAGGAAGCAATGATGGAAATAAAAGAAAGGTTCAGGAGTGGAATTAAAATACAAGGTGAAAGGATATCAATGATACGATTCGCTTATGACATTGCTATCCTGAGTGAAAGTGAAGAAGAATTAAATGATCTGCTGAACGGAATGAACAGTCTAATGAGTACACAGTATGGTTTGAGAGTAAATCGGAGAAAGACGAAGGTAATGAGAAGTAGCAGAAATGAGAACAGCGAGAAATTTAACATCAGTTTTGATGTGGTGTCGCTCTTCACACGAGTGCCACTCACTGATTCACTCAATATCATTGGAGAGAAGTTACGATGGTGCCCTGCTCGACCAGTTCAAGCATGTACTGACCTCAACATATTTTCTTTATGGGGGTCAATTTTATGAGCAAACGGAAGGAATGGCAATGGGCAGCCCTTAGTCACCAGTGGTAGCCAACCTTTTCATGGAAAGGTACAAAGAGGAGGCTCTTGCATCAGCCACTTACCAACCCAAGTGCTTTCTTCTTGATGACACTTTTGTCATTTGGCCCCATGGTAGGGAGAAGCTAGATGACTTTGTGGAACATCTACACTCACGCCACCCAAGTATAAAATTTACTATGGAGCTAGAGAAGGATGGACAACTCCCATTCCTGGATGTCCTGGTCAAGAGGAGGCCAAAGGCACTTTGGGGCACAGTGTGTATCGTTAGCCCACCCACACTGACTTATACCTTCAAGCCAGTAGCTGCCACCACCTGGCACAGAAGAATGTAGTCTTGAAAACATTAGTTCACAGGGCTCAAGCTCTGTCAGATACGGAAAATCTGGCCACAGAGATAGAACATCTACAGCTGGTGTTCAGCAGAAATGGATACTCCTCCACAGACATCCAAAGGGCACTTCGTACTACCAGCCAACCACAGGGTACACAAGAGGAACCAGAGGAGACGAAGAAGGTGGCTTACCTGCCATATGCTGGACCTATTTCTGCAAAGATCAGCAGAATTCTTTCAAAATATGATATAAAGAGTATCTTCTGTCCACCCTCCAAAATTGGGACCATGCTACGGAGTGTGAAGGACGACCTGGGGCTACGTAAACCAGGCATTTACAACATCCCGTGCCAGTGTGGATAGTCATACATTGGCCAGACAACCAGGACGGTGGACGTCAGGTGCAAAGTACACCAGAGGCACACCAGACTATGACAGGCAACAAAATCTGCCATAGCGGAGCACTGTCTGAAGCTCGGCCACTCAATGGACTATAACAACACCAAAATTGTGACACAGACACCAAGATTTTGGGACAGTGTCATAAAGGAGGCCATCGCGATCAAGGTCACAGACAACCTAATAAACCCAGACAGCGGTTACCAGCTCAGCTCGGTGTGGAGTCCAGCTCTGAAGCTTATCAGGGCTCAATGAAATGAACCAACAAACTCCTCAGGAAGTAGTAACACTGCAGGAGTAGCGCCAGGCGGGTGCGGACCGCGAACGAAACTCCCGACGCAGGACGGGCCTCTGAGAGCCGCCACGACCGCAGATGATGGACGAGCCGAGCACGAACGACCGTCGGAGTACCAGGGAAGTGTCCACACCGCAGGATCAGCGACAGGTGGGTGCGGACCGCGTATGGAGCGCCCAACCAAGGACAGGCCTCAGAGAGCAGCCACAGATGACGCCCAAGTCGGGCGCGGACGTCCGAGGGAACACTGGGGAAGAGACAACACATTACAAGCAGCGCCAGGCGGGCGCGGACGGCAAAGAGAGCACCCAGCGCTCTCTGGGCATAAATACTGGACAAGATCCTCCAACACAGCAGTCTCAGGTAGCACCTGAAGAAGACAACGAGTTATGTGGCCGAAATATTGTGCCAGAGCGACACAAGCATCCGGCAGTAGACCCGATTATTTCACATGTCGTTTCATATACTGTTCTTAACCTGATGAGAAAGGTGCCTTCGATCTAAATTTTGAGTAAAGTTACGGATGTACGTGCACGTAATTTTCAGGTGTCTTAATTTTTTTCCAGCTTTATTTCACTGAAAATTTTTAGTCAAATTCTGTTTCAATTAAATTTTGTTAAAACAATGGACTGGACTATGTATTGGTATTCAGATTGCTGAGAATGCCTGTTAAATTGTATTTTGCTTAACTGTTTCAAGTCAAATTCTGCTCGAACTAAGCTTCTATGCAAACATCGGATTTCAACGTGTTTACTACTCAGTATGCTGAGCCTGCCTGTAAAATCAAATTTTGCTTAATTACTTCAAGTAAATTTTGTTTTAATTCATACCTGTCTAAAACTTTGTTCCGATTCTTCAGATTGCTGAGCTTGTCTGTATAACCACAATTTGCTTAATTGTTCTACACATGCTGCCAGCGTAAAATCTCCTAGTGTCACAGTAAATGAAGAAAAATTATATATATTTGGTATATCATCGACTTGAGCTTAGTGCTATTCCAACAGTCCGTGTCCTGCTATCCTACCACATCAGAAGCCCTTTACGTACTGCCATATCGTGCCAGCGGACAACTTTGTCATCTTTTCGTTCTTTAAATCCGCACTCTCCCCTTAAATATTTTCATTGAGACCACAGAATGCACCTAACAGACCATGAGATAAGACTACATATAAACAAACTGGAATGGAATGAGTGCAGGACCACGATTTTGATTGAAGCTCATAACAATGTACTGGGAAACGAGATCGCTGACACTCTCGGTAAGGAAGAGGTGACCTCGGTTACAGAAGACCATACACATTCCAGAGATTTACAGGAAGAGGATACGGAATGAGTGCAACAAAGTATGGCAAGATTCCCAGACAACTGAAGAAAAATGGTATCCGCAAATAAAACCAGCGCTACCACCCAATGCTTGGTACCACGATCTGATGGGTTCACGCAGGTTTGCAGTTACCATAGCGCGGATGAAGTTCAACGATGGTGTGTTTGCGCAACACCTACACCACATAACCACAGCACCATCTCCACATTGTGATTGCGACAATGTGGAGGAAACCAATCCTATATTTGTAGGATGCATTATGTGGTGGGCCCTTACATCAAGGCTGCCAAGGAATGCCATAAGTAAGAAATACGAGTTAACAACATATGTGCCAACATTGCTGGAATCACAGACCTCGCATTGTATAGAGAACTTCATTCCTTTCTAGTGGAAACGAAAAGAAAGATACGAATTAACTTGCATACACCAAATATCTCAGTACGTTATTTAAAATTGTTTTATGCTAACATAAGTTGTGTTCTTTTTCTTTCAATCTATCAATCTATGCCAGTTGTATGTAATTATGAGTTACTTACGTGGTTGGCTGTATGGGAATACTTAAACGGAGAAAAAAGCAACTAGGAAAAAAAGATAGCGTGTGCAGGAAGACAACACCCTCCATTAAACAACTAGCGCCACCACAAAAATAACCGATACCAGGCGTTATTGATAGCGGAATATTAATTAACAACGGGTATGTAAATAGCGCTAACTCTGTCCCTTAGTTGTCTGACCAGAAAAGGAACAGGTTTCCATGCAGAATTTAAGCAAAAACCACCAACCCCGTTTATGATGCTAATACCTAATTTAACCTCAACAGTTCCGTTAATAACACTACCCGAGTAACTGAAGTGTAGGATATAATCTCAGTTATATCCCATCGGATGATCGGTACGAAAGAAGCGTTCTGCAGTTACTTATTGACTCTACTGTTGTAGGAGAGAGTGACGCTTCTGTTCAGTACACCATCCCTCCACTATCGTAATGGTTTGACGAATGTATCAAATGCCGCAACTAAGCAGGATACTGTAGGTACCAACCATACGTAAGCCAAGATCGCCCTTAACATACAGTAAAAGGGCCCTAATCTTAGAAGCACACTTCACACGATGTTTCCTTAGAATACGACCAATCCTTTTAGAAATAGTACCTGCGTGAAGCAAGAGATCTCTAGAACTGGGACTCACATCGTTATTGTCATCACGCATCAAATTCAGGCTTGGTCGACAGCGCAGAACGCGTCCGATTTATTGTGCTCTGAAAATGACTAGTGCTCGGAGCATCGGCAGTTGTCGAGGGCCTTCCCCTGCTACATGGGCTGAGGCTTTCCAGGTATGTGAGGATTCTGTCTTGTAAAACAGAGTTCATATGCCGTGTTTGTGGCATTTCAGTGTAAACTTCTTCAGTACATTGCACTTTTCTCAAGACGCAAATACAAAAACAAGTAAGACACTGTCAGTCTAATGCAGCACTTGGCATTATCTGCGTAATCGTTTCCTATACAGATGTCATAATCCCGGTTTGCGAGTGAAATCTTGATGTTCATTTTCGGTGCTTGCTTTTCGTTTTGACTTTCCTCTTCTCACGATTGGGAAAAACTTTACAAAATGGTGCAGATCATTATCGACATGTATGGTTATAGAAAAGTACAGTTGTCTCAAATGAACTGATATTCTTCCATTCGCAAGAGCGGAAGTCATCCGAGCAGGGGTTTGAACCCAGCCATACGAGAGAAAGCTTCGTTTACTGCAACAGAAGCCAAGCTTCCTCGTTTACTGCTGGGTGCCATGCATGATGATTCATGAACGAAAGAGGCTCGTGACAGTTTAAAAAATTATTTGTAATTGTATGCAAGAGGAACAGCTTTCTGGAAGTCACAATATAATTTATGTTATTTTCAGCTCTGGAGTAGCATCACAAATCACTAGGAATTAATATCTTGCGCGAGTAAACACCTACGATGGTGCAGTAGACTTTAACATATGCTATGTGAGGCAAGTCAAGTAAACCCATTACTAAATGTTAACTGAAAAGCATTTTAACTTAGCACAGTAAATCTGCCCATTAGTGACTCATCACCTTATTTAACTGCGCAAAAGGCTGTATCGGAAATAATATATCGCAGTCGTACTACACATCAAGTAACACTTTGGACAATCGCTCTTGAAAAATGTGTAGGCTAAATCCAAAGCCGTCGTTTTTCGTTGTTAACTCGGGCAACACCATCAGTAAATAAAATTGTAATTAGTTTCTCTTCTAAGCCGGCCGCTGTGGCCGAGCGGTTCTAGGCGCTCCAGTCTGGAACCGCGCGACCGCTACGGTCGCAGGTTCGAATCCTGCCTCGGGCATGGATGTGTGTGATGTCCTTAGGTTAGTTAGGTTTAAGTAGTTCTAAGTTCTAAGGGACTGATGACCTCAGATGTTACGCCCCATATTGCTCAGAGCCATTTGAACCATTTCTCTTCTGAGGTTGTATAACCAGTATTTTTGAGTGTCTTCCCTCAAGGCCGTAAGTATTAGAAAAACTTTCGGTTGTTGAGCCATTATTTTCAGTTTCGTATGTAAAGCATTTAAAAGCGTGCACGTCAAAACATTGTCTGCTTGTTGATTCGGATAAAGATCTCAAGCTTTCAATGATCTCAAAGCCGCAGTCTTCCAAGGTTACAGCCTTTAATCTCTTAGATATCAGTGATAGTTATTACAAGTATTGAATCTTGTACCGCTACAGTTGTCTTAATAATGGAGGAAATTTTCTTCGCAGAGTTCAGTTTGTAAAAGTGGCTTGACGCATTGTACCGTTTCTTAAGTGCAGCTGCCTCCATATCCTAGGAAATGGGGGCAGTCTTGAGGATGTTGCTGCGCAAACGGTTGTCTACCAGAAACGTCCACAAAGAAATTTCTACGCGTGTGTCGGGCTTTAATTCGACTGATAAACGAGAGAGGCGGGCGATTTTTTCCACTGCGTAAAAGTGGACAAAGTAAGGCGCTAGACAATAATCGATTACCTAAAGAGTAGTAGAAAAAGTTTCATAAACTGTTCTTGACGTGGTTGTTGCGACATTTCCCAAAGAAAATACGATATTTCAGCAGTAACAGCCACTGTCTTTGTCAGGAAAGCCAACGATTGCGAAAAGGGGACACCGGTTTTAGTATGTACACACGCGACGTAGTGCACTTATAAAGGGAGGCCACGACGTTGGTATCACAGATTTACTTCAACTTTGTACACCTTCTGTAGGCTATTAAAGTAACATAATGTGCAAGTAGCAACATGTACTATTCTGGCAATTCCGAGAAAATCGGAAGAGGAGTTTTAGGCGTCTGTTATTTGGCTTATGAATCAGTGCGTAGGTACCGGACGTTAGAGTTCATGGTGGTGCAGTGGTTAGCGTTCGACCTTCGTAAGATGGTGTTTGAGGTGACAGTTCGACTACCGATCAAACTTATTTAATAATCTTTTTTTTCATTACTTGTCATATTATTTATTTTATACGTCATTTGAGAGGTAATATAATGAAAATAACAGATGTATTTGCATGAAGTTTCAATCAATGTTTTCAATGTCTGTATGAAAACTATCATCCTGCAACGTTTGATGTCGAGAACATATCAGACGAGTAATTGTACATTGCTCTTGTCGTCTGGCACATTGTGACTTACTATATTACTGATTGTGAATGACGTCTTTCGCATCATTATTTATGGAGGTTTGACCTGGTCTTTCCAAGTCTGTCCCTCGTCCTTGAAAATTTATTTATAGATAGTAAATAGTCAAATAACATTTAAAATTCACTACAACTGAGCCGTGCGTGGCTCATGTTCGTGCCATCTGTTATTTAACTTCTTGTTTTTACCGTACGGCCACGTTTGCGGTATATAAATAACAAAATCAACATGGATTTCACTTTTAGAGAAACTCCTGCAAACTAAACGTGGCACCACACAACAATCATAACACGTCACACTGTACCCACGGACTTCCCATATGTGATATTTCTATTCATCCGATACATGTAATGCACTGCCTTTGTTCGTCATTGTACACTGTGTTGCATCACTCTACTGAACAAAGTACCTTAGCCTTTAAAACACTCGCTTAGTGGTCATCATGTAATCTGGAAGCCCCTGTCTCTGTCTCCACTGGAATCGCTGTCCTCTCGCCTGGAAAAAGACTCCAACTGCCCCACTGGCTTGGTTGTGTGCAAACAGCGGCCACGCCTCAGGCTGACCGTTACTGAGGTCCCGTAGACAGCTTCTTGGAATACCAGCCTGGAGAAGGCTTCCTGTTCTTGGCTCTCCACCATTTGACTGCAGTCCAACTGCTCTTGGGGTTCCGCCGGCCTGCATGAATGGCGCTGCCTACAGCATGCACGGCATCATCAGTAATGGCCCCTGCTGCCCTTAGGACAACTTTGGGTGGCTGCCACGGGGACGAAGCCCACCGCGCACCACTGCTCACAGTCCAAAGCCCGACTGCTCCGTCCGGTTCGCGTGTCTGTCAGCCCAACACTCCAGCTTGAGTGATATTCACCCCAAGCCTCTGGCTCGATTGCTGGTCAGCCAAGGACTCTCTGCTCCCTACTCTCCATGCATCATCGTTGCGGCGAGAGATTTTCATGAAAATTCAATCACCAACTTTATCTTCCGAATGCGAAATTATTTTGTTGACGTCCATCTACACATGGAGAAATGATTATTTTAGTAAAATTAGAGGAATCAGAGTTCGCACGAAAGGAATGAAAGGTTCTTTTTTGTTGTAAGTTCCTATGGGACCAAACTGCTGAGGTCATCGGTCACTAGGCTTACACACTAAACTAACTTAAACTAACTTATGCTAAGGACGACACACACACACACACACACACACACACTCACACCTATGCCCGAGGAAGGACTCGAACCTCCGACGGGGGTAGCCGGGCAAACCGTGGCAAGGCGCCCTAGACCGCACGACTACCCCGCGTGGCAAAAGGTTCTTTTGTCCGAGTTTTGTTCAATCGTTATAGTCTGAAGGTGATTCGATGAACCCCATGCCAGGAAATTAAGTGTTAATTGCAGAGTACTCACGAAGATATCTGTATACGTGTACTGTATATATAAAAGGAAATGTCCTGACTGTCTGACTGACTGTTTCATAATCGCCCAGTCCAGGCAGCTACAGATGGAAACTTGAAATTTGGAGAGGCTGTTGATACTATACTGTGGGCGTCTTTTAAGAAGGCATTTTTCAGAATTCCACCCCCTAAGATGGGTGTAACAGGGCATGAAAAGTACTTTTAAAAATTACAGCTATTAAGGAAATTTCGAAGCAAGAACTACGAAAATTGGTATTTTGTTTCCTGGTCAGAAAAAAAGAAATTTCACCATTTTTGCAAATTCAAGCCCTAAGGGGGTCGAATAGTGGGTGAAATTGTGGATGAAATTTTTTTTGAAAGTATTTTTAAACTACATCTTTGAAAACTGGTATTGAATTTTCGAATTGGTATTGGACTTCTAAGGAAATTTGTACTCGGTGATGAAAGTTTATATGTAAATACCATCACAAGAACTCGAAAGGTAGGATCAACAAAGACTCCAGCTATTTGAATCGCTTTACCGTCAGAAGTAAATCCGGAAAAGACCATGCTTCTATGGGCGTAATTAGCGTGAAAAGTTTAAATGATGTTGCAGTTTGTGGATAATATAAAAGTTCGATTAAAGATAAAGAAACAATCCGTGCAGACCTGATGTATCTACATCTACATCTACATTTATACTCCGCAAGCCACCCAACGGTGTGTGGCGGAGGGCACTTTACGTGCCACTGTCATTACCTCCCTTTCCTGTTCCAGTCGCATATGGTTCGCGGGAAGAACGACTGTACGAAAGCCTCCGTGCGCGCTCTAATCTCTCTAATTTTACATTCGTGATCTTCTCGGGAGGTATAAGTAGGAGGAAGCAATATATTCGATACCTCATCCAGAAACGCACCCTCTCGAAACCTGGCGAGCAAGCTACACCGCGATGCAGAGCGCCTCTCTTGCAGAGTCTGCCACTTGAGTTTGTTAAACATCTCCGTAACGCTATCACGGTTACCAAATAACCCTGTGACGAAACGCGCCGCTCTTCTTTGGATCTTCTCTATCTCCTCCGTCAACCCGATCTGGTACGGATCCCACACTGATGAGCAATACTCAAGTATAGGTCGAACGAGTGTTTTGTAAGCCACCTCCTTTGTTGATGGACTACATTTTCTAAGGACTCTCCCAATGAATCTCAACCTGGTACCCGCCTTACCAACAATTAATTTTATATGATCATTCCACTTCAAATCGTTCCGCACACATACTCCCAGATACTTTACAGAAGTAACTGCTACCAGTGTTTGTTCCGCTATCATATAATCATACAATAAAGGATCCTTCTTTCCATGTATTCGCAATACATTACATTTGTCTATGTTAAGTGTCAGTTGCCACTCCCTGCACCAAGTGCCTATCCGCTGCAGATCTTCCTGCATTTCGCTACAATTTT
This sequence comes from Schistocerca cancellata, assembly GCF_023864275.1. Classification (NCBI taxonomy): domain Eukaryota; kingdom Metazoa; phylum Arthropoda; class Insecta; order Orthoptera; family Acrididae; genus Schistocerca; species Schistocerca cancellata. The sequence goes on along the minus strand of NC_064628.1, from coordinate 418,638,411 downwards.
CTAATGCTGCAATATATATGTAGATACAGGCTCGGAGCGGTGCCAACAGCTCACAACGCCGCCGACCACGCCCCTATCCAACCCCTAAGAGCAGAGCCCCCCCCAGCCGCCTGAGTGGGGCAGCAAACAGCAAGGAGACATACAGTACCTTAAATTAAAATGTTCCTATCGCCCGATTCTGACCAATGTATTCGGGAGGTTTCCCTTCACGTCGCTGATGGAAGTAGAAATCCCATTTCGAATACTCCCAATAAACACTTCCTATGCTCCACAACGAGTTCGCAAACTGTAACTCAGTGACTCTCCAGTGAGTCATCACTTTTAACAGCCCGCTCTACCAAGAGAATGATACGTATGAAAGAGAGAAAACAAACGCTATGTAGTCTCCCAGCATCAAGCGTCCGCCTCCAAGCACTACTCGGCGCGAATTCCATATCTCTATTAAAGGTGTTGACAAACACATTCTCATTCCCACAGCCTAATTTGATGACTGAGTGCGGAAGCTTGAAGTGTCCGCTACAATCCGTGGCTGGTAAAACAATATTTTGTGTTTGTTCGTAAGGCTGTGTTGGCCAATAGCAGATATTTCCAGATTTCTGTACTTGATGTGGCGCTGATGTTCGGTACAGCATTAGGATATAAGCTTTTGCCTTACACACACGCTTACGAACAAGTACAAAATACCGTTTGAACAGCTGGCCGGTGTGGCCGACCGGTTCTAGGCGCTACAGTCTGGAACCACGCGACCGCTTCGGTCGCAGGTTCGAATTCTGCCTCGGTCATGGGTGTGTGTGATGTCCTTAGGTTAGTTAGGTTTAAGTAGTTCTACGTTCTAGGGGACTGATGACCTCAGATGTTAAGTCCCATAGTGCTCAGAGCCATTTGAACCATTTTTGAGGCGTTTGAGATCCATTAGGTTAAATGTCTATCAGAGGGAAACCTCTTTCTTATATCAAAACTTAAGGCAGTTTTGTCATATATATAGGCACGATTGGAGACCGTGGCTGTTACATAAAATAACACTCATGTACTTTGCAAATTGTGTATTTGTTTTCCTATGCTATAAATGAAAACATGTGGTGCACGTTGAAACTTCGTTTTTTGACCAAACGAAAGTGGTTTACAATGCAGTGCAACGTTTGTGAGTGTGAAAATACAAACATCCTTGAGAAAGTATTTCATTGCAAGAACACTGCTAATACAAATGCGCCAGATGGACATTTCACGGTAACTCACAGGAAACCAGTGTATAATCTGTAATGATGAAAGCATGAGAAACCTGTCTGATGATGAATTGTAAAAAAGTCGAAACCGGTAACGGTGCTTTTTGAATAAAGTAACCTAAAACCAATTTGTGTCTGGTTGTTGTACACCATCAACAATCTATCAAAACTTAAGGTTTCAGAAGAGAGGTTTTTGAATTAATCATGAGTACTGTTTTTTGTTGTATTGTGTGAATGATTGTTTGGTAGGTAATGGCGTATTGCTATTTGTAAAAATTTGTTCTGTACAAATTTAACCAACTTTACCTCTTTGAACACTGGACTCGTATTCTGGAAGAAGACGGTTCAAACCCGCGTCCAGACATTCAGATTTAGTTTTCCCTTGATTTCCCTACATTAATCCAGGCAAATGCCGGGCTGGTTCCTTTGAAAGGGCAAGGCCGATTTCCTTCCCCGTCCTTGACACAATCCCAGATTATGCTTCGTCTCTAACGACCTCGATGTCGACGGGACGTTAAACCCAATCTTCCTTCCTTCCTTTACGTATTTGAGAGTTAATGATTAAATTTCAAAGCCATAAGTGGACATAGTTAGAAATTCTTAGTTTTTTTTCGTAAGTGGAAGATTTTAGTTTTATTTTTATTCTGTTATTGCTTTTTCTGACCTACCTCTAAAGGTAGAGTGGATCATTGCAGTCAAGGACATTTTAGTCAATTCCAGGAGTGCTCCAGTGAGAAAAAGAGAATCCCGATTGGGATTGTGTGTCTTCAGTTTAAATAAAGACAGTGCGAGTGATATTTCATCGTTGGCGTCAGTGTAGTCTCTGGTCGTAGCAGACACTGTTACATGTTACATCTGTGTATCTCCGTTACTTCTTCGATCGTCAGCTGCTTCCTTGGCGGAGATAACAGTGGTTACTGGCGAAGCTCGGATTTTTATACATAATTGACGCGACGAGTTTATGCAATAAATCCGTCGCAAAACACTTCATAGAAGCTGTTCAAATGTGTGTGAATTCCTGAGAGACCAAACTGCTGTGGTCATCGGTCCCTAGACTTACACACTACTGACTTATGCTAAGAACAACACACACACCCATGCTCGAGGGAGGACTCGTACCTCCGGGGAGAGAGGGGGGGGGGGAGGTGTTATTGCTGTTATTGCTGCTCAAAACCTTCAGATTTTGTGCTATAACGATGGGTGATTGAGACGATATGGAAAAATCATAGAACTCAAACAGCAGTCAGAACAACTAAAGACTGACGTGCCTTTTGCGTTTTGCGCTTCGACAGAGCGGAATGCTCAGTACATCCCAAGCTCTGGGTCGATCTTGGCCAGCCACGTACCCTGCCAGCGTTCACTGACCATACTGTTATTGCTCTGAGTCCGTCGAGGATGTCTTCACATGCGAGCCGATTTTGCCGCGTTGACTGAACGGTTTTATACAGCGATTGTATTTAATACACTGGTCTCAAAGCCGTTTGGGTTTTCGATAAAAATCTGGGAAGACGTTAACACCTGACGTTCTTTCTAGAACACCCAACGCCATGCGTTTAAGTAACGTTGGCATTACAGATGTCCAGTAAAAGTAACGTGCATGTGCGGTCGGCGGTGGCTCCCCAGTCGTGAGGAAAGGAAATTTCATTGATAACAGTGCTGTGGTAGGATTACGTTGAGTTTCATGTAAAGTAAGTGAGACCTTGAGTTGGACGACTTCTAGGTCTGGCCAACACGATGGTGTGCGGACATTTGCCACGCCGGACATTTGCCACGATTTTACCTGCTCCGAAGGGTTGCGTCCCTTGTCTCCCCCTACTCCTCCTCCTTCTCCTCGCTTACTGAGACTTTCCGCTGGTTTACTTAACATAGAACCAGAATGTCTTTGGATTTTCCGCCACATTTCTAGAGAGAGTTTCGTTGCGGAAGCTATTAAATGCATCTCGCATTGAAATCCGCACCAAATTTCGAGCCTCAGTAAAACTTCGCCAATATTGACGATTTTGCGTTCGTCTAAATTATACTTGCCTTTTTCGGTGCTCCTGCAGCAGCTTTCTGTCGTGTTTTGTGTACCATGGGGGATCAGTTCCATCTCTTATAAATTTATTTGGTATGAATCTCTCGAGTGTTGTTGATACTATTTCTTTGAACTTAAGCCACGACTTACATAGTTTGGAAGGATTGGAGACTGTCTCTTAGAAAGACGTCAACCGAATTTTTAGTTGCTTTTATAAATAGATACACTTCACGTTTAGTTTTGGTGAGTTTCTTTGTTACGGAATTTAGCCTCGCTACGTCTGTAATTCCTGTATCCGTCGTGATGCTCAGGATTATTTGTGGCTAAGAGGTCAAGTGTATTTTCGTAACCATTTACAATTTGAATGGCCACGTGAACTATTTGTTCAAAATAATTTTTAAAAAAAGCATTTAGAACAATTACGGAAGTTGTTTTTTTATCTACAATAGAGTCTGAGAATGTATTTTTGTCAACATACGGAAGGTAGATTGAGGTCACTGCCAACTATAATTGTATGAGTAGGGTACCTATTTGTGATGAGACTCAAGTTTTCTTTGAACTGTTCAGCAACTGTTTCATCTGAGACCGGGGATCGGTAAAAGGAGCCAGTTATTAATTTATTCTTCTTGTCGAATATAACCTCTGCCCATTCTAAGTCACAGGAACTATCTGCTTCAGTGTCGCTTGTGAGCTGGAACACACATTACATTATTTTCCTTAAGTTGTGCTTCTTGTTTCTGTTGTAATGCAGATCATTACAATTACGGATTTTCCCTCCAAAACCTAGGATGCTTTCTCTGTGACCCTGTAAATACCAGAGCTAAACAACGTAGCACAACAACGTACGTTACAAGGATAGCACTCTGTTTTTCTTCATTTCCTTATTTCTAACGTTTTAAAATTATACGTCCACTTTAGATGACATGTCAATCATAGATGTTCTTATCCCAATTTAGTGAACGTATTTTCAGTCATGTTTTGAACATTGTCCCGCTACACTTTATTAACTAATGTTTCGCCGCAAGGGATATCGCATTTTAGAGAGTAAATTAATATGGACTATGTCGTTCTTCTTTTCAAACATTCACATAGCCATTTCTTCTTTTCTTATTGTCCATTGGGCATGCAGTTGTAGTAATTAAAGTCGGCACAAATGCAGTGATCAAAAACAAACGACTAGCGTATATTAGCATTCTCTTTACATCGTTCCTTTCTTGTTGCTCCCATGGCGATGGACTGTTTCTATCGCAATCAGTAAGCGTGAAAGGAAGCTACCGTACAGACAGATGGATCTATATTTATACTTGGCAGAACTAATTGCATACTGACATAATCGTCGATATTGCTTTTGTTTCCCAAAAGTTATAAATATTTCGATTTCCAAAAAGAAGCCCTGTATTTGGCCAAGATGTCGAAGAAGAAGGTCCCTTACGTACTGGTTGTATCGAGTAAGATGTAGACACGGCGGTTTGAAAGCGGACGGAAGTAGTACGAGGAAGGGCGTCCCTTACCGGAGGGATCGCTACCTGGCGAAGGGGCAAGTGTGGCAAATGTCCGGCGTGGCAAATGTCCGGCATTCAACTCGATACCTGACTTGACACCTAATATATGGACGCTTTCTTGGCATCTTCTCCGTGAAGTATATCCTGAACAAGAGTCAAACGCTTTCTTTTATTGCTTGCTGAAAACGAAACGTGCTTCATTTTGCAGGATCCGACCCTTCGACAGGAAGTTTTTTCCGGGCTATTTTCTGGGTAGGTGTGAGAAGCAGTTCAATGCACAGTGCAGGCTTGTGCGGTATTCGCCACTACCTGTGCAGCGTTTCCCATTCGGCATTCAGCCACTGCACAGCTCAGACTAGACAGGTAGCGTTAAATCTTGCACAAGACACGGCCGAGCACTTCCTGCCGCTGAGGTCGGGTAGGTTCGAGTACGTACAGCCGAGCGGCAGCCATCTCTTCAAACCTGTAGTGGTATCGTTGCAAAATAAATCCGCCGGTAGCCTTCGGAGTTGCGGTGTTAAGATCCAGAAATAGCTTGGTTTCTCCTAAACAGAAAGTCTCTTAGAACTGAGAAATTAAGTGGATGCTTATGATTTCACTGAGTGGCATAACTGAACCAGCCATGCGGACGATTGTTCAACGTACCGCACTGTTCAACTCCTACATCTACATCCGTACTCTGTATGGCGGAGGGTATGTCCCATAGTACCACTTATCAGAGTTTCTTCCTATTCCATTCACGCACGAGAGCGGGAAGAATGATAGCTTGAATGAAGATGATATATCGGCACGGTTCTGTAAAGCTTCATATCTATCTGAAGTAATACCCTCAAAATAATCTTTTCGCTTTTTTATTCCTATTATTTCCTGTAATAAACGCAGATGTCGAACAAAGACTCAAAAGTTTGACTCTCCCAGTTTCAAGATACATAGAATCGAAGTATTTAGTTAAATAGCCAAATAAAAGAAAACTTAGACCGTCTACCTTTCGCTGCTTTCTCGAAAAGTGGTAAATGGTTGACTACTACAAAAAACAATATTCTCCAATTTATACCAACTTTTTTTTTTAATTTTGCTCAAAAATCATGTAACTTGAGATCATATTACGGTTTGGGCATTGCGGATAGTCTGTGACAAAGAGCAGAAACTGATGTTAAACAGCTGTTTTTCAGGTCGATTTCTTCGTTTTGAAGGGCTAAAAGGTATATTATGAAGACACAAGCAGCAGATCAGTTACTTTCTATTTTTATTGTAGAGTATGAATTAATGGTTGTTAAGTTTTTAATTTATTACTGTGGCTATAATTCTGTTTCATAATACCCGTAGTGTGGTCCGCAGCCCAGAAGGAAATTCTCCGTCTTTTAATATCCCTATCGCTGTTCATCAGGGCCGTTAGTCATGCACTGCATTGATAAAAAAATAACGGTTCACACACGAACAGCACATCCCTGAAGTTCTCGCGGATCATGTGATCCTAGCCCAAGAAGCACGCCTTGGACTCTAAAATCAGCTAACACTTAGCTGGTCAGAGAACAACGGCTCTAGCGGATACATCGACACTTCAAACTGTGATGCCAGTTATGATACTCGGACGAGAGTAAACGCACCTTGACTCAAGTGGGGACGTGTCACCGGAGTACCTCGTACTCAGCGATGAAAAATGCTTCAACCTTCAGCACCAAAATTTACAAGACTAGGGTAGTCATTCATGGTGCAGAATGCCTCCCAATGATGAAACCGCATGATCAAACTCTTCATTCAGTGGAGAAAGTTCTTCGACGGTCTCTCGGACAGGTCTGCAGTTTGTCCCAGATTTCAGTCGACCATGTGGAAAGCATGCACGGTGTTGTTGGAAACCCGATGTCAACATCCAGCGACAAAGACGAGATATAATAAAGCAGCGGACCTTGCATATGCAGGATAAAGACTAAGAAAGAGACGGAGCTAAATCGATCACGAATGACATCCATGAAGAGAGTTCTTTCATTTTAAAAAAAAATGTTAAAGGAATGAATATCACGGAACATCTTACTCCTCCTCAAGTTAAGAAGTTAGTATCTGTTGAATTATTCCCTCTGGTATTCTATTACAGTACGTTAAACAATCCATACTCAAGCCCATAGGTTTCCATAAGTAATGTTTATTTTACCTCGGTACATAAGCATTGAGTCATATTCCATGGTGAAATTCCAATTTTCTTAGACTATTTCTGAGTGCAGAACTGTTGACAAAATCAGCAGAAACAACGAAATGCCACCTACAGATACCTACGTAGGCTCATGAATATCCGCAAAAGTGACCGCCGATTTCGATATGTGTGGCTACACACTACAGGAGTGCAAACTATGATCGCCGCATAGAAATTATGTCAATTCGGAACTGACAAGGCTAGCAATGATAGTGTTACGTGAAGTAATTAATTCTGGCTGATTTGTTTCGTGATTTTGAATGTGTTTTAGGGAGAGCGGAGAGACACCAAACAGTAATGATATCCCGACATTATACGTAATTGTTACTGGTTGAAATTTGCAATTAATCACAATTTCTGTTGTAAGGGAGCACATTATGGTAAATCTGAAAGGTCCTTCGCGCATGAATACACCACAGAGGCGCCAGAGAAGCGATTCCAGCTGTTTGAAGGCCTCATTGTCCGGAAACCTAACGTAACCAAGCAGCATGCTCAGAACTGTGCAAATGCGATGTGAAAACCAGAGAGACTGCTGCGATGGCTGTTAGGCAGTTTCTTCGAAACCAGAGGTTCTCAACACCACCCATAGCAGGATCTCCGTCTCACTGGGACTTCATCTTCTGCCTTGAAGACGCAGTGGCACAGTCAACCTCCATACCATATTGTTCTAGCGTTTAGGCGCCATGTTGGGACAATGAAAGCAACAGGAGGTCGATAGAAGTCAGTAAAACAGTTCATGATCTTACTGTTTGCTATTTACGACAGTCGGATTATCCAGAATTACAATGGCAGCTCTTAATTACTATTTTTTTTTTTTTGGTCATCAGTCTACTGACTGGTTTGATGCGGCCCGCCACAAATTCCTTTCCTGTGCTAACCTCTTCATCTCAGAGTAGCACTTGCAACCTACGTCCTCAATTATTTGCTTGACGTATTCCAATCTCTGTCTTCCTCTACAGTTTTTGCCCTCTACAGCTCCCTCTAGTACCATGAAGTCATTCCCTCATGTCTTAGCAGATGTCCTATCATCCTGTCCCTTCTCCTTATCAGTGTTTTCCACATATTCCTTTCCTCTCCGATTCTGCGTAGAACCTCCTCTTTCCTCACCTTACGGGTTCCCGGGTTCGATTCCCGGCGGGGTCAGGGATTTTCTCTGCCTCGTGATGGCTGGGTGTTGTGTGATGTCCTTAGGTTAGTTAGGTTTAAGTAGTTCTAATTTCTAGGGGACTGATGACCATAGATGTTAAGACCCATAGTGCTCAGAGCCATTTGAGCCATTTCCTTACCTTATCAGTCCACCTAATTACTATCGCATCCGATAAAGCGACGACTTCGTGCTAAGGTAATCTTAAATAATCTGCCTTGTGACATCCTCAGACAGTATCTCTCTCACTCTTCCTCAGTTACGTGTTTCATTTCTTAATTTAGTGCCCTCTTATGACGCGTGCAGCTTTTCTTGATTGAGTGTTGCTTCCCGGTCAAGTAACAACGACATTGTTCAACCGTGTGAGCTTCCTCACCAATGTAACTGTGAATTTTTATCTACATAAACATAATTTTTAATTGAGTCTGTAGTCCTCTCTCATGTAAGTAGAGTTGAGCCACCCTCATCACGCCTGGTCTGCTGCAATATGATTATGAAAACAGGGCCGAATCGCATCTGTAGTGGTGTGATGTGATTACGCGGTCGGTGGTGTGTTTCCGACGCAGTAGAGAGCGCGACGAACATCAGAGCAGCCGAGCACAGCGTCGCCACCAGAATAGACGAATGGACGAAACCGACGGTAGGAATGAGCTCAACTGCGACTTCGCGTTATCAGTGATTTCTGAGAATGATACTTTTCGGTAACTGCGATTTTAGTTGGAATTTGTCACATTTTAAAAGCGCAGTTAACGAATTCACAACTTCTAATCTTCTGCAACTCTAAAATGCGATTTCTGTGATTTATCGCCGCAGATGTTACACTGTTCTCCTTGACAAGTAGGAACTAAGGTGATAAATTGCGAGAAATCGCATTTTAACGTTACGGAGGGGCGCAAGTATATCTGTCAACTGATATTTTCGGCCAGGTGAACTGTGTCATTGCAAGGGAAGTGATATTTTATCACCTGTAAAGAGCGCAAACTAAGTATTTCAACTGTGTGTCATCGAAATCATTACACGAATTGAGAGGTGTGATAAATAAATGTGAAATAGACTGTGAGCGAATAATGAAAATTCCATCCTTCCCATGTTAAAGACATGACCTAACCTTAAATTTTCGGCCATGTAGTTATTGATAAAGACATGGCTATGTGCTTTGTTGATATACAAGTGAAAAGAGTGGGAAGTATGGATTTCCCAGTTACAAGTTGATATTGGGAGTAGTGTAAGTGCAGTACTTGAAGATACACATGTAAGTTTACCCGTATATTGAAGTGCTCAAAAAATCCATCTTGTAAATACACTGCCGGAACTGTTAAATTCCCGTTAAAAATTAAACTACTGGCCATTAAAATTGCTACACCAAGAAGAAATGCAGATGATAGACGGGTATTCATTGGACAATTATATTATACTAGAACTGACATGTGATTACATTTTCATAGATCCTGAGAAATCAGTACCCAGAATAACCACCTCTGGCCGTAATAACGGCCTTGATACGCCTGGGCATTGAGTCAAATAGAGCTTGGATGGCGTGTACAGGTAGAGCTGCCCATGCAGCTTCAACACGATACCACAGTTCATCAAGAGTAGTGACTGGCGTATTGTGACGAACCTGTTGCTCGGCCACCATTGACCAGATGTTTTCAACTGGTGAGAGATCTGGAGAATGTGCTGGCCAGGGCAACAGTCGAACATTTTCTGTATCCAGAAAGGCCCGTACAGGACCTGCAACATGCGGTCGTGCGTCATCCTGCTGAAATGTAGTGTTTCGGAGGGATCGAATAAAGGGTAGAGCCACGGGTCGTAACACATCTAAAATGTAACGTCCACTGTTCAAAGTGCCGTCAATGCGAACAAGAGGTGACCGAGACGTGTAACCAATGGCACCCCATACCATCACGCCGGGTGATACGCCAGTATGGCGATAACGAATACACGCTTCCAATGTGCGTTCACCGCGATGTCGCCAAACACGGATGCGACCATCATGATACTGTAAACAGAACCTGGATTCATCCGAAAAAAAATGACGTTTTGCCATTCGTACATCCAGGTTCGTCGTTGACTACACCATTGCAGGCGCACCTGTCTGTGATGCAGCGTCAAGGGTAACCGCAGCTATGGTCTCCGAGCTGATAGTCCATGCTGCTGCAAACGTCGTCGAACTGTTCGTGCAGATGTTTGTTGTCTTGCAAACGTCCCCATCTCTTGACTCAGGTATCGATCCGTTACAGCCAAGCGGATAAGAAGCCTGTCATCTCGACTGCTAGTGATACGTGGCCGTTGGGATCCAGCACGGCGTTCCGTATTACCCTCCTGAAGCCGCCGATTCCATATTCTGCTAACAGTCATTGGATCTCGACCAACGCGAGCAGCAATGTCGCGATACGATAAACCTCAATCGCGATAGGCTACAATCCGACCTTTATCAAAGTCGGAAACGCGATGGTAGGCATTTCTCCCTCTTACACGAGGCATCACAACAACGTTTCACCAGGCTACGTCGGTCAACTGCTGTTTGTGTATGAGAAATCTGTTGGAAACTTTTCTCATGTCAGCACGTTGTAGGTGTAGCCACCGGCGCCAATCTTGCTTGAATACTCTGAAAAGCTAATCATTTGCATATCACTGTATCTTCTTCCTGTCGGTTAAATTTCGCGTCTGTAGCACGTCATCTTCGTGGTGTAGCAATATTAATGGCCAGTATTGTTGTAATGGAACTCCTTGCACCTCCCACCGCCCTTTTGTATTCTTCGTAGTTTGTGTAAGGTATGTGCGTATAATGTCAACAAAATATTCGTCGAAGCCTTGTTCATGATCATTAGATATGTTTTTCAAATTTACCTTGCAGTTTCAGTGACAAAGTGGACCGTCGCCTCCCACCTCCCAATGCATGTTTCTTTATGTACGATGTATGCTCTAATGTATGCTCAGGCTGTTGCCACGTCAAATACCATGTGTAAACTTTTTCTCTTAGAAAATTAGCTTTTCGGTTGTTTTTCTTCGACAAGGTAGATTATAAACAGCATCCCAGAAATTTTACGATACCCCTCAAGGGGCTGTAAACGGTGTCTTTAGGTACAAATAGAGAATAGAAACCCGTGTCCGGAAACGTAATCTATCGACGCTGTAGAGCGCCGAAGTTGTACGTGCCGGTGCCGGTGCCTACAGTGACTGTATGCTGATGGGCCGTAATCGGACCATCTCGCAACGATGTTTGTTATTCTGTGATCGCGACTGATTGCCACGATCGTCAGTGGAGAATATGGAGCTAGTTAAATGGTTCAAATGGCTCTGAGCACTATGGGACTTAACTTCTGAGGTCATCAGTCCCCTATAACTTAGAACTACTTCAACCTAACTAACCTAAGGATATCACACACATCCATGCCCGAGGCAGGATTCGAACCTGCGACCGCAGCAGTCACGCGGTTCCTGACTGTAGCGCCAAGAACCGCAATATGGAGCTAGCTGCTGCATAGAAATGCCTTGTCTTGAGTCAGTGAATGATTGCACCACCCGCAGATTATTTTTCTCCTCTAAAATCTTTAATGCTTTTCGGTATACAGGAGAAAAATAACTGCAGATGGAAACCCGTACCCGAAACCGTCATCGACCAAGGCAAAAGAGCATCGCATTGGTAGGAGACAAACACACACACCCATGCCCGAGGGAGGACTCGAGCCTCCGCCGGGACCAGCCGCACAGTCCATGACTGCAGCGCCTTAGACAGCTTGGCTAATCCATTCTTAGAACGAAGTAGGAGAGTCGGTCAACATATGGCACACGGCATTGAACTTTAAATGGTATCTTTATTTGCTGGTTGCGAATTCTAGTCGTGATTTATCACTGAAATCGCAGCCAGACTCTATACTCTATAGCATGACACAAGGTTCGTAGAATTAAAAGCGAAATTCGGCTAACAAATGGCAGACCGCGTTAAACGTTAAATGCTACTTTTAGTTGCTACTTGTGACTTCTAGTTGCGACTGGAATCGTAGCCAGATGCTGTAAGGTTTTTATTTTGTAAACTGCGACTTCTCAATCAACGTGATTTCTTGCCCACGCATAGAGAGTCTCGTGTATGACAGTGGACTAGCGCGAATTTGAAGCGGCGCCGGATGCATGGGAGGTGCGCCGTGTGTCTGTTCCAAAATGGTTCGTTCCTGAGTCGTCGGCTAGCAGTGGAGCCGCCGAATCTTGGAGCGTACGTCTTGTGGGACGGTAAGCGGTTGGCGGCTGACAACACAAGTGACTGGTCCGGAGTACGAGGAACACGGGCCGGTAGGCGTTGTGTTCCCTTCCAACAGTGCGTCGGGGAACAGCGGAACCACGGATCTTGAAGCGTGCAGGTGGCGGTTGGTCCCTGACAACTTGTAGCAGCACTTTGTACAAGGAAGACGGAGCAGCCGCAGTTGTCTTGGTGACTGAAAGTGTCTGTTGGGCAGAAGCGGTGCAGCCCAGTCTGAAAGCGTATGCCTGCGTAACTGAGGGACAACTGTCGACAGTGGCCGAGCGGTTCTAGGCGCTTCAGTCTGGAACCGCGCGACCACTACGGTCGCAGGTTCGAAGGTCTAGGGAACTGATGACCTCAGATGTTAAGTCCCATAGTGCTCAGATCCATCTGAACCATTTATGAACTGTCGACTGTAGCAGCGCGAAACGCAGGAAGAGTGAGTCGGAAGGTGTTCTTCTGGTCCCCAGGAAAACTGTGCCACGAGTGCAGGGACGTGACAGCAATTAGCGCTTTTTGGCCTCTATATAGGATTGGTCAAGGAAGCCTTCAAGCATTTGCAGGGTGCAATTAGCTATCCTTGATACTTATTATCAGTTCCATGGCTTACTAAGGAGGATTGGTTTAGTTGTTTGTTTGCTGTATTTTGAGAACGTGCCGCTGATGATTCATTATGTACTCCAAATGATTGCAGGCGCAACATCTATAGCACAGTGACCTTGCCTGCTATGGTAAATCTCACTCTCACTGTTTGTGGGAAGGCCTTAGAGCAGGTTCGCATCTGTACTGATAAAATATAGATCTCAAATTACCACGTTTTGCGTTTTCTAGCTCTACGAATTTCACGGTTGAGAATCTGCTATGTTAAAGGCTTGTCATAATTATGATCTGGTGTTACTCATATTATCAGATGGCATGTGCTTATTCAAGGAAAAGTTTTAATTAGTGTAATATTCTGGATTAAGGCAGCATTGCGTTGTACCTGGTTTATTACGTTCTGTTCATTCTGTGGAATTTAAGTTTTATTTTTAGTATTATTTTGTGACTCTTAGGTTGGGGTTTCAGGGTTTCAATGTTACCTTGTTGATTATTCTGACTGAGAGTTTCAAATATTACTGCATCAGAACTCCTTATCAGTTGTGGGACACATAACATGCGTGCAGAGTGATTTAGTTCCACTGTTAGTACAGCTACATATCTCACTGAACATTTTGGTACAACTGTATATCTCACTGAACATTTTGGTACTATTGTTTTGGGAACTATAATTATTATTGTAGTCTTAAAATAATTGTTTTAGGAGAATTTTACTTAATGATTTAGTGATTGTGTTCAGTGGCAGTGTTATTAATAAATAGTAATTTCTGAGTTTTCATTAGGTCTTCACAATCCCCAACCACTTCAGCTCCACAATCTATGTTGCACTAACGCACATGAATACAATGCTTCTGGCGCAGTCAGGGCAGAACAGTGAGTAGCGCATTTTCGTTCTCACAAGGGAACGACACGTCAAAACCTACCCTGAAATTTACAGTAAGAATATACCGAAAGAAAAGCAGTGCCCAAATTGTAGCGGCAAAGGCGTACTGCCAGTGTAAAAAGAAAAAGGTCGAAGTTGATTTACGCAAATCGATAAACAGATAACACAGCATAATGTGATCTTCATTTGTTAACTGAATTTTAGTTTCCGTTGATAGTTTCACCGACACAGTCATTCTTCGTTCGAGTTTGCAACTCATTTAATGTCCATAATAATTAGCAGTTGTCTTTGCGGTATCGCTGAGTGTTAAGAATGAAGTTAAAACTGAATTAATTCTCTTTGTGTTGTCTTTGCATATCCTTGCTAATAGCATCTGAATTTGTGTAGGTTCCCGAGTTTCACAGTAATGTGATATTCAGTTAAGGTTTTCAACCTCACAAATATAAAATACAATGTGGTATGCAGTCCAACTCGCCTACCTCTCCTGAAGGCCTAAATACTATATGTGTTATTTATTTTTTAATTTCTTGGTAATTTAATTGAATGACGAAACCAGTTCCTCAGATTAACCTTCACATATACAGGGTGTTCCCGTAAAAGCGAGCAAAAATTTAACAGTACATAGAGGATGCTGCACTGGACAATTTGAAGTAGGGAACCTGGGGTAGGAGAAGCCAGATTAAGGAGTTAACAGGTATAAAATCACATTATTGTCTACTTTTTCATTTAAATTAGTTACAGTTAACTGCAAATACCATCACTGACACATTGAGCGTACCATTTGTAATGTATCTTACAAAATGGGCTAAAACTGACGTCCATCAACTTCCATGCAAGCACGACATCGGCAAGCAAGATTCTGACGCATCTGACAAATATCCCTGGTGTGTTTCCCATCACATCACAGGAAGCTACAATTCTGGCAATTAATTCAAAATGTTCAAATGAGATGAATTGCTAAGGGACCAAACTGCTGAGGTCATCAGTCCCTAGACTTACACACTACTTAAACTAACTTACGATGACAACACTACACACACACACACACACCCATACCCGAAGGAGGACTCGAGCCACCGGCTGGAGGGATCGCGCAATCCGTGAAATGACGCCTCAAACCGCGCGGCCACTCCGCGCATCGCAGCTATGTAATTGCATCTCCATATCCACTGGGTTCTCCTACACAAGTGACTTTAGATATCCCCAGGGAAATAATCAAAGGAATTCAGGTCAGGTGATCCCGCAGGCCATGGAATAGGACTTCCCCTTCCAATCCAGCGACCAGGAAATACAGCACTGAGATGGTTGCGGGTATCCACACTGAAGTGAGGCGGTGCACCGCCATGTTGTATCCACATCCTCTCACGAACAGGCAAGGGTGCGTTCTCCAACAATTCAGGTAAAACATTTTGCACGAGCCTCAAGTACAAGTTGCCATTCAGACGGCCAGGTGGAAGATATGGCCCAATGAGATTGTCGCCTACAATGCCAGTCCAGTCATTCACAGTAAAACGTAGTTAATGGTGTGACTGTGCTACAGCGTGACGGTTTTCCTCGTCCCATACCATCTCGATCAAATGGGGCATCGTCAGTAGCCGGCCGCTTTGGCCGAGTGGTTCTAGGCGCTTCAGTCAGAAACCGCGCTGCTGCTATGGTCGCAGGTTCGAATCCTGCCTCGGGCATGGAGGTGTGCTATGTCCTTAGGTTAGTTAGGTTTAAGTAGTTCCAAGTCTAGGGAACTGAAGACCTCAGATGTTAAGTCCCATAGTGCTTAGAGCCATTTCAACCAATTTTTGAACCTCGTCAGTAAACAGCATAATTTGGAGGAAATTGGCCGATCAGTCCGTTGGTCGAGCAACCATTGCACAATGCGACCCTTGGTGCAAAGTCGGTCACAAGCATCTTTGACTCGTTGTGGGTGGCACGGGTGTAATTGTTCTCCGACCCCAGGTTTCTACATCAAATTGTTCAGTGGAGCATTCTCTATGTCCTGTTACATTTCTGCACGCTCTTACAGAAACACTCTGTAGACCAAAAAACGTTGCGAGGGACTTTAGTTTATAATATGTATAGATAGTGGAAGAACCTGTTTTAATTACAAATTATCTAACTCATAGTGTTATATTCATTAAAATCCCCATGGATTAAAATATAGTCTATAAAAATTCGTGTGAGAATTTAATGAGACAATCATCGCGAAAACTTCGACTTGCAAGACTCTTTTATTGGTGTTACATTATCTAAAATGAACCGACAAAGGACATGCAGAAGTGCACTACGACCTACTGCGTTTCTACCTGCAAATAATTTGAGAGGCACCCACATGCCTTGCTCATACTGTGGCATCAAGCAGTCAGGCCTGCAAGATGAGTGGTCTGCCAAGCGAGTGGATTCATTCTTATTTATCGAGTAACATGAACTCTCGTACTCACAACTAAGTTACAAATTATCCTCCTATATGAATAATACGCAACTGAAACGCACATCTGACTATCAGTAATTTACAGAACTCTGACTGTTCACTACGCACTGGCAGTACCACATTTTCTTTCCTTTTTTTTTTATTTAACGGCTTTTATCAGCACGTGGCCATCGCACTGAATATGAGTGTTGCACACATTATAAATTCTGGATATCATGACAACATACAATTCGAAGGAAAAGGCCACCAATCTTTTTCTTTTTACTATCTTATTTATTCCGATAAATTCTATAACCTAAACACACAAATTCCATATCCTACAACAATAGCACGTGAGAAATTCCGCCCAGTGGGCATGGCTTTACATTGGTGAATCTCTATCTTATGGTCTCGTAATTATTTAACACTACAGTGCACTTTCTGGATAGGATGGTGGATCTTTTGCTGTATCTCACACTTCGACTCTCACAACCATCATCACGAAACTTTCCTCCAGACGTAGCGGTACAAAAGGAACATGCATACCCACTACCTCTGAAACTACCTTGCTACTCTCCCATGCAAACCACACATACTTAAATTACATGACATACACCACACTGCACCATGAAATACAAGACAGGGAATAGTCACAACATTATCACTTTCCGCTTTCCCACTTCAATTAATATTTATCCCAGTTTCACACGACACTGCCCCACTTCGTAATTCTACTTTCCTACTATGAAATCTGGAGGTATATGCACATCTTCCTGTGCAATGCAAGCCAAGTGGCGTTGCTGGATAGACGGCTGACTCACCTTGCTTCTCTCTCAGAGTTTGAATCTAGCGTCACACGGAATCATATCACGCAAAGTAATATTAAGAACGTATTCATCACACACGCGAGTCCTCAACTGATACCATGGACGAGTACTTCTCTTTATCTTTTGTCTCATACACAGTTTGAGACTCACACAGTACTCACCACGTGGAAGTACTCGTCTCTAATTTCAAGTCCTGCACACGCCATTTCTTAAATATTTCAACTTATTGTACACACGCTAGTAATTCAGCTTAACTTAAGCAAACGGAAGTATTTCAACTTATTGCTACACGTGGTTTCATTGTGACCGTTGGTCACTTCCGAAGATTACTATGATCCCATTAATATTACCTGCCTGACATTTAATTCTCCCCACAAAAGTTCCTGAAATAGAGAAATTATTATTTTGAACTACTCTTAAATATTCCACATGCATACCATGTCTCCACTCTTTTGTCTTTACGGAGCACAACTAAGACAGGTCTTAACAGCACAAGATCCAGCGGCAGAGTGCTGAAACATGGCCGTTCTTCAGGTTCTCTCGCACCTCTGTCGAAGTGGGGGAGCACCTTGCTACTGTATTGGTCAGCCACATTTCAGGCGCTCAAAGTTCAGGTAAATTTCATCTCTTTGGTCCCACCAAAGGTGGCCAAAGGATCGTCTCAAAGATGATCATATATTCACATTCACTATCTGCGGTTAGCAGACGACCATACATTCATTCATTTCACAGATCTCACCAAACTGGATGTAGGGATTTACTTTGTGGGAGTGCACATGTGATCAATTAAATAAATAAATTGTCATTCTTTCCCACACTGGTATCCGGCTTCGCTGTATTAATTGAAATTGAGTTATTTTACAAAAAAAAATGTGTTGTTCTGACAAAAATAATGAAGTATGTTGTACCTATTTTCAATGTCGGGCGGTACTGTACCCTTTCAAATTATACTACGGAATAGGTTTTGGAGATGTTAAATTCGGTCTACAACAGCAACATGTACAGTGCTCCAACCGCAGTAAACACACGTAAAAGCATGGCGTTTCATCTTGCAACCACTGTGCGTCGTTTATGTCAATTGGTCGCATCCTGTCCAACTGTAGGGAGAGACCGCTGGCTCGTAACAGTGAGCACTTCGGCATTAAAATCGCTGCTCATGGGCTGGTGCAAGTCTTTCAGTTCGACGCCACTTCGGCGATCTGCATGTCCCTAACCTACCCCAGTTATGCAACCTTGGAAAGGAAACGTACAGTTTAACGTGGAATCCGAACCACATGTCGTTTCTGTCGATTCCTCACATCGCTGAGAGATGAATCTTAGGTTGAAGCTCAGACTGAAAAATCCGCGGTCCGCCGCGATTCGATCCCACCACCTCTCGATTTCAGGCATGCACTTTACCGGTAGACGACCAAGCCCGCCATAGTTGAAAGTAAAAATAGCAAGACAGCGCCTCGCCCGGAAAAATGCGCTCTAAGCTTCGAAAGGCCCAGAGAAACTAAGATGCGAAAGGGGAACGATTTACTGCGACATACTGTTATCGACAGTAGGTATCATGTTAAACGATTCATGATGAGAATGTGGCAATGTCTCAATGACATCTCTTCTACGTAGCATATTACACCGGCAAAAATTTAGGGCTCTGAAATTTTGAGAGCCGAATGGAGCAACGCACTTCCTTCGGTAGGGGACATAACGTATTTACGAAAACAGCTACAGTTTCCGTGAAGATTCTGGGAAGCAAGTCTGAACTAAGTTTTTTCCTCGTTGTGTTGACAGAGAATTAATTTCAGTGATACCATTTCCAAATCTTAAGACTTAGCATTTATCTCCCTATCTCCCCTTCACTTTTTGATTGTATCTGATATTAGAGGTAACACTTGTGTGCCTCTCACAGCTAACAGAACGAATGCCAAAGAAACTGGCATAGGCATGTGTATTCAAATACAGAGACATGTATACAGTCAGAGTACGGCGCTGCTGTCGGCAACGCCTATACGTATAAGACAACAAGTGTCTGGTGCAGTTGTTATATCCGGTACTGCTGCCACAATAGCATGTTATTAAGATTTAAGTGAGTTTGAAAGTGATGTCATGGTCGGCGCACGAGCGATGGGACACAGCATCTCCGAGGTAGCGATGAAGTGTGGGGATTTTCCCGTAAGATCATTTGACGACTGTACCGTGAATATCAGGAATCCGGTAAAACATCAAAGCTCCGACGTCGCTGCGGCCGGAGAAAGATCCTGGAAGAACGGGACCAGTGACAACTGAAGAAGATCGTTCAACGTGACGGAAGTGCAATCCTTCCGCAACCTAACGAGTGACGAACCTAGCAAGGAGGACACCAAAAGCAGACTTGCAATGGCAAAAAGGGCATTCCTGGCCAAGATAAGTCTACTAGTATCAAATATCGGCCTTAATTTGAGGAAGAAATTCCTGAGAATGTATTTCTGGAGTACAGCATTGTATTGTAGTGAAACATGGACTGTGGTAAAACCGGAACAGAAGAGAATCGAAGCATTTCAGATGTAATGCTACAGACGAATGTTGAAAATTAGGTGCACTGATAATATAAGGAATGAGGAGGTTCTGCGCAGAATCGGAGAGGAAAGAAACATGTGGTAAACACTGATAAGGAGAAGGCACAGGATGATAGGACATCTGTTAAGACATGAGGGGAGCTGTAGAGGGCAAAAACTGTAGAGGAAGACAGAGATTGGAATACATCCAGCAAATAATTGAAGACGTAGGTTGCAAGTGCTACTGTGAGAAATGGTTCAAATAGCTCTGAGCACTATGGGACTTAACTTCTGAGGTCATCTGTCCTCTAGAGCTTAGAACTACTTAAACCTGACTAACCTAAGG
This sequence comes from Schistocerca cancellata, assembly GCF_023864275.1. Classification (NCBI taxonomy): domain Eukaryota; kingdom Metazoa; phylum Arthropoda; class Insecta; order Orthoptera; family Acrididae; genus Schistocerca; species Schistocerca cancellata. The sequence continues at coordinate 418,618,527 of NC_064628.1, read as the reverse complement.
ACATCACACACATCCATGCCCGTGGCAGGATTCGAACCTGCGACCGTAGCGGTCGCGCGGTTCCAGACTGTAGCGCCCAGAACCGCTTGCCACTCCGGCCAGCACTACTGTGAGATGAAGAGGCTAGCACAGGAGAGGAATTCGTGGTGGGCCGCATCAAACCGAAACGGCCATATTCGGTCAAACTACAATCCATTCTCGCCCATTAGAAACGACATTAATTATTCAAATTGCCTTCTTCCCTTTGAGTTCTTCTCTTAGATCTCTGTTTCTTTTTACAACATTTTATTTCCACGTATTTTAATATTTGTCAGTACAGGGTAATACGCTTAATTTGTAATTTGGAAATTTATTACACAGCATATGCCTTGGTTTTAATATTTCACCATGGATGTCTTTAGCCAAACTGGGTTGTCAGGACACGTGATATTTCTTCAAAGGACAGACGATTCGACACCTCTGCTTGGATCTACTTCGGGATCTTGCGGTGTCCACTGAAGATAGACCAGTGTCGCGTTCTCTTATAATGGGGAGTTTTCCCGCACTTGTGCAGGAGAAGTGGGATTATTGGGTACAAAACTTTTGGCTACCATTGGTGAGCCATCATCATTGGATAAAAAAGAAAAGTACTCACGCGCTAATACCGAAGAAGGGGGCTATTGGCTGAAATCCTTAAGGCTACCATTGGTGGGCAAGCATCGTTGGATAGAAGTTGACTAATTTGAAACACATTTATTGTGAATTAAAGAATATCACATAATAATAGATCCACATACCAATAGTAATTTTATCAATGCCCTTGTTCATTAGTAAGGATATACAGGCACAAGAGCCTTGTTAATTGAAGACTGTGTAAAAGCGACAAACAGTGATTGTCAATTGAAGGGGTCTAACTTCGCGCTTTTAATAATGTCTGCGAACTAGACGTATACCTCTGTTCTTCAGATTTTTCAAGCAAATAGAACATTCCGTCATTTTTCGTGGGTTCATCTAGGACATATGTTGTTGATGTTATTGCTATGGTTGGGTATTCTACTTGGAAAACTAACAACGAGTGTCCCTGCGCAAGGTGAATTATTCGTCAGGCAATTTCAACAAAGACTAGGAGTAACAATAACGCTACGTCTCCTGGAAACTAATTACTCATTTTGAATAACGAAATCAAACTATTTCTATGCTTGTTCCTGAAACTGTGAAATACATATATGTCGCAGTGACTATGAATTTTAGTGTCATTTTGTTACATGTGTCGATTAATGAAATTGTTTCACGTGAGTGGTTTCAAATGTACAAAAGTAGTATAATTATATCATTTATTAGCAGTAAGTTTGGAGGAGATATATTTAATGCCTCTGAAAGCAGACAATTAGATGGGTTATCTCCTTCGTTCTTTAACTGTGTTTTAAGAAAGGTCTGCCGAAAATGCCGGAAACAATAAACAAGTCACCAGTGAGAAAAATGGTCTAAGGATAGGGTACAAGTGTCTGAATCTTACAATCGACTGTCTAGTCTTTTCAGATGGTCTAGTGATATTTTCAGACCCCATAGATACGGCAATAACACAACCAACTGGAGACAAAGGTAGACAAAGGCTAGACTTCAAATCTCATTTCAGAAGACAAACATAAAGTCAGTGCCAAGAGAACTAGTGGTAGTACTAGAAAACATTAATAAAAAGAAAAAGGAAAACACTGCAGTTATTACTACAGATGGTTCTATCGGAACAGATCGACCGCCATGTTATCCTCTGTCTATTGTGTCATTTGGATGGTGTATGGGGGAGTGTGGGGTCAGCACACCGCTCTCCCAGACGTTGTCGGTATATCAGACCTGGGTGCCGCCACTTCTCGTTCAGGTGGCTCATCGGCTGGTATCAATAGACTGAGTAGATCACATTCCAGTCGTTGCAGCAGAGAAAAATTTATGACAGTACCAGGAATCGAACCAACGTAATCCACGTGACACTCAACCGCACTGCCCACTCAGCTACGTAGACAGACACATAAATTAAGCAGGCAGAAATTTTAAGTATCTAGGCGAATAGGTAGAGCCTAACATGTCAGGCAAAGAAGCCTCCATGTCCTACCAACTAACTAAAGAATAGCAGGTGTATAAGGCAGCCAAGCAGTTACAATAAATGGTGGTTTTCAATCAACTTTAACCACTGCTTCAAAGGATTTAAACCCATCTTCTTCAGAAGGACAAGAAACCTGCGTACAGTATATCAACATAAATTACAATCAAAACATCATAGATCAATATTATGTGTCATACAGAAATTACTATCTACAACAAGTGTAGGCATGTCACAAATAATATGGTACATACCGACATATGAAAAGTAGTTCTTACAAACTACACATTAGCAAATAATCAGTTAGTGAAGCAATCTAACATCACCACATGAAATGCGTTGGCAACGATCTGTACATCCATTTGTAACAGTTAAGGCCCCTAAAATCAAGGGCTTGTCACATCAGTGGAGGGGTAATTTAGAGATGATACAAAAATTGGGAGGCATCCTGCTGTGTCATTGGCTGGTGTTGAAATTACGGAACAACTGGTAAAATTGCTGAAACTGATCGCACTATCAACTGCAGTGTGTATTACAGTGCATCGTCCCACATCAACAGTGTCTTTCTCGACTATAGTTCCATTGGTACAATGTTGATTACCACAAAATGATTGACTGACACCGCTTGGTTGAGATGGGAAGAGCCTTTCAGACAACTGGATATCTGCTACTTGTCACTTTGGAGCAAGGTGTTAAATGTAGAGGTCATCACCTTCAGACAGTTGTTTCGAATGTTCCTCAATGCTGCAGACTCGTCCTCTTTCCATATGCCGTTAAGCCATCCACATTTTTTTGTCACCAATAAGATGATAGCATCTCTTTTTATTTCTACTGCCTCACGCATGTTGTGAACAGCACCTTCTGGTGATTGTTAACACCGGAATAGTAATCATGTCCATGATTTCAAAATGAGGAAATAATGCTCTTCGAAACGAAAAACTGGGACATCTGCTACCCCGTCACTGTGGATTGAGATTAATCGTACAGGTTATCACCTTTGGATAGCTGTTGGAAACGTTCTATATTGCCACAATCTCTTCCAGTTTCCTTATGTTCCGATGTCTTCCACATTTTTGTCAGTGAGAAACGTCGCCTCTGTGGTTTTTTCTACCAACCTGTTGTGGGAGCAGCATAGTTTACACCATGCGATGTTCAGCTTTCTGTAAGGTCCAATGGATCGAAACGTGTTAATGTTGGTAATCAGCTGACACAAACCGCGAAGTCATAGTAGAAAAAGCCGGCCGGGGTGGCCGAGCGGATATGTGTGATGTCCTTAGGTTAGTTAGGTTTAAGTAGTTCTAAGTTCTAGGGGACTTATGACCTTAGAAGTTAAGTCCCATAGTGCTCAGAGCCATTTGAACCATTTTAAAAAAATTTTTGAACCATAGTAGAAAAACAAAGTGTATTTGGCGTACAAAGCTGTAGTTATACACTGCTTGGATTTGTTACAGCTGAAAAAATAATGTATTAAATGGCTTATGAAGGAACAGTGCAGGAAACCTCTCTTGCGATTGATAGGCTGTTGGATATGGTCTTCCTCCAAAACAGTCGACAAAAGTTCACACAGACCTGTGCAAGTGACTTCGACTTCTGGCCACCTGCTCCAGTGGAACAATATATGTATATGTAATATGCTCGATGTCAACATGGAGAAAATATTTGTTTTTCCAAATATCAGAAGAGAGAGAGACATAGTAAAATCTTGTAGGAGGTTCTATTTCAATGAGTGGTATAACTGATTAAAGTTTGGATGCAGATAGTTCATTCAAAACTACCCCGACTTTGCTCATAAAACTAATATAAATCGGCTGTATCTGTTCCTATGGAATCGTGACTGTTTTTATTATACTGTCATGATTGCATGCTTAAAAATATGTGTCACCACAGGTCCTTTGTTATTTCATACTTCATAACCTCTAATTATCAAGTAGACACCACTTGAATTATAGCTTGTTGTGCATCCTAGAAATGATAGTGTTTTTTCCTACATGGATAGGAGCGGCAGGGTGCACGTACAGGATGAGGAAAACACATGACGTCATCTGGGGTTGGAGGTGGCGTGGGGGTGGGTGGGGGCGAGGGGGGAGGGGCTTGGGGGTAATAAATCAATCAATTTAATTAATTTACATATCAATTTGATATCAAAATTGTCTCTGGAGTCCTAGTACCCTACTACTAAGTTTAACTGAAAACCACCATTTATTGCAACTGGTTGGCTGTCTTATTCACCTGTTACTCGGTAGCCATTGCTGAAGTCCAGCCATGTTCAAAATATTGAAGTTCCTACCTTCCAAGGTATCTAAGACTGTTTCTATATAACTGGCATCAATCTAAAAATAGTAAAAATAGGTATTGCCATCGCCTGTAGGAAACTGTATTTGAGGTCAGACATGATGACTGACTGTGTGAAATTTAACATAAACTTGAAGCAGTGTAACAAAAAGCCTTCCATCAAAAAGAAATTGGTGCAGCAAGTCATCTCTGATAGGACAGTACAACTTCATAAGAAGAAAGACAATCTAAATAGCAAACCCTATTGTTTATATTTTCTTAGCTAAATATTTTAAGAAACTTTTTTATTTTCAAGTTGATCGTTCTGAAATAGTATTAATGATTGACTTCATAACCACAAAGATGAAATAAGGGCTAGACATCAAAATAAGTTTTCGAAGTTCCGTAATTGGGGCACTTGTAATAAAGCTAATGCAGCTAACAACAGTGTGCTTAATAAAACGGACATATGCCTGAATAAGTGAAATCGAACGTAAACGTGAAGCAGTGTAACAAAGAGCCTTCCATCAAAAAGAAATTAGTGTACCAAGTCATCACTGATAGGACAGTACAACTTCATAAAACGAAAGACAATTTAAATAGTGAAGTCTGTTTCACACAGGCTGAGAACGATTTGCCACATGAAGGGCTTAAGTGTAATCTACGATTTCGGCTGAGTAAGGAACCTGTGATTTGTAACCTTATTATTGATCTTAAGGTTCTTTTGAAATCTCTTATGATGGATAAGGTCGATCACGTCAAAACTGCATGCGAACGCAATAATATGATGATAAAGAACTGGCACTGCAGTCTGATGTTTATTCTGTTGAATAGGAATTAGTAACAAGTATCTATCGTAAGCCCCCTCCCCCCCCCCCATGAACCATGCACCTTGCCGTTGGTGGGGAGGCTTGCGTGCCACAACGGAGGGGTATCTGTTGAGAGGCCAGACAAACGTGTAGTTCCTGTAAAAGGGGCAGCAGCCTTTTCAGTAGTTGCAGAGGCAACAGTCTGGATGATTTACTGATCTGGCCTTGTAACATTAACCAAAACGCCCTTGCTGTGCTGGTACTGCGAACGACTGAAAGCAAGGGGAAACTACAGCCGTAATTTTTCCCGAGGGCATGCAGCTTTACTGTATGGTTAAATGATGATTGATGATGGCGTCCTCTTGGGTAAAATATTCCGGACGTAAAATAGTCCCCCATTCGGATCTCCGGGCAGGGACTAATCAGGAGGACGTCGTTATCAGCAGAAACGAAACTGGCGTTCTACGGATCGGAGCGTGGAATGTCAGATCCCTTAATCAGACAGGTAGGTTAGAAAATTTAAAAAGAGAAATTGATAGGTTAAAGTTAGATATAGTGGAAATTAGCGAAGTTCGGTGGCAGGAGGAACAAGACTTCTGTTCAGGTGACTACAGGGTAATTAATACAAAATCAAATATGGATAATGCAGGTGTAGGTTTAATAATGAATAAAAAAATGGGAGTGCGGATAAGCTACTACAAACAGCATATTGAACGCATTATTGTGGCCAAGATAGACACGCAGCCCACGTCTACCACAATAGTACAAGTTTATATGCCAACCAGCTCCGCAGATGACGAAGAGATTGATGAAATGTACGATGAGATAAAAGAAATTATTCAGATGGTGAAGGGAGACGAAAATTTAATAGTCATTGGTGACAGGAACTCGATACTAGGAAAAGGAAGGGAAGGAAACGTAGTAGGTGAATATGGAATGGGACTAAGGAATGAAAGAGGAAGCCGCCTGGTAGAATTTTGCACAGAGCATAACTTAATCATAGCTAACACTTGGTCCAAGAATCATAAAAGAAGGTTGTATACATTGAAGAAGCCTGGAGACACTAGAACGTTTCAGATAGATTATATAATGGTAAGACAGAGATTCAGGAACCAGTTTTTAAATTGTAAGACACTTCCAGGGGCAGATGTGGACTCTGACCACAATCTATTGGTTATGAACTGCAGATTAAAACTAAAGAAACTGCAAAAAGGTGGGAATTTGAGGAGATGGGAACTGGATAAGCTGAAAGAGCCAGAGGCTTTAGAGAGTTTCAGGGAGACCATTAGGGAACGATTGACAAGAATGGGCGAAAGAAATACAGTAGAAAAATGGGTAGCTTTGAGAGATGGAATACTGAAGGCAGCAGAGGATCACGTATGGAAAAAGACGAGAGCTAAAAGAAATCCTTGGGTAACAGAAAATATATTGAATTTAATTGACGAAAGGAGAAAATGTAATATTGCACTAAATGAAGCAGGCAAAAAGGAATACAAACGTCTCAAAAATGAGATCGACAGGAAGTGCAAAATGGCTAAGCAGGGATGGCTGGAGGACAAATGTAAGGATGTAGAGGCGCATAGCACAAGGGGTAACATAGATACTGCCTACATTAAAGAGACCTTTGGAGAAAAGAGAACCACTTGCACGAATATCAAGAGCTCAGACGGAAACCCAGTTCTAAGCAAAGAAGGGAAAGCAGAAAGGTGGAAGGAGTATACAGAGAGAGCCTATACAAGGGCGGTGTTCTTGAGGACAATATTATAGAACTGGAAGAGAATGTGTGAAACAACCCCTTAGAAAAATTATACATGATTGTCCTTAAACTGACACACAATATTTTTAGCGCAACGCAATCTGACTTTCAATAATCCCTACAAAAGAATGGCCCTGACTAACATTAACCTATACCTTTCACAAATCATTTACCTCACAAAAATCTTCGTTACTCGAACTACTGCAATACAGCGAGCGCCACAACTAACAGCTAAATAAAAGATTCAAACTACGGAAGGCACTAACTACTGATAGGCATAGTTAGCAAATGAAAGATTTTAATAGAGAACAAACAATGTATTTACCTTAATAGTGTTGAAAAATCATAATATACACAGCAGTTCATGACATCCAGTCTTACAAATTTCAAAACTCCACCATTTCTCTCCCCACATCCACCACTGCTGACGGCTCACCTCCAACTGCGCAACGCTACGCGCTGTTCACATCCAGCTGCCCAACACTACAATGGCAGACAACAATGCAAACTACTCAGAGACTGTCCACAGCACAGCCAGTGATTTTTCATACAGAGCGCTACGTGGCGTTACCAATAAGAAAACCTGAAAGCCTACTTACATGTGGATTAAGATGAAATGGGAGATACGATACTGCGTGAAGAGTTTGACAGAGCACTGAAAGACGTAAGTCGAAACAAGGCCCACGGAGTAGACAACATTCCATTAGAACTACTGATAGCCTTGGGAGAGCCAGGCCTAACAAAACTCTACCATCTAGTGAGAAAGATGTATGAGACAGGCGAAATACCCTCAGACTTCAAGAAAAAGATAATAATTCCAATCCCAAAGAAAGGAGGTGTAGACAGATGTGAAAATCACCGAACTATCAGTTTAATAAGCCATGGCTGCAAAATACTAACGCGAATTCTTTACATACGATTGGAAAAACTGGTAGAAGCCGACCTCGGGGAAGATCAGTTTGGATTCCGTAGAAATGTTGGAACACGTGAGGCAATACTGACCCTACGATTTATCTTATAAAATAGATACAGGAAAGGCAAACCTACGTTTCTAGCATTCGTAGACTTAGAGTAAGCTTTTGACAATGTTCACTGGAATACTCCCTTTCACATTATGAAGGTGGCAGGGGTAAAATACAGGGAGCGAAAGGCTATTTACAATTTGTACAGAAACAAGATGGCAGTTATAAGAGTCGAGGGACATGAAAGGAAAACAGTGGTTGGGAAGGGAGTGAAACAGGGTTGTAGCCTATCCCCGATGTTATTCTATCTGTATATTGAGCAAACAGTAAAGGAAAAAAGAAAGAAAAATTTGGAGTAGGAATTAAAATCCATGGAAAGAAATAAAACTTTGAGGTTCGCCGATGACATTGTAATTCTGTTAGAGACAGCAAAGGACCTGGAAGAGCAGCTGAACGGAATGGACAGTGTCTTGAAAGGAGGATTTAAGATGAACATCAACAAAAGCAAAACGAGGGTAATAGAATGTAGTCGAATTAAATCGGGTGATGCTGCGGGAATTAGATTAGTAAATGAGACGCTTAAAGTAGTAAGGAGTTTTGCTATTTGGGGAGCAAAATAACTGATGATGGTCGAAGTAGAGAGGATGTAACATATAGACAGGCAATGACAAGGAAAGCGTTTCTGAAGAAGAGAAATTTGTTAACGTCGAGTATAGATTTAAGTGTCATAAAGTCATTTCTGAAAGTATTTGTATGGAGTGTAGCCACGTATGAATGTGAAACATGGACGATAAATAGTTTAGACAAGAAGAGAATAGAAGCTTTCGAAATGTGGTGCTACAGAAGAATGCTGAAGATTAGTTGGGTAGATCACATAACTAATGAGGAGGTATTGAATAGAATTGGAGAGAAGAGAAATTTGTGGCACAACCTGACTAGAAGAAGGGATCGCTTGGTAGGGCATATTCTGAGGCATCAAGGGATCACCAATTTAGTATTGGAGGGCAGCGTGGAGGGTAAAAATTGTAGAGGAAGACCAAGAGATGAATACACTAAACAGATTCAGAAGGATGTAGATTGCAGTAGGTACTGGGAGATGAAGAACCCTGCACAGGAGAGAGTTTCATGGAGAGCTGCATCAAACCAGTTTCTGGACTAAAGACCACAACAACAACAACATCTGTCGTAAGCTGAAAGAAAATGAATCTTTAATTTCCAAAAGCGAGGAAGGCAATACTGTTTTAATTCCTGATAGAAAAGAGTATACAGACGAAACTATAAAGTTTTATGAGGATAATGACATCGTTGAGGGTACCGTAGCTCCAACCGCGGACCTATTGAAAGATATTCGGTAAGTTTTGTCTAGTACAGAGAGTTTGTTCACTAAGTTTAACAAAATAGCTTAGAAACATGAATCCGAAGCCACCTGTGCTCAGAAGTCAGTTCAAGCTTCACAAAGAGGATCAACCGCTTCGTCCTGTGGTGAATGAAATAGGTAGTGCCCATCACACGTTAGCTAAGCGTCTTGATTATAAAATGAAAGATTCGTTTGTATTTCAACAAACCTTTACTGTTAATAATAGTAAAGATTTAATCGTCAGAATTCAGATAATATGGTCCACAGCTGATCCTACTAGATTGATGTCTCTCGATATTGTTAGTCTGTGTACTAATGTTCCTGTCGGTACAACTACAGTTTTCGTTTAGAGAAGCCCGCTACTGCATAAAAAATGAGTACAGCACAGATCGATGAACTCATTACTTTACTGAAAGTTGCTCATAAATATAATTACCTCACATTCGACGGAAAAAAATCTACATTCAACCTTACGCTTTGGCCATGTGGAGTCCACTTGCTGGTATTATGGCTGATGTCTTCAGCAACGCGGTTGAAAGAACATTCTTAAATTCCAATTCGTAACTAGGTCAAAAAATTCATTTTTATGGGAGATACGTTGACGATATCATCATTACTATTGAAGGTAGTGATGACAAGCTGGAGAAGCTTTTCAGTGCATTTAACAACTTCCATGAGAAAAATTTGCTTCACTAAAGAACCTCAAAATCAAAAGGGGAACAAAATTTTCTTGATTTCCGTAGTAAATAATTCTTTCAGTTTCAGCATCTTCCGTAAGCAAAGTTGTTCAGGCAGTACTATCCCCGCTGATTCGACGTATCTGATAGCTCATAAACTGGCCTGTTTTCATTCCGCCATAAACCATCTTGTAACTACTCCTGTTTCGCCTGCCAGTCAGCTAAATGAGTTAAATATCATAAAATCTATCGCAATTCATAATGCGTATGATCAAGGCATGTTAGATTACATATTCCGAAAGAAAACCTCTCAAAAATGCTCGACATTATGCAGCGACCTTTTCTCCCATCATAAGAAATTCATATGCATTCTCTTCTTAGGAAATGTTTCTTATAGGATTTTACGTTTTCTAGTAAACAAATATAACTGTAATGTCTCTTTCTCTACAGACAATCGTTTGTAGAGAAGAGTTTTGGATACAGTGGAAAATATTGGAACTCGTTTTCCAATTCAGGTGCTTATAAATTAACATGCAACAATAGCCCATACTGTTACATTGGTCAAACAGACAGAGCTGTGAGGAGAAGATATAATGAGCTTCTGTTAGGAAAGAAAGTAGCAAACACAGATAACTCTACGTTTGCTGAACATCTACTGATCGCCACTCAAACGTCGAAAAATTTGGAAGAGACAGCTATTCTTCACAGAGAAGACAAAGGGTGTAGGATGGATCATTGGGATGAATTAGAGATCTGTAAACATCTAGAGCGCAGAGATGGGAATCTACTAAACGATCAGACGCAGTTCGCCTGGACATAATTTTTCGATGGCTCCAAACCCGTACTGTTCGCAAAAAAAAAAAAAAAAAAAAAAAAAAAAAAAAAAAAAAAAAAAAAAATCTTCATACGTCTGTAGCCTTTTTGAGTGGTTCTTTCCTCAAAATTCTATTACTCAATTTTTGTGCACACAGTTTCGTTTATCAGTAGATGTTCTACTAATATATTGATACGACCCACTCTTGTTGCGTTTCTCACTATACGGGGATCTACGGATTTTTGCTTTTTACTGTCATTATGTTTAACAGTGAGCTTATGTACCAGCACTTTTACTTTTCGTACGATGATGTAGTGGAGGTCATGTCAATCTCTTTACTGTCATCATGCTTTTAGAAACGTACTTATGCACAGGCACCACTATTTTCGTAGGATAATGTACCGATGGTCCTATAAGGGTCTTAATGTATTCTAGTATATTTTGTTTTGATTTTGTCTTTTTCGACGTTTTAGTTTATACTCATCTATTCGCATGGTTTATTTCTGTAATCATGTTAGCAATTTCAGTGCGCTTACGCTTATTGGCTGTTTATGCCGCCAAACCTACATTTTTATCGTTGCATGGGCCTCAGGATTTGTTTTCCTGGTATCCATGCTCTCCACTCTCTGTCAGTCGGCATGCAGCTTTTAAAATGGTCTGGAATTTTACGTAACTGATTTTGCTGATGTGACAAGCCCTTGATTTTAGGGGCCTCAACTTTTACAAATGGATGTACAGGTCGTTGCCGACATATTTCATGTGGAGATGCCAGATTGTTTTACTAACTGGCTGTTTACTAATGTGAAGTTTGTAAGTACTACTTTTCCTATGTTGGTACATATCATGTTGATTGCAACGTGCCTACACTTGCTGTAGATAGTACATCCGAAGACCACGTAATATTGATCCATAACGTTTTGATTATAATTTACGTTGTCGCACTGTGTGCAGCTTTCTTGTCTTTCTGAAGAAGGCGAGTTTAAATCCGTTGAAACCATGGGTAAGGTTAACTGAAAACCACCATTGATTGCTATTGATTGGCTGTCTTATTCACTTGCTGTTCTATAACCGTTGCTCAAGTACAGCCATGTTCAAAATATTTAACTAAAAGTTTCTACAAAGAGGGATCAGTATCCCTGAACGCCACAATTAGACAGTCCTGGGTACCATCAAAGAAAACTACGACTACAGAAGGCATCACAACCACGGACTATGTAAGTAAGTGAAGTACTTGAGTCAAACGATTCACAGAAGAAGGATGGCCTTTTGTCCACGTGACACAAATAGAAAGCAGGAATGATGTCAAAAAGGATATTGATCTACTTTCAAAATAAGAAAACGAAAGGGGCATGTTTCACAGAAGTAAGGTTTACGAAAACTGGAAATTTCTCCTGAAAATATTTAGTAATGTGATCCGCTCAAGGACTAAGAACACACAAACGATTCCAGGAAAAGTAGAGGCTGAAGCCATGGAAAACATGGATCTCAGAGAGAAAATATAAACATCAAGAACGAATGCAGAAGCAACAAGCGGCGGTTAAACCTCCGAAAAAGAGGAATTTGAAACGTCGTGTTTTTAGTTGGCCGGAATGAAGAAAGAAGAGGACATCATTTATTACTGTGCGAAACAGTTCTGAAGGTGCAAAATATTTTGACTTTCGTAGATAAGTAATTCCACACCAACGAACAACGAAATTTGTTGTCAGTGTCACACATTTTCAAGCCAAATGTTTATTTAAAAACTCTATTCAAAGAAGATTGTTCATTTCTGTAATCTATTAGTTAAAACTGAAGAAACTGCAAAAAGGTAGGAAATTAAGGAGATGGGACCTGGATAAACTGACTAAACTAGAGGTTGTACAAAGTTTCAGGGAGAGCATAAGGGAACAATTGACAAGAATGGGGGAAATAAATACAGTAGAAGAAGACTGGGTAGCTTTGAGGGATGAGGTAGTGAAGGCAGTAGAGGATCAAGCAGGTAAAAAGACGAGGGCTAGTAGAAATCCTTGGATGACAGAAGAAATATTGAATTTAAGCGATGAAAGGAGAAAATATAAAAATGCAGTAAATGAAGCAGGCAAAAAGGAATACAAACGTCTCAAAAATGAGATCGACAGGAAGTGCAAAATGGCTAAGCAGAGATGGCTAGAAGACAAATGTAAGGATGTAGAGGCTTATCTCACTAGGGATAAGATAGATACTATCTACAGGAAAATTAAAGAGACCTTTGGAGAAAAGAGAACCACTTGTATGAATATCAAGAGCTCAGACGGAAACCCAGTTCTAAACAAAGAAGGGAAAGTAGAAAGGTGGAAGGAGTATATAGAGGGCCTATACAAGGGCGAAGTACTTGAGGGCAATGTTATAGAAAGGGAAGAGGATGTAGATGAAGACGAAATTCGAGATATGATACTGCATGAAGAGTTTGATAGAGCACTGAAAGACCTAAGTCCAAACAAGGCCCCGGGAATAGACAACATTCCATTAAAACTACTGACACCCTTGGGAGAGCCAGTCCTGACAAAACTCTACCATCTGGTGAGCAAGATGTATGAGACAGGTGAAATATCCTCAGACTTCAAGAAGAATATAATAATTCCAATCCCAAAGAAAGCAGGCGTTGACATGTGAAAATTACCGAACTATCAGTTTAATAAGTCACGACTGCAAAATAATAACGCGAATTCTTTACAGACGAATGGAAAAACTGGTAGAAGCCGACCTCGGGGAAGATCAGTTTGGATTCCGTAGAAATAAGGGAACACGTGAGGCAATACAGACCCTACGACTTATGTTAGAAGCTAGATTAAGAAAAGGCAAACCTACGATTCTAGCATTTGTAGACTTAGAGAAGACTTTTGACAATGTTGACTGGAATACTCTCTTTCAAATTCTGAAGGTGTCAGGGGTAAAATACAGGGAGCGAAAGGCTATTTACAATTTGTACAGAAACCAGATGGCAGTTATAAGAGTCGAGGGGCATGAAAGGGAAGCAGCGGTTGGGAAGGGATTGAGACAGGGTTGTAGCCTGTTCCCGATGTTATTCAATCTGTATATTGAGCATGCAGTAAAGGAAACAAAAGAAAAATTCGGAGTAGTTATTGAAGTCCATGGAGAAGAAATAAAAACGTTGTGGTTCGCCGATGACGTTGTAATTCTGTCAGAGACAGCAAAGGACTTGGAAGAGCAGCTGAACGGAATGGACAGTGTCTTGAAAGGAGGATATAAGATGAACATCAACAAAAGCAAAACGAGGATAATGGAATGTAGTCAAATTAAGTCGGGGGATGCCGAGGGAATTTGATTAGGGAATTAGACACTTAAAGTAGTAAAGGAGTTTTGCTATTTGGGGAGCAAAATAACTGATGATGGTCGAAGTAGAGAGGACATAAAATGTAGACTGGCAATGGCAAGGAAAGCGTTTCTGAAGAAGAGAAATTTGTAAACATCGAGTATAGATTTAAGTGTCAGGAAGTCGTTTCTGAAAGTATTTGTATGTAGTGTAGCCATGTATGGAAGTGAAACATGGACGATAAATAGTTTGGACAAGAAGAGAATAGAAGCTTTTGAAATGTGGTGCTACAGAAGAATGCTGAAGATTAGATGGGTAGATCACATAACCAATGAGGAGATATTGAATAGGATTGGGGAGAAGAGGAGTTTGTGGCACAACTACAGAAGAATGCTGAAGATTAGATGGGTAGATTACATAACCAATGAGGACGTACTGAATAGGATTGGGCAGAAGAGGAGTTTGTGGCACAACTTGACTAGAAGAAGGGATCGGTTGGTAGGACATATTGTGAGGCATCAAGGGATCACCAATCTAGTATTGGAGGGCAGCGTGGAGGATGAAATCGTAGAGGGAGACCAAGAGATGAATACATTAAGCAGATTCAGAAGATTGTAGGTTGCAGTAGGTACTTGGAGATGAAGATAGATAGAGTAGCATGGACAGCTGCATCAGACCAGTCTCAGGACTGAAGCCACAACAACAGTCTATTAGTTTGAGGATTACTCAATCGTATTCTCTCAAATTATTACTATAATTTTCTGAATTCGTGCTTGCGTGTTGAGTGCCGTATGGGGAAGTCCAGTGTGGTTCCTACAGTAATGTCGACTGGCACTGATTTCAAAATAAACGACGCTAGGCACAGAAGACCTTCCCACCCCTACGTCCTAACGACTGGCAGCTGTGCGCTTGGGCGCGCATTATCCACTTTCTACGAAATGCATGCCTTCCTTGAAAGAGGTCAAACGCATGCACGAAGCTAAACAGACAAAGTTAGGACGCACCTTCACTTGAGGTGCTGATGCACAGAAGGAATCGGTAACCGTCTTCCTTGTACAGTCGTGCTTACAGTCACCCACGCGATTAAATTTGCTTTACCTGACACGACGCAGTTGAGATACTACTCTTTTCCCGCTGCGTTATTTTGTTTTCAGTTTTAACGGAAATCCATTAATTCCACTGTCATGGATTATTTTGCTTCCAAGGTGGCAGAATTTCTTAACTTTGTGTACCCTGTCATCATCAATTTTGATGTTGAGTTTCAAGGTTCTCTCATTTATGCTCCTTCTCATTACTTTCGTCTTTATTCGGACTACAAATGGCTCTGAGTACTATGGGACTTAACTTCTGAGGTCATCAGTCCCCTAGATTTTAGAACTACTTAAACCTAACTAACCTAAGGACATCACACACATCCATGCCAGGGGCAGGATTCTAAACTGCGAGCGTAGCGGTCACGCGGTTCCAGACTGTAGCACCTAGAACCGCTCGGCCACCCCGTCCGGCATTCGGACTACACCCAATCCGTATTCCGTGCTTATTAGACTATTCATTCCGTCCAACAGATCTTGTAACTCTTCTTCACATTCACTGGGGATAGAAATGTTATCAGTCAATCAAGTCATTGATTCCTTTCACCCTGAATTTTAGTCTTACTCTTGAACCTTTCTTTTGTTTCCGTCATTGCTTCCTCGACGTATGAGTTGAACAGCTGAGCGAAAGACTGTATACTTGTCATACACCTATTTTAATCCGAGCACTGTATTCTTGGTCTTCCTACATTATTGTTCCCTCTTGGGTCTTGTACCTATTGTTACACGGTCGTGACAAAAGTCGTGGGATACCTCTTAATATCGTGTCAGACCTCCTTTTCCCCGGCGTAGTGCAGCAGTTCGACGTGGCACGGACTCAAAAAGTCGTTGGAAGTACCTTGCAGGAATACTGACCCATGAATATTGAGACATACTGCCTGTATAGCTGTCCATAATTGCGAAAGTGTTGCCAGTGCATGATTTTGTTCACGAACTGATCTCTCCATTATGTCCCATAAATTTTGATGGGATTTATGTCGGATGATCTAGGAGGCCAAATGAGTCGCTCGAGTTTTCCAGAATATTCACCAAACCAATCGTGAACAACTGTGGCGAGGTGGCATATGGCGTTGGCAACCATAAAAATTCCGTCGTTATTTGGAAACATGAAGTCCATGAATGGCTGAAAATGGTCTCCAGGTAGCCTAACATAACCGTTTCAGGCCAGTGATCCGTTCAGCTGGACGAGGCGACCCAGTCCATTCCATCTAAACACAGCCCACAACACTATTGAGCCACCCAACTTGCACTGTGCCTTGTTGACAAACTGTCCAAGGCTCTGCGGAGCTCTGCTTCACACTCGAACACTACCGTCAGCTCTTACCAACGGAAACTGAGACTATTCTGACCAGGCCACGGTTCTCTAGTCATCTAGGGTCCAACTGATATGGCCATAAGCCCAGGAGGGGCGTTGCGGCGATGTGGCCTTAGCAAAGGCACTCGCGTCGTTCGTCTTCTGCCGCAGTTCGTTAACTTATTTCATGCAGTTTTGCTTGTCTGTTAGCTCTGGCTCTACACAAATGCCGCTGCTTTCGGTCGTTGAGCGAAGGCCGTCAGCTACTGCGTTGTCGGTGGTGGCAGGCAATGCCTGAAATATGGTATTCTCGGCACACTCTTGACACTTTGGATCTCGGAATACTGATTTCTCTAACGATTTCCGAAATGCAATATCCTATGCGCCCAGCTACAACTACCAGTGTCTTAATTCTCGTCGTGCGGTCATAATCACGCCGGAAACCTTTTCACGTGAATCACCTCAGTACAAATGACAACTCCGCCAAAGCACTGCCCTTTTCTACATTGTGTACGCGATACTACAACCTTCTGCACGCTTAGATATACATATTGCTACCCCACGACTTTTGTCACTTCAGAGTATTATCGCCTTTCCCTGTAGCTTCGTATGATTAACTATCTACCTGCTTATTCGTGATTTCCGTAAATTACTTCAGCCCCTTATGGATAGCCGTGAGATATGTAGATGAGAAGAGCCATGTCAAAACACTGTTAAGTTTCTTATACCGTGATACATTGCTCACATGTCGGTTACCAAGTATAGTAGCACCGATCCAGTTCGCTAGAACTCAGTGACTCCGAGTTTCGTCGCTCTGAAGCTGCTACCACCTGTATCGCGACTACGAAGTCCGGAATACGCCGCTCTCGGTTAGGGACAGGGTCGCTCCAGTCACATTATATGAATAATTTATGTACACTCCGGAGGGCTATGGTTACCTGTTTTCGTTGTAGCTACACAGTCCTCACCGGCCATTTATCGGTATAGTGTGATACACTGTTCATAAGTGATGCTGCCAATCTGAAATGCCATCGCCGTATATTCACTTCAATTCACGCATTATTTTATTGTCTCGTGGCTAGCAGTTTTGCTTATAGCTCTTCCCACTTTGAATTTGATAGCTATATCTCCAACAAGACGAGCTCCATACTTTTATGTCACTGTTGTCTGTCAAGTAAATGGGTAATATTGTCAACACTTTTTCCTCGGACGGCCACTGTGTGGCTTTGAGCTTCATAACTCAATATTCGTGCTACGTAAGTGGAGCGACAAAGGTCATCAGAAAGAAGCCGCTGAACAATGGAGCGCTAGAGATGAACATAACAGAGAGATAAACTTCATCCTAAAGCCCACATAAGTCTACTATTATCTCTCTTCACAGTCTTTCCTGATTCTTTTTCCAGGAAATGCGCCTTTACAGCGTCAAGGTAGCTTGAAAACACAAAAAATATCGCATTTCATAATGCAGAGAACGCGGCGCATCGCATTTTATCTTACATCTTCTTGTTAGGGCAGTTAAAAGTACTGTTGTGCTCAAATAAAAACGCACACGTTTTTGTTATTGGTCAGTGGTAACATAGTGCGAAGTAAGAATGAACTTCCTCATTGAGAGTGTCACAGCCATAGACTTATTGGATCAATCCGGCACTTTTTTTAACACAGGTTGTTATTTACTTCGTCTTTTCCTTCGTTTCACCACCGGTTTCGTCTTTTTGAACCATTATCCAGTGATTACCCAGAAACGTTGCTGAATGTATTAAAATTGCAGCCTTTTCACATTGTAAGAGGACTGCTGTGTTGTGTTTAGATGTGCATTACTATTGCAAACAACTCCAAATATGCCCTCCTTGTGTACGTTATACCCGATCATAGATAAAGTTATGATCCATGTAATTAACTAACGAATGAAGTCTGACTACAGCATAAATAATTAAAGTTACCTGAAGAATTTACACTTAAGTTAATAGCCCAACGGCAATTTTCACGCATAGCTTTAGGAAGCAGCACGCATAGCTGCAGGAAACAGAACACAAGTGATCACGAAGAATTGTCTCTAAGATAGTCAATGTGTATTGCAGCTCGACTTACAGTCGGTCACAATGGAATGTGGATGTAAATCCTTATTTGAGATTGTAACACTCAGGTAATGAACCTGAATATATACACTTCTGTCGAAGGAGAACTTACAGGCTACTGCAAGTTGTACCAGCGTCACACCCATCTTATTTTCTGTAAATGTATACATTGAACGAGATAAGTAATGTTGAGAATAATGGATGTTGTTTTTTATATGAAAGAACGAGAGCTAGATAAAAGTACGGAAATGCATGCTTGAGCACAGATGCAGATGCTAACTCAGCTTACAGGTTACGCTCTTACACGAACGGCACTTCGGCGATGTCCTCAATACTTCGCAAATGTCAGTCTTGTTCATGACAGTATGCTGTATAGAGCGAGAGCACCAGCAGCAGTGAGTACTGTTTGTATAAAGCGTTTTTGTACTTATTTGCTGCGCTTAGCTTTTAAATAGTTTTTCTGGGAAAACCTAGCGTAGTTTTCGCGTCTCGTATTTCAGTGAGTGTTTCTTGATTATCAGAGTAGCTCATCAGAAGATTATCTTGGGAATTTGTCACCGTATAGGGTAGGGTAAACATAGTCATGTGTAGGGACTGTGGTTGTTGTGAGCGGACGCAAGGAGAATTGGCCACTCTTCGGGGGCAGGTGGAGGCTTTGTCTGTTAGGCTCATCGAGCTCGAGGCGCAGGCGTCGGCTCGTAGTGGCGTTGGGGCAACTGTGGTGAGACCTATGCCTACTTCGGTGGCCTTGGAATCACATGGAACCCCTGATGTCGCTGCATCTTCCGGCAGTGAGCATCTTACCGGTCAGCCATCACTCCAGGGTGAATGGCGGACAGTGGTGGGCTCGCGCGTGCCTGGCCGAAAGGCGAAGGTGGGATCTGGCCGCGTGGCAGCTGCCTTACCCCTTTCCAACAGGTACGGGGTGCTTCCTAGTGGTGATGACATCGTTTCCGAGCCACCACAGGATGCCTCGCCTGTTGGGCCAGTGGCCGATTCTCCGGCAAGGTCCCGACAGTCACAGAGGGCGGGCCTATTAGTTATAGGGAGCTCCAACGTTAGGCGGGTTATGGAGCCCCTCAGGAAAATAGCGGGTAGGTCGGGGAAGAATGCCAGTGTGCACTCGGTGTGCTTGCCGGGGGGTCTCGTCCGTAATGTGGAGGAGGCCCTTCCGGCAGCTATTGAACGCACTGGGTGTGACCGGCTGCAGATAGTAGCACATGTCGGAACGAATGACGCCTGCCGCTTGGGTTCTGAGGCCTCCTTGGTTCCTTCCGGCGGCTGGCTGATTTGGTGAAGACAACCAGCATCGCACGCGGAGTGCAAGCTGAGCTTAATATCTGCAGCATAGTGCCCAGAATCGATCGCGGTCCTCTGGTTTGGAGCCGTGTGGAGGGTCTAAACCAGAGGCTCAGACGACTCTGCGACTATAATGGTTGCAAATTCATCGACCTCCGTTATTGGGTGGAGAACTGTAGGGCCCCCCTAGACAGGTCAGGTGTGCACTACACACCGGAAGCAGCTACTAGGGTAGCAGAGTACGTGTGGCGTGCACACGGGGGTTTTTTAGGTTAGAGGGACCCCCCCTTGGGCGAAACGATAAAATACCTGACGGCTTACCAGAGAGGACATTATCATCGTTGATAAAGAACGTCCGTCCTCAGAGACCAAAAACAGGAAAAGTTAACGTAATATTGGTAAACTGCAGGAGTATCCAGGGCAAGGTTCCTGAATTAGTATCTCTTATTGAAGGAAATAGTGCGCATATAGTATTAGGAACGGAAAGTTGGTTAAAACCGGAAGTGAACAGTAACGAAATCCTAGACACAGAATGGAATATATACCGCAAGGATAGGATAAACGCCAATGGTGGAGGAGTATTTATAGCAGTAAAGAATTCAATAATATCCAGTGAAGTTATTAGCGAATGCGAATGTGAAATAATCTGGGTTAAGCTAAGTATCAAAGGTGGGTCAGATATGATAGTCGGATGCTTCTATAGACCACCTGCATCAGCAACCGTAGTAGTTGAGCGCCTCAGAGAGAACCTGCAGAACGTCGTGAAGAAGTTTCGTGATCATACTATTGTAATAGGGGGAGACTTCAATCTACCAGGTATAGAATGGGATAGTCACACAATCATAACTGGAGCCAGGGACAGAGACTCTTGTGACATTATCCTGACTGCCTTGTCCGAGAATTACTTCGAGCAGATAGTTAGAGAACCAACTCGTGAAGCTAACGTTTTAGACCTCATAGCAACAAATAGACCGGAACTTTTCGACTCCGTGAATGTAGAAGAGGGTATCAGTGATCATAAGTCAGTGGTTGCATCAATGACTACAAGTGTAATAAGAAATGCCAAGAAAGGAAGGAAAATATATTTGCTTAACAAGAGTGATAGGGCACAAATCGCAGAATATCTGAGTGACCACCATCAAACGTTCATTTCTGAGGAAGAGGATGTGGAACAAAAATGGAAAAAATTCAGAAACATCGTCCAGTACGCCTTAGATAAGTTCGTACCGACTAAGGTCCAAAGCGAGGGGAAAGATCCACCGTGGTATAACAATCATGTACGAAAGGTACTACGGAAACAAAGAAAGCTTCATCATAGGTTTAAGAGTAGTCGAATCATAGCTGATAAGGAAAAGCTGAACGAAGCGAAAAAGAGCGTAAAGAGAGCAATGAGAGAAGCATTCAACGAATTCGAACATAAAACATTGGCAAACAATCTAAACAAGAACCCTAAAAAGTTTTGGTCATATGTAAAATCGGTAAGCGGATCTAAATCCCCTATTCAGTCACTCGTTGACCACGATGGCACCGAAACAGAGGACGACCGAAGAAAGGCAGAAATACTGAATTCAGTGTTCCGAAACTGTTTCACTGCGGAAAATCGTAACACGGTCCCTGACTTCAGCCGTCACACGGACGCCAAAATGGAAAATATTGAAATAAACGATATCGGAATTGAAAAACAACTGCTATCACTTAGTAGCGGAAAAGCATCCGGACCAGACGAGATACCCTTAAGATTCTACAGTGATTATGCTAAAGAACTTGCCCCCTTTCTATCAGCAATTTATCGTAGATCGCTGGAAGAACGTAAAGTACCTAGCGACTGGAAGAAAGCGCAGGTCGTTCCCATTTTCAAGAAGGGTCATAAATCAGATGCGAATAATTATAGGCCTATTTCGCTTACGTCAATCTGTTGTAGAATAATGGAACATGTTTTGTGTTCTCGTATTATGACGTTCTTAGATAATACAAATCTCCTTCATCATAACCAACATGGATTCCGCAAACAGAGATCATGTGAAACTCAGCTCGCCCTATTTGCCCAAGAAATTCACAGTGCCGTAGACACTGGCGAGCAGATTGATGCCGTATTCCTGGACTTCAGGAAGGCATTTGATACGGTTCCGCACTTACGCACTTACGCACTTACGAGCTTACGGAATATCGGACCAGGTTTGTGATTGGATTCAGGATTTCCTAGAAGAAAGAACACAACATGTCATTCTTAACGGTTCAAAATCTGCAGATGTAGAGGTAATTTCGGGAGTACCGCAAGGAAGCGTGATAGGACCTTTATTGTTTACAATATACATAAATGACTTAGTTGACAACATCGGTAGCTCCGTGAGGCTATTTGCAGATGACACGGTTGTCTACAAGAAAGTAGCAACATCAGAAGATTCGTACGTACTCCAGGAAGACCTGCAGAGGATTAATGCATGGTGCGACAGCTGGCAGCTTTCCCTAAACGTAGATAAATGTAATATAATGCGCATACATAGGGGCAGAAATCCATTCCAGTACGATTATGCCATAGGTGGTAAATCATTGGAAGCGGTAACGACCGTAAAATACTTAGGAGTTACTATCCGGAGCGATCTGAAGTGGAATGATCACATAAAACAAATAGTGGGAAAAGCAGGCGCCAGGTTGAGATTCATAGGAAGAATTCTAAGAAAATGTGACTCATCGACGAAAGAAGTAGCTTACAAAACGCTTGTTCGTCCGATTCTTGAGTATTGCTCATCAGTATGGGACCCTTACCAGGTTGGATTAATAGAAGAGATAGACATGATCCAGCGAAAAGCAGCGCGATTCGTCATGGGGACATTTAGTCAGCGCGAGAGCGTTACGGAGATGCTGAACAAGCTCCAGTGGCGGACACTTCAAGAAAGGCGTTACGCAATACGGAGAGGTTTATTATCGAAATTACGAGAGAGCACATTCCGGGAAGAGATGGGCAACATATTATTACCGCCCACATATATCTCGCGTAATGATCACAACGAAAAGATCCGAGAAATTAGAGCAAATACGGAGACTTACAAGCAGTCGATCTTCCCACGCACAATTCGTGAATGGAACAGGGAAGGGGGGATCAGATAGTGGTACAATAAGTACCCTCCGCCACACACCGTAAGGTGGCTCGCGGAGTATAGATGTAGATGTAGATGTAGATAATTGCGAATGCATTACATTGGAGCTAAGTGAAAATAAACTTGGGCAAATTGTTGGTGTTCGTATGACGGATGCTTCAGTAGCCAAGAAAGCCGAAACGTTTGGTGTTTATAGAGGTACCGTATCAAAGATCATCACCGCACACGGGGAAAGCGAAAGAACGTCATCCGGCAAGTCACAACACGGACGAAAGTGTATGTTGGG
The DNA here is from genome assembly GCF_023864275.1 of Schistocerca cancellata. Lineage (NCBI taxonomy): Eukaryota > Metazoa > Arthropoda > Insecta > Orthoptera > Acrididae > Schistocerca > Schistocerca cancellata. The sequence continues at coordinate 418,595,372 of NC_064628.1, read as the reverse complement.
TGGTCGTTGCAGACAGTCATTCAAGAGGATTGTGACGTAAAAAAAGAGCAAGATAGCTGCAAAAGCTGCAGCAGAAGTGAATGTCGCACTCTCGAATTCTGTGCCGGCCTAAGTGGCCGAGCGGTTCTAGGAGCTTCAGTCTGGAACCGCGCGACCGCTACGGCCGCAGATTCGAATCCTGCCTCGGGCATGGATGTGTGTGATGTCCTTAGGTTAGTTAGGTTTAAGTAGTTCTAAGTTCTAGGGGACTGATGACCTCAGATGTTAAGTCCCATAGTGCTCAGAGCCATTTGAACCTTTTTTTTTTTTTCTTTCTTTCTTTCTTTCTCAGAGCCATTTGAACCAATTCTGTCAGCACCAAAACAACACGAATGGAGCGCCTTGGGCAGGGAATTGCAGAGTGAGATGGAATTCCAAAACCACTCATCTGTGATTCAAATGTCCGTAACAGAAAACCTGCTGCCGAAGCCATAAAACCTGGACTATGGAACAAAGAAGGAAAGTGATGTAGTCGGTTGAACCTTGTTTCACACGGTTTCCAACTTCTGGTCGAGCTTACGTCTCATGGGTCAAATCACTCTCTGACAGATGTTGTCGACTGGATTTTATGAGAGAATGCTCATCGAAAATGAAGGGGAGGAGTGTAAGATTAATTTTAATGGAACTGCAGATAATGAATATGAGGGTACTCCGTTTGCGAATCTACAAGCTATTGCTGTGAAACGGGAACTGGGAGACGCGGCGCCGTTCTTGAGTGAAGATAGCCACAATGTTGAAAGAGGGGACGATACAAATTTGTGCTACGTAGTCTGTCCATTTTATTCAACGGTTCTTTTGTAAAACGTGATCACTAAGCATTAGAATTCGTTTCCGATTCCCTTCCGCTTGTACTCCTGTTCCGGAATTTCGTTTATTTACTCGCCGAGTTGCTTGTGAAACAAGAGTAGTGTTAAGGAGTAGCTGAGTCGGTAGAGCACTTGCCCGCACAAGGCAAATGTTCCGATTTCGAGTCCCGGGGCGGCACACAATTTTAATCTGCCAAGAAGTTTTATATCAACGCACAATCCGCTGCAGTGTTGAAAATTCATTCTAGAAGACTAGCGCTGAGTTGCAAACCCTCTCCGTCCTTTTATTTCACGATTCACCATTTTTATCGATCACTCTTCGCTTCTGAAGGTGTGTGCAGTGCTCGTCTGTCTCTGTACTACAGCCTTCTTTCTTCCTATTTTTTCTTCTTACTAACTGCTTCTCTCGCTGATTTACTATTTCCGACACTTATTGGAATCAGTTCCTCTGCTACTGTCTTTTTATCTTCACGTAACTGCAACTTGTTGTCAGGTCCATTTAAAAATATAATTGCGAGCAATAGAAGTAATCCAAATTTCAAGCAATACGATAGCGAGAAAAATAAAAACACATTCAAACTGTGAAACGAACCTATTGCAGTTGCCTGACTAACCACTACTCTAACGAGTTGTTTGGGAGTGGAACGGTGTCTGCAGCCAGGTTTCCTTCAAATGTCAACTGCTGCTAGCGCCTTCTGGACGAGTCTGCAGGCTGCATTTGGAGTGTCGGCCTGACATCAGCCGGTCGTAAACTTGGGTCTTGCAGCATAAGGAGCTCCAGGGTTATCCATTCAGTCGCACAAGCACTAAAATAAAGCAAAGTCAGCGACGTTCACGGCACTTCAACGCAAGCTGCACATCTGTAATGCCAGGCCTTATTACTTCACGCTGACAGAGGTGGCAAAGTAATTTTTTTTAATTGCTGTTTAAGAAGTGCTTCTTTCACATAAATCTCAAGAGACAAATACTAAAAGATAGTGAAAACCTTCTTAACAGCGTATTGGTCCACCTTCGAAAAGAAATAGCAAGGGTTCGACAAGTCCTTTGTGGGTTTCCGTAGCTTTCTGGTCCCAGATGCCTATTCTTCTTGAAGTCGGAGGGTATTTCACCTGTCTCATACATCTTGCTCACCAGATGGTAGAGTTTTGTCAGGACTGGCTCTCCCAAGGGTGTCAGTAGTTTTAATGGAATGTTGTCTATTCCCGGGGCCTTGTTTGGACTTAGGTCTTTCAGTGCTCTATCAAACTCTTCATGCAGTATCATATCTCGAATTTCGTCTTCATCTACATCCTCTTCCCTTTCTATAACATTGCCCTCAAGTACTTCGCCCTTGTATAGACCCTCTATATACTCCTTCCACCTTTCTACTTTCCCTTCTTTGCTTAGAACTGGGTTTCCGTCTGAGCTCTTGATATTCATACAAGTGGTTCTCTTTTATCCAAAGGTCTCTTTAATTTTCCTGTAGACAGTATCTATCTTATCCCTAGTGAGATAAGCCTCTAAATCCTTACATTTGTCTTCTAGCCATCTCTGCTTAGCCATTTTGCACTTCACATAATTCCAGTAAATTAGATTCGGCATGTTTGTGGACGCGGCGCTGTCGCCCTATAGCGTTCCTGACGTACTCCAACGCATTCACATCAGAAGAATTTTGTTACCAAGGTATCAAAGTTTCATTATTGTGCTCGTCAAACCACTTTATCTCTATTCTGCCCTTTTGACATATATGGGTAACCTGCTGGACGATGCCATCGTTGTCAGGAAAGGGATCAAGTATGAACTGAGGCAGGCGGTCCTCAATAATGCATACGCAGTCCGCAGGTGTCATGTTGTCGTAAATGGCTACCATAGGCGAGTAACCCACTGGGCACACACCTTTGGCTACCTGAACTGGTGCAGTGTGCAGTGCGTCATCCCTACCAACAGCGACGTCCAGTTCTGCAGCGGGGTGTTTGATTGTGATCCATCGATGACCTCGAATGAGAGTGTCTACACGTTTCAGGTTTGCAGGAGTCACAGTTGTGAGCAACGTGAGCAACAGGCCGGCACACCGAACATCGGACAGGTTTGTGCGACCTTGTTGCGATGATGACAGACGCCTCGCCCAACGAATCATCGTGCTTTTGTTCACTGCCAGGTCTCCGTAGACATTCTGCAAGCGCCCATATCTGTGATGCTGTGGTTTTTCGCCACAAGAAACTCAATGACAGCTCTCTGCAACGTACACTGCCGTCACCTATAGGAACTTTATGGAACTATGGGAGCTGAAGCGGGAATATTCCACGATGTTCCTTTACAAATTCCGCATTTTTTCAGTAGAAATTGGTCTATGAAGAAAATATGTTGTATTACTTATGGAACGCCCCTCGTATACGAACATAAGTGACTTTGAGAAAGAGCAAATTTTATGGCCCAGAAACATGGGAACTAGCATCGGTTGCTCACATGTTACAGACGTGGGAATCTGTGCAAAGCGGTTGAAAGATCGTGAAATCACGAGTAGTCTACAGGGCGTTGGACGGTCACGTCTCATCATAGAACTTGGCGGTAGGAGGCTTTTTCGCTCTGTAAAGCAGAATAGGTGGTGATCTATGGAAGATGTGGGGACAGAATACAAAGTTGATGTCAACGCAAATGTTTCAGAGAACGTAGTTCAGCACACACTGTCGAACGTGGCACTCCGCTGCAGCCAATTCTTACATAGACAGTTAAAGATTGCGGATCTATGACAATGTGACTCTTGGATGAATCAACGTTCTTGTTAGTCTAGGTCGATGAATGTGTGCGGATAAGCCGTCATCTAGATGAATAACTGTTAGAAACATGGGGAAGACCCTAAACACCAACGAAGGATCATTTGCGTGGAGTTGTTTGCGCGTTACGAGGCTTATGGTGACAATTTCTTGTCGAACGTGGTCACAGGCGTTGGAACATGGGTTCATCACTCCGAACCAGAAACAAAACGGCAGTACATGGAGTGGTATCACACCACCCCCTCTCCGAGGAAGAAGTTCAAAGCCGGACTCTCAACCGGTAAAGTCACGACGAAAATCTTCTGGGACTCAGAAAGGGTTATTTTGTTTGATGTCCTTCCTCATGCTGCAACGATCAACTCGGAAGTGTACTGTGCTATCCTCAGGAAATTTAAGAAATGCGTTCACTGTGTTTGTCGCCACAAAAATTGCAAACAAACTTCTCCATGACGACGTAAAACCTCAACCACATCTGCACACCCGAGAGGAGCTTACAAAACTTCATTGGATTGTTCTTCGTTGTCAACCCTACACGCCGAATCTCGCACATTCCGACTTCCATCTGTCTGGCCCAATGAAGGATCACTCCGCGGGAAGCAGTACGTGGGTGATGGGGAGGTTACTGATGCATACGTAGACCAGTGGAGTGGTACCGTGCAGGCATACAGTCCCTCCTATGAAGATGGCGTAGGGCCGTCGCAGTGAACGGAGATTATGTTGAAAAATATGGTTTTGTAGCCAAAAAGTGGGAAATAATATGATGCGCTGTGATCCTGAATAAAATCAAGCTCCTTTTAGAAAAAGAAGTGTTGCACTATTTACGCCTCCCGTATTTCCACATTTTTGGTCCACATGTTCGCTAGAATGGTTCGTCCCTGTTCCGCTTACATACTTCCCTTACTATGTCACGTGTTCGCAACTCAACCAAGCGTCATTCAGTCTCATGATCGACTGCTGTTGTGATGTTTTGGCCCATTAGTGTACGTCTACGTAATGCGTCATCCTCAGTAATCATTATTATTATCGTCATCAGCAGCAGCAACAACAACAACAGCGTAGCAGCAGCCATTCGATATCCACTTCTTGGAAGTGATATTTTCCCACATTTCCTGATCCATTATGGGCTGGAGCTGTAACTGTCCGTGGTACTCCTGCATATTTTCAAGTGTCATATACCAGTCCTCCAGTAGTACATTGTCAGTCTTCTCTTATCTCTCAGACTCCAGCAAAGAACACCCATGGCCATATACGCACTTAAATTTCCGACCACTCCCATTGTTTGTATGTTCATTTTTACGTGTTCCACTCCAGTCTGTTCCCTTGTCCTTTTACTAGTTTTTTTGGATCTCCCCTAAATTTCCAACACGTATCTTTTGATTGCTTGTTGAGTGTATCTCTAGATATTAAAATGTTTTCGCATTAGAAGCTTATGTCTCACCACCATAAATCAAAATTAGTCTCTTACATTATTTGTAAACTCTCGTTGTCAGAAACACTTGATTTTTTCATTTTTAAAACAAATTACTTTACTGAAAAACTTTCCTGGCCAGTTTTACACTCCCTTTTATTTCTTTTGCTGTACATTGAACAGCCGTCCTCAAGTGCCCAAAATACATAAGCTGATGTTCTGCTTTCATCACTTCATTTTTTTAATTTTTAAAAGATTCTTCTTGCTAGTTACACAGGTTTAGGCTTATTAGAACTGATTTGCGGGTGTACTTACAAAATTCCGATAGACATAAAAAATGCAAGTGGTATGGCACGTCGTTGTCTGACTTCTGTCTCTGTTCTGATTTTCCTACTGCTCTGATGAAATCTAATTGATGTTACTGCTATGCCATATACGAGTATATTCTTCAAATTTCTAACGTAATTTGTATGAGCGCCTTCCTGTCTCTATATCTCGAATCACAGGCAATCGAGAGATTCGTATGCCTGCTGCGCTGTATAATTACATTCTTAACTTTGCAGATGATCCGTTGCGCTACATCCACTTCTAAATCTGTCTCTTCCTTTGCTTGATTAAATTCCGTGTTTTTTTATGCGACTGGTAAAGCTATACAGCGATTCACCGGGTTTCAGGAATTATGTTCCTTCGCACCACGTTAGTATATACGAATATAAGTTAATGTTGACCTTCATAATGTAGATCATAAATTTTCGCAGGAGCATTAACGCTCTCGCTGGTGCAGCCAAGTAAACCATTACATCCAGCCTATGCAAAGAAAGAGCATATCATAAATCAGTACAACTAAATTCCAGCCACTTATTCTGAGAGCTCATGAACTTATAAATCGAGTGACTGCAATCACATGGTTCAAATGGTTCAAATGGCTCTGAGCACTATGGGACTTAACTGCTGCGGTCATCAGTGCCCTAGAACTTAGAACTAGTTAAACCTAACTAACCTAAGGACATCACACACATCCATGCCCGAGGTAGGATTCCAACCTGCGACCGCAACGGTCGCGCCGTTCCAGACTGTAGCGCCTAGAACCGCTCGGCCACTCCGGCCGGCTGCAATCACATGTCGATTAGATGTACACTGAAGCGTCAAAGAAACTGGTATAGGCATGAGTATTCAAATACAGAGATATGTAAACAAGCAGAATACGGCGCCGCGGTCGGCGACAGCAATGGTTAGATCGGTTATTGCCTCTACAATGGCAGGTTATCAAGATTTAAGCGAGTTTTAACTTGCGAGTCAGTGCGGGAGTGATAGAACACAGCATCTCCGAGGTAGCGATGAAGTGGGGATTTTCCAGTACGACCATTATCAGGAATCTGGTAAAACAGCGGCGGGAAAAAGGTCCTGCAAGAACGGAACCAACGACGATTGAAGAGAATCGTTCAACGTGACAGAAGTGCAATCCTTCCGCAGATTGCGGCAGATTTCAGTGCTGGGCCATCAGCAAGTGTCAGCGTGCAAACCATTCTACAAAACATCATCGATATGGCCTTTCGGAGCAGAAGGCCCACTCCTGTACCCTTGATGACTGCACGACACAAAGCTTTACGCTTTGTCTGGACCCGTCAGCACGGAATTGGACTTGATGACTGGAAACCTGTTGCCTGGTCGGACGAGTCTCGTTATAAATTGTATCGAACGGATGGACGTGTTTGGGAATGGAGACCAGCTCATAAATCCATGGACCCTGCATGTCAATCGGGGACTTTTCAAGCTGGTGGAGGCTCTGTAACGGTGTGGGGAGTGCACAGCTGGAGTGATATGAGACTCCCGATATATCTAGATACGACTCTGATACGTGACACGTACGTAATCATCGTGTCTGATCACCTGCATACATTCATGTCGATTTTGCATCCCGACGGACATGCGCAATTCCAGAAGGACAATGCGACAGCCGACACGTTCAGAGTTGCTACAGGGTGGCTCCAGGAACACACTTCTGAGTTTAAACACTTCCGCTGCCCACCAGATGAACATTACTGAGCATATCTGGGATATTTTGTGACGCGCTATTCAGTAGAGACCTCCGCCCCCTCGTACTCTTACGGAATTCTGGGAAACCCTGCAGGATGCATGGTGCCAGTTTCAGATATTAGTCGAGTACATGCCAAGTCGTGTTGCGGCACTTCGGCATCCTCGCGGGGGCCCTACACGATATTAGGCAGATGTACCGGTTTCTTTCAGTGTATATTAAAGACGTACATAAGCTTAATATTATGAGCGAAATTTTTAAACAGCTAATGTGTTGTGAAATAGCACGACTATCACAGAGAGATGTCAGATTAATTATGTGTTTACCACAAATCACTTTTATTTAAAAAAAAAGAAAAACACTTTGGCTTTGGCTTTTATAAAAAGCTGTTTCCAATTTTTCTTCTTTAGGGCCAGCAGCACAATACCCATGGTGTTTAGTTAGGAAAGGCAAATGGAACGGCCGGCGGGCGGCGAGGTTGCATCCGGAGACCTATTCCCGCTAGCAACAAGTACAGCATTCAATATTGGCAACAGTGTTTCGCCGTTTCTCGGAGACAGGGTCGTTTAAGGAAGTACGAGATCATGGAGGACGTACCAGAAATGTTCGGACACCAGATTTGGAGGAAAATGTGATTAACAACGTGGAAGGTGACCACCGTACCAGAATCAGACAGTTGGTCTGCCAGTGCAGGGTAAGCCAGACGAGCATGTCGAACATTCTCCATGACAATTGTTACTACCCTTATCACTTAAAGCGTGTGCATGGCTCACTAGCGACAGACTTTCCTCATCCGGAGCATTTTTGTCACTGGTTTCTTCACCGGGCAACCATGGTTCCGGGATTTGTGTCATCCATCCTGATCACAGAAGAGGCCACCTTTACCCGGAGTGGTATCTTCATCTTTCATAACAGTCACCTGTGGGACAGTATATAGAACAGCGAATCATCTACATCGGTGCAGCCGGAATGTGAGAGCCGGTATAATTGACGACCGTAGTTTTTGGAGCAGTCTTCCTTCCACGTCGCCTAACAGGAAGCAACTATCGGCATTTCTTGCGGGTGACTTTACCTCCCCTGTTGGAAGAAGTACCATTGATGAGGGTTAAGTGCCTGCTACATGATAGTGCTCCAGTCCACTTCACCGTTAACGTAAGGACGCATGTCAGTCGTGTCTTCCTTGGTCCATGGATCGGACGATGGGACCAGTTACATGGCCTGCTTATTTATTAGATCTCAACCCGAGCGATTGCTGGTTATTTCCAGTAATTTACGGGGACAGCATGACCTGTGTATTGGCATATGCTACCACATACCTCCGAAAACATACTTAAGACTTGTCGAATCCATGTCACGTAGAATCGAAGCTGTATTGCTTTCAAACGGCGGACCAACACCCTTTGAAACAGTTTATCATATGCGCACACTCCGCTGCAGAGTGAAAATCTCATTCTGGAAACATCCCCCAGGCTGTGGCTAAGCAATGTCTCCACAGTATCCTTTCTTTCAGGAGTGCTAGTTCTGCAAGGTTCGCAGGAGAGCTTCTGGCAGAAGTAAAGCTGTGAGGACCGGGCGTGAGTCGTACTTCGGTATCTCAGATGGTAGAGCACTTGCCCGCGAAAAGCAAAGGTCCCGAGTTCGAGTCTCGGTCGGGCACACAGTTTTGATCTGCCAGGAAGTTTCAGTTTCAGGTTATCATATGGTTCGGCTCGTCAATGCCTGTGCCGTCGATGGGCTGGTAGGTGTTATGTTCTATGGCGGCCCTTTCAACAAATCTCTAGTATTCTCTTGCTTAACAATTCCCGTCCTCTCTCTGTGTGGTTTTCCTCCGAATGCATTTTAATTTCAAAATATTTTATTTGTTTCCGTCGCAAATATAGCTACTTTGTCCGCTGCCACTTTACCGTTCCATTTTAGCTTGCTACGCGCTAGAGTAAACGAACTTCTCTGTCACTTTAATAATCTTATCTGTATAGTGAATTCTCAATACTTGTTTTTGTAGGTCTGACATTTATTTTCATACAGAACACAGCCCTTGCAACGAACTGTGCACATTCGCCAGTATTCTTATTCACTGAGCGCCAAATAACCTGGTATAGGCATGTGTATTCAAATACAGAGGTATGTAAACAGAGAGAGTACGTCGCTGCGGTCGGCAGTGCCTACATAAGACAACAAGCGTTTGACGCAGTTCTGAGATCAGTTACTGCTGCTACAATGGCAGGTTACCAAGATTTGAGTGAGTTTGATCGTGGTGTTATAGTCGGCGGTGAAGCAACGGGACGCAGCATCTCCAAGGTAGCGACAAAGAGCGGATTTTCCCGTACGACAATTTCACGAGTGTACAGTGAATGTCAGGAATCTGGCAAAACATCAAATCCCCCACATAGCTGCGGCGGCAAAAAGATCCTGCAAGAACGGGACTAACGACGAGTCTAGAGAATCGTTCAGCGTGACAGAAGTGCAACCCTTCTGCAAATTGCTGCAGATTTCATTGCTGGGCCATCAACAAGTGAGCCGGCCCTTGTGGCCGTGCGGTTCTAGGCGCTTCAGTCTGGAACCGCGTGACCGCTACGGTCGCAGGTTCGAATCCTGCCTCGGGCATGGATGTGTGTGATGTCCTTAGGTTAGTTAGGTTTAAGTAGTTCTAAGTTCTAGGGGACTGATGACCACAGATGTTAAGTCCCATAGTGCTCAGAGCCATCAACAAGTGGCAGCGTGCGAACCATTCAACGAAACATCATAGATATGGGCTTTCGGAGCCGAAGGCCCACTCGCGCGCCCTTGATGACTGCGTGACACAAAACTTTACGCTTCGCCTAAACCCGTCAATACGAAATTGGACTTGATGACTGGAAACATGTTGTCTGGTACGTAAGACGTACGTAAGCATCGTGTAACATCACCTGCGTCAGTTCATTTCCAATGTGCATTCCGACGGACATGGGCAATTCCAGCAGGACAATACAACACCCGACAGCCGGCCGGGTTGGCCGAGAGGTTGTAGGCGCTACAGCCTAGAACCACGCGTCCGCTACGGTCGCAGATTCGAATCCTGCTTCGGGCATGGATGTGTGTGATGTCCTAAGGTTAGTTAGGTTTAATTAGTTCTAATTTCTAGGGGACTGATGACCTTAGAAGCTAAGTTCCATAGCGCCCAGAGCCATTTGAACCAACACCCGACACGCCCAGAGTTGCTACAGAGTGGCTCCAGCAACACTCTTCTGATATTAAACACTTCCGCTGGCCACCAAACTCCCCAGACGTGAACATTATTGAGCATGTCTGGGAAGCCTTACAACGTGCTGTTCAGAAGAGATCTCCACCCCTTCGTACTCCCTGCAGGATTCATGGTGTCAGTTCCCTCCAGCACTACTTGAGACGTTAGTCGAATCCATGCCACTTCGTGTTGCGGCACTTCTTGGTGTTCGCGGGGGCCCTAGACGATATTATGCAGTTGTACCAATTTCTTTGGCTCTTCAGTGTAAAAACCTTCTGCAGCGAACAGCCGCAGTAGTGTTTTTCTTCCTATCAAACAAGGGAAGTTTTGGCATTTCTCTGTTAGGTTTCAGAAATACCGGAAGTTCATTTAAATTACTGTTAGGTGTGACTTCTGGCAACCGTTTGTTTACATTCGCCTGACCTTTTGGAATAACCTTAAGTCTGACGTTTTCGAAACGCGGTAGCAACGATCTTAACACATTAGCCGAAGTCGTGTTCTTCTTATAGTGAAATAAAAATGATACATTTGATAATATTCCTATAGTGTTTTATATTTTATCCTTTTCTCGTTTCTATAGATATTATTTAATCGTGAGTAGACTTTGTGGGAACTGCTGTAGAAAGGTGGTTAGTGGGATGTATTGTGGGAACTGTAGTAAATTATTTCCTTGTGGAGGGGGGGGGGGCGTAGTGGGGAGGCCATTCACTGGAACTGCAAAATATGCGGCAGGAATGGGTTAACAGGAAGCGAAGAACTGTGCCCTTCACGTACAACTGGATCAAGCTAGGAGAGAGCTGGCGAGGATGAGGAAAGGCAGTGGTGAGGGGGGCGGTTTGGAAGTGGCAGTTGGTAGGAGGTGCAATGCCACTTCCTCTGACGAGAAATAAGAATCAAAAATTAGCTCCCAATACCCCAAAGATTTCGCCCCAAGTCCCAAATTCCCAGAAAAGTGAATAAGCAAAGTTCCATTTATCACTATTATTAGGACAATAACAAGTAATTAAATCAGGAATCTAAGACTTGACAATTTAGCAATCTACAATAGAAAGATTAAATTTCGGTAAAATTAAAATCAAAATCATAATAAGTTGCAAAATTAGCATAAATTAACATTCGCAAAGTAGAACCAACGATCCCAAAGAATACTCCGTGTGAGTACACTTTGGGAATCGTGAGTAATGACCAAGTATAATTCAATGCATTGTCACTACGTGACGAGAGTTAGCCGAAGCAGGTCATATATTTGAATGCTCGTACATGTAGGTGCGCTTAGATTGTTTTTGAGATTGAATAATTGCGATCTATTATGACGCAGTAATACGATCTTCTGACTTCAAATATCACAGCACTAGAATTCGATCGGAGGGCTTTTACCTACTAGAATAAAGTGAACTTGTAACTAGATAATTGAACTAAACATTACTTAGACAGTGATTTAGGCAACGAACACTGATAGACAATTTTCATTCATAGTAGCCAGTGGTTTATGGAACTTCAGTGAAGCATAAAATTTAAATCCCCCCAAAACCTGGGAAAGTTTTTTTCTCAAGGCTCTGTTAGGAAGTGACTGATATTGTGCAATAAAACACCCTCTCGTGCCAAGTCGTGCATTTGTGATTTAAAATTCTATCAAATTATTGACATGAAACTCGCGAGTAATAACTACGCGCAGCGATAACATTTCACTGTAGCGCTCGGCGCTTGTGTAGCATCTTTGACTCAAATAACAAGCCCACTGTTACGATTTCTTAGATACTTCAAATTACTACCAGCTTGTAGGAAATTTGTTGTGGATGTGACTGTATTGGTTTTATCATTAATATTTCATCATTAATCAGTTAAACATCGATTACGAACGATTAATTACGATTCTTGGTGAAGTAAATATCTCACGCACATCGACATTTTGTGTAACGTCGTCTTCGTAACTTGATAACGATCTCAACACTACCGACTGTCGCCGAGTTTTAGTCGAGGCCAAGTACAAATCACACCAAATCATCAGAAGAAGAGCAATTATAGAGGGCAAGCAGGAGGACCCGGTCTGAGATCTGTTGTGGCTACAGACAAAGCTATAGGGTCTGACAGTTTTGTTGCGGCTACCAGCAAAGCTGAAGGGTCTGACAGGCTTTTTTTCTTTCTTTTTTGGCTGCGAGCAGAGCCGCAACAATCAACAGGGAACAATAAGACTATAAGACCAAGAACGAAGAGCTCGGATTAAAAAGGTGTAAGCCAGGGATGTAGCCTTTCGCCGCTCTGTTCAGTTTATAATCGAAGAAGCAATGACAGAAATAAAATAAAGAATCATGAGCGGAATTAAAATTCAAGATGAAAATATATCAACGATAAGATTCACTGATGAAACTGCTATCCTCAGTCCAAGTGAAGAAGATTTGCAGGATCTGTTGAATGGAATGAATAGTCTAGTGAGAACAGAATATGGACTGAGAGTAAATCGAAGAAAGATGAAAGAAATGAGAAGCAGCAGAAATGACAACAGCGACAAATTTAACATCAGGTTTGGGGATAACGAAGTAGACGAAGTTAAGGAATTCTGCTACCTAGGCAGGAATATAACCCGTGACAGACGGAGCAGGGTGGATATAAAAAGCAGACTAGCATCAGCAAGAGAATTCTACAACTGTCCCGCTGCAGCTGATAGCATATATATGGAAAACACTGACAAGAAGAAGGGACAGGATAGTAGGACATCTGTTAAGACCTCACGGAATAACTTCCATAGTGCTAGAGAGAACTCTAGAGGGTAAAAATTTTAGAGGAAGACAGACACACACATTACATTAGACACTATTTTAAGAACTATCTGCCACTCCCTGCATCATCTGCCGATCACTGTAAAAGAATTTCTGCATGTTGAAACAACTTTTTAACGACGTGATCTGACTGAATGCAACTGAGGAGTCTGTGAACAGAGAGCAACAAACGTTGTTTACCGGGTCGTACTACAATTCTTTAATAAGTACAACAGCCTATTTTCACTTTTAGTATCAACAGATAAAGGATAATAATCTGTTAAGTTCAGTTACACGCGTATTATCGAACAATGGGAAATGTGTTTACTAGACCGTCGGCAAGTTGCGTTTATCGCGTGCGTTGTGAGAAATAATCTGCATTTACGTCAGCCGCTGCACCGCCAACGTGCGATATGGGTGGGGCCCTAACGGAACATTTCACAAAGTAAAAAGACACGATAATTACAGCGCCACAGTATAAGGTGGCCAACGTTTCAGAGGCCAAAGCTATGTAGCTTGGCCCTCATTGAACCGGAATATTAGGTGTGGCCCCTTCTGCAACTGTTCGTGTTTTAATACCGCATGCCGATGATGATGGCGAATACAAAGTGCCTTGTCAGTACCTTTATTCCAGGCAACGTCTGGGTACTTACACACAAAACTATTTCTAGAGCTTAAAAACATTGACAACTGATATGAAATTCATAGCATTTATGTATACGAGACGATAATTTTCTGTAGAGTGAATTTCGCTCGGGCGTATTTAAGTAGTGATTGTTGACAACACATTTAAAATGCATATCTAAATAGCGCGATAAGTTATGACAGTTTTTAAGTGCGCTTCAAAGAAACGAGATTACTTGAAGACTACTGAAACGTGGTGAAACGTGTCAGTATCTTTTCCGGAAGTGATTTCGTACTTCCTTTCATGTGGAGTGCCTGACAACATTGGAGTGGAATGCAGCGATTTACAGATATCTGCTTCGTTCAAGAAATGTTTAAGTTACACTTTTAAATGATTTCCAACCGGTAATAATACTGAACACGTCGTCATTACATAGCTATAGCTGTCTGGACCCTTTGGTTGCCTAGTCCTCTATGGCGGGAAGTCCGATGACTTCAGAACCCTAGTGTTTTATGTTACGTAGCTACCAACCTTTGCAGTTAAACAACTCCGTAGTAAACGGATAAAAACATGATTTGGCCGGCCGCGGTGGCCGAGCGGTTCTGGGCGCTTCAGTCCGGAACCACGCGGCTGCTACGGTCACAGGTTCGAATCCTGCTTCGGACATGGTTGTGTGTGATGTCCTTAGGTTGGTTAGGTTTAAGCAGTTCTAAGTCTAGGGGACTGATGACCTCAGATGTTAAGTCCCACAGTGCTTAGAGTCATTTGAACATGATTTAGAATTGTGTGTGTTAGAATAAGTGACAGAGCAGTTCGTGGTTCATCACATATCCTGTCCACAATTTTGCCTCAGGAAGAACCCTCATAGTCGATATTGTGGATAGAGAAAAATCCCGTAGCTGCACTGCATGAAGAAAGCAGAGCTTTGTCTGACACCACTGACTTTCCGCAAGAATTTCTGGGCAAAACATAGTTCTCGTCCTCTGCTAATGCTTCCACTCAGGTTCTCTGCGTGTGACACATCCTAATCGGCAGTGGTCTATTATTGACACATGAAAACACGTACAAAGAGAGGCCAAAATTTTGGGAGACCATAGGTGCAAGGTGCAATCATTTTAATTCGTGTCAGCTGATGAAAAATGCTGTGTTGTACTTCAACAAGCAACTTTCTGAAAAAAAAAAGGTCGGTAAATGCTACAGCGTAAAACAAGCATCTGTCGTTTTTATATCAAAGTAAGAAAGACGAAAGAATTACACGTTGAATTCGGGCAGTCTGCTCGGTAACTCGTTCGTCGGATGGCAAACATGTAAAATCAGCTTCAGTAGTACAAGGTCAGTCAAGAAGAAGGTATATGCTTTGAGGGGTGACAGTATTACAGATTCTGAACACAAAAAACGCCGCCGTGCGGGGTAGCCGCGCGGTCTTAGGCGTCTGGTCACGTTTCGCGCGGGTATCCCCGTCGGAGGTTCGAGTCCTCCCTCGAGAATGGGTGTGTGTCGTCCTTAGTGTAAGTTAGTTTAAGTTACATTAAGTAGTGTGTAAGCCCTACCCGTGGTCTACAGTCTACTTTCGGCTGCGGTGGGGCGAGGAGGTCCGCTGCGCCCCGCCGTGCGCTACCGTGAGCGCTTGCTTGTGTTTACCTTCTCGCGGCGCGAGTCGTATTTGTTCCAAGTTCAGTGCGACTATGGCACACACATGGCGCCACGATACGATCAAAATTACTTTCCAACCAGATCATGCGCGTCCTCGAGCCTATGAAATACACTCCTGGAAATGGAAAAAAGAACACATTGACACCGGTGTGTCAGACCCGCCATACTTGCTCCGGACACTGCGAGAGGGCTGTACAAGCAATGATCACACGCACGGCACAGCGGACACACCAGGAACCGCGGTGTTGGCCGTCGAATGGCGCTAGCTGCGCAGCATTTGTGCACCGCCGCCATCAGTGTCAGGCAGTTTGCCGTGGCATACGGAGCTCCATCGCAGTCTTTAACAATGGTAGCATGCCGCAACAGCGTGGACGTGAACCGTATGTGCAGTTGACGGACATTGAGCGAGGGCGTATAGTGGGCATGCGGGAGGCCGGGTGGACGTACCGCCGAATTGCTCAACACGTGGGGCGTGAGGTCTCCACAGTACATCGATGTTGTCGCCAGTGGTCGGCGGAAGGTGCACGTGCCCGTCGACCTGGGACCGGACCGCAGCGACGCACGGATGCACGCCAAGACCGTAGGATCCTACGCAGTGCCGTAGGGGACCGCACCGCCACTTCCCAGCAAATTAGGGACACTGTTGCTCCTGGGGTATCGGCGAGGACCATTCGCAACCGTCTCCATGAAGCTGGGCTACGGTCCCGCACACCGTTAGGCCGTCTTCCGCTCACGCCCCAACATCGTGCAGCCCGCCTCCAGTGGTGTCGCGACAGGCGTGAATGGAGGGACGAATGGAGACGCGTCGTCTTCAGCGATGAGAGTCGCTTCTGCCTTGGTGCCAATGATGGTCGTATGCGTGTTTGGCGCCGTGCAGGTGAGCGCCACAATCAGGACTGCATACGACCGAGGCACACAGGGCCAACACCCGGCATCATGGTGTGGGGAGCGATCTCCTACAGTGGCCGTACACCACTGGTGATCGTCGAGGGGACACTGAATAGTGCACGGTACATCCAAACCGTCATCGAACCCATCGTTCTACCATTCCTAGACCGGCAAGGGAACTTGCTGTTCCAACAGGACAATGCACGTCCGCATGTATCCCGTGCCACCCAACGTGCTCTAGAAGGTGTAAGTCAACTACCCTGGCCAGCAAGATCTCCGGATCTGTCCCCCATTGAGCATGTTTGGGACTGGATGAAGCGTCGTCTCACGCGGTCTGCACGTCCAGCACGAACGCTGGTCCAACTGAGGCGCCAGGTGGAAATGGCATGGCAAGCCGTTCCACAGGACTACATCCAGCATCTCTGCGATCGTCTCCATGGGAGAATAGCAGCCTGCATTGCTGCGAAAGGTGGATATACACTGTACTAGTGCCGACATTGTGCATGGTCTGTTGCCTGTGTCTATGTGCCTGTGGTTCTGTCAGTGTGATCATGTGATGTATCTGACCCCAGGAATGTGTCAATAAAGTTTCCCCTTCCTGGGACAATGAATTCACGGTGTTCTTATTTCAATTTCCAGGAGTGTAGAACAGTTCATACACGAAGATCTACGTTTAGATCCGGCGACTGTCGTCGGAATACATTTTTCTATAACGGCGAGCGTGGTTTATGTTAAAATGACTAGTGCAGAGGTCTGCGCGACAGTGGTTTCTAAATACTCGAACTCTCTCAGATTCAAACATTCTGACGGGCATATCGGTGCAGTGACGGTGGATCATGCAGGCATGGGCCTAAGGACTGTAAGGGTTTTTGAGCTCCCCTTCGAGGTCACAGAAGAAGTTGTCAAGGACGCCTTCCGACCATATGGCAATGTTATCAGCCACGTTGCAGAAAAGTGGCAAACTTTCTCGACGTATAGGGTCTACAATGGTGTGCGCCAAATTAAACTTGAGCTCAAGAAACATGTGCCGTCCTATTTGAACATCGGTGGCTGTCGTGCTATCATCATGTACGACGGTCAACCGCGTACCTGTTCCGGATGTGGGCAGGAAGGCCATGTTCGATCGAGCTGCTTACAACGTAGAATTACGCAGATACCAGTGGGAGACTCAGTTTCCCCGACGGGGACGACAATCCTGCCCCTCACGTACGCTCAGACGACGATGCGCACCGTAGTTGAGGACGAAACGGGCGATCAGACACACCCATCGACGCCAGAAGTACCAAGGGAGGAAGAGGAAGGACCCTTGGTGCCAACCCATATGTCGCCCCCTCCACAGCAACAACAGCAGCAACAGTCTCACGGACTCCAGACGCAACATAACATTCAGAACGCGATGTACGTGGTCGCGAACATTGTCCCGACCGCGGCTTTCCTAGCGGAAGGTGATACGACGCTTGATTGCCTCCCACATTCGGATACGGATGTCCACGTTCGAAAGCAACGTTCGCCTCGACGACGCAAGCGACGTCGGCGGACCCCTTCTGACGATTGCCTCTTACTCACGGACGGTCAAGAAGGTGACATCTCATCAGACGGCATGGATCCTGCGCCTGCTGAGGATCTAAGTGGTGTAGACGGTTCACTTGCCCATACTACGAGTGACCAGTTACTTCTTGCACCAAAAACGTGGCAGGTCGCATCGATGGATGGCGCTCAGTCTACCTCTACCAAAGACGACGTACGTGAGAGAGATTTAGGTGCCGATCAGCTACACAGCATCGTGTTGCACCCACTGTGGTCGGACGATGTTGAGGAACTTCCTGAAGAGGGCACAGGTGACAGGGGAGGGGGCGGCATTGAGGATGCCACTCCTAGCGTGAAAGACTCATAATTTGTGACGGGTTTGGTGGGTCCGGCATCTCTTGCGGTTAGCTTTGATTGCCATGGCGTCTACCCTAGGTGCAGAGGCTAGGCAGCACACCTTTCGCCTTGCCACAATCAATATCAACGCGATAAGGGCACCACACAAACTGACAATGCTACGACGCATGCTTGATGCGGCGGACATCGACGTGGCCCTCTTACAGGAAGTATGTGTCGCTAGTTTCCCTGACTTCTACGGATATACCGCCCACATCTCCCACGCCTCTTCTACCGATTGTGGTGTGGCTGTTCTGCTACGGGACGGTTTGGCGGCTACGGACGTACTGTACTTACCGAGTGCAAGAGCCATGTTAGTAACTGTCAACGGTGTACGACTCATCAATGTGTATGCCCCTTCAGGATCAGGGAGACGGAGAGATCGGGCCCGCTTTTTTTCGGAAGATATTACGCGTCTATTTATGGGCCGCATAGACGATATGGTGATCGGAGGAGATTTTAACTGTACATTATCTCCGTCTGATCAGCAGCCACATCACGTCCCGTGTGCGGAATTGGAAATGCTAGTGCGTGACCTCCACCTGATTGACACGTGGCGCCACATCCATGGCCCAGCTCATGGTTACACCCATTATACATGCCATTCATCAAGTCGGTTGGACAGGATTTACGTCACAAGCACCCTTTCGACGGCGACGAGAGGAGCAGAGCTCTGGCCCACTGCATTCACCGACCACACAGCCTATATTTGCACCATTGCCCTCCAACCTGCACGTGTGTGGCGCAGTAGGCCCCCCTGGAAACTGAACGTCGCCCATCTGGACGAGCCGGCATGTAAAGGTGCTGTCGAAGAGTCGTGGAACGCGTCCTTACAGCGTCGTGGTCGTTACCGATCGACCCTCAGTTGGTGGATTGAATGTGCGAAGCCTGCTCTTAGGCGCACCTTCATGGCTTACGGCCGGGAAGCAGCGGCATGGAGGAGGAGCACGGAAAACTTTTATTACACCGTCCTACGGGAATGTCTTGCTATGGAGCCCTCACCTGACAGGCAGGTCATAGTCAATCGCGCGAAAGCGCACCTCGTCTCCTTAGCACGCCATCATTTACAAGGCGCTGTTATCCGGTCGCGTGCTCCAGACATGATACAATCAGAAAGGCCATCTATGTACCACGTGCTCCTCGAACGCAGGAGGCGCCGTAGGGCACTGATAACCGACATGATAACCGACGACGGTCGACACGTGGTAGAACAAGCAGATATAGCAGAACCTTTCTATGGGCATTACGCTCAACTTTATTCAGCAGTGCTCCCTGATATGGCAACGGTAGACACCGTTTCAACACGTGTCCACGGTACAGTTCCACCAGACATGGTACCGACTTTACTGGGAGAAGTGACAGAAGAGGAAGTGCTCGACGCCATTGGTAAAGGTGCTCCCCATACATCACCAGGAATCGATGGATTGCCATTAGAGTTCTATCGAGCCTTTAAACAACTGTTGCTCCCGTGTTTGATTGAAATTTGCCAGGAATTGATGTCCCCGGGTATAACTGTTGTATAGCTAGAGAAGGCCGAAATGCACGCGTTAAAATCAAGCAGGCTGGCGTGAGGTCTGAAACAGGATACGTAATGAATGCTATAAAGAAAAGTACGTAGCTTCTGGAATACTTAACTTTAATCCACATTTGTAGAACATCTCTCTTGATGATACAATAATAGACTCGCAATATAAATGGAATACGGCGCCTTGCTAGGTCGTAGCAGTTGTAGCTGAAGGCTATGCTAACTATCGTCTCGGCAAATGAGAGCGTAATTCTCACTGAACCATGGCTAGCAACGTCGGCTGTACAACTGGGGCGAGTGCTAGTAAGTCTCAAGACCTGCCGTGTGGTGGCGCTCAGTCTGCGATCACTGACAGTGGCGACACGCGGGTCCGTCGTATACTAGCGGACCGCGGCCGATTTAAAAGCTACCACCTAGCAAGTGTGGTGTCTGGCGGTGACACCACATTCCTCCCCCGCAAATCGGCGAACGGTGGTGTTATAAGGCTTCCGCCCGCCGTGGGGAGGACCCCATGTTGACGTATGCGACGAGGTGGGGAGCCTAACAGCAGGCGAGGCTGTGCCACCCGCACCCGGCCATTCGGTCCGAGGGGAGCTAGGAAAAGCCTGGAAACCTAGTCCAGGGTGCACGCCAACATGCGGTGTATGCGCCCGTAGATAGTCAGGAGGGGCCGAAGGGTCGACCTCCATCGAGTCGGAGCACCCGACTGGCGAAGACGACAGATGGTCCGGAGCGGGGAAGAGTGCCATGGCGGAGGACAGCTGGTCACGGGAAGCGATCGGCGGCGCGTGACCCAGGGAGGCGCCCGACGGTTGCAGCGACGCGTCCATTGCGGGCGGCACCGGCGGGAGAACAGGCGGCGGCGGCGGCGGCTGCGGCGCGACGCCATGGGGCAAAATGGAAGGCAGCTCGGTAACACCTGGGGATGAGGCGAGCCAGTAGATGGGTCCCCAGGGCGCTGACCGGACGGCACCGTCGCTGAAAGCAGACGGGGAGCGGCAGAACCCGTTCGACGACAGAGGCGCAGCTGATTGAGATGCCGACGCACCTCACCAGAGGCCCCCAAAACCAGATACAGAGCGCGGCCGAGGCAGCGAAGAATGCGCCCTGCGAGCCAACGCCGTGAACCGCGATGTTTGCGATAATATACAACATCGCCAGGAGCAAAAGCAGGCGTCTGCCGCTGCACAGGAACCTGATGCGGCGGATGCAGCAAAGACATGAAGGTTCGATGAGGACGACCGTGCAACAACTCAGCCGGCGAGCGACCATCTCGGGGCTGAGAGCGATACGAAGACAAAAAAAGCAACAACGCGTCCTCCCGAGAATGCGACTCTTTTAATTTCAACATCTGTGACTTGAAAGCCCGGACTAATCGTTCAGCGGCACCGTTTGACTGAGACGAAAACGGCGCGGATGCCAGATGTTGAATACCATTGGCCGTGCAGAATGACTGAAATTCCGCGGACATGAATTGTGGGCCATTGTCGGAAACAATAGTCTGTGGAAGACCTTCAATGCAAAATATAGCGGACAACGCTTGGATGGTGGCAGAAGATGTCGTGGAAGACATCCGGACAACAAAAGGAAAATTACTGAAGGAATCGACCACAACCAACCATCGAGCATTCCAGAATGGACCAGCAAAATCGATGTGTAAGCGTTGCCAAGGGGAAGTGGCTTTCGGCCATGCAAAGAATTTCCGCGGTGGCGCGGATTGTTGTTCGGCACACGCCATGCAAGACGAGCACATATTCGTAATCGCAGCATCGATTCCGAACCAAGTACAGTGCTGACGAGCAAGTTGTTTCGTACGCACTATACCCCAATGTCCTTGGTGGAGAAGCTTTAAGACAGAGGACTGTAACGAACGTGGGACCACGACCCTAGACTGATCATTATCAGAACGCAACAGCAAACCACCACGTCGTACAAAAAGTCTCCCCTTGTGAGCAAAAAATCGGCGAACCAACGGATCCTCGATCCGTGACTTTGACAAGGGCCATTGCGTAGCAACAAAACGCAAAACGGTAGCAAGGACAGGGTCAGCAGCTGTGGCTGCAGCTACACGACGAAAATCAATCGGAAACGATTCTACCACGTCATCGGTTTCCGCATCAATGAACATGCAAGCAAGTTCGGAAGAATCGAATGCTCTATCCTCGGCAACAGGCAAACGGGACAACGCATCGGCGTTTCTGGGCTTAGCAGTGGACCGATACAAGATATCGTAGCGGTACTGCGAGAGGAAAATAGACCAGCGAATGAATTTCTGCGCTGTACGTGGAGGTACAGGCTTGGTCGGAGGAAAAAGCGATGTCAAAGGTTTGTGGTCGGTGATGATGGTAAAGTGACGATCATACAAGAAATCATGAAACTTTGTAACACCAAACACGAGAGCCGAAGCTTCTTTCTCTATCTGTGAATAATTTCTTTGCGCTGACGAGAGCAATTTGGACGCAAAGGCAATAGGGCGATCATGCGAACCATCTTTGTGCGCAAGCACAGCTCCGATCCCGAAATCTGATGCATCAACCATCAACAAAAGGGGTTTCTGGGGATCGAATGTCGTAAGGCAAGTATTAGAAAGCAACGCCGATTTCAACTGGCGAAAGGCGCGTTCGCATTCCGTCGACCAGACGAATGGAACACCTTTACGGCGTAAGCAATGAAAGGGAAGAGGCATGGGGGATGTAGCGATGATAATTTATTTTACCCAGTACACTCTGTAGCTGCTTCAAATTCTGCGGCGAAGGCAAGTCTTGTATGGCACGAAGGTGCTCGGGACTGGGATGTATGCCTTGGGTCATTAAGTACATGTCCCAGATATGGCAAGTCACGAGCAAAAAACACACATTTGTCCTTCCGCAAACGAAGACCATTTTGTCGCAAGACCTGAAATAATGTTCGTCGGCCGTCTTTCCGGAGATCACAATATCGTCCAGATAGTTTGCAGCAGTAGGGACCGACGCACAAACAGTTTGTAAATATTGCTGAAACAATGCAGGGGCGGATGCACACCCGAATGGCAGTCTTTTGAATCTGTACAAACCAAGATGCGTGTTAACCACAAATACGTGCTGGGATTCTTCGTCCACCGGTATTTCCAAGTACGCATCTGCTAGGTCCAACTTCGAAAAATATTTACCCGGGCACAGTTTGTCAAAAAGATCTTCCGGGCGGGGCAAAGGAAAAGTAGCAGTCACTAGTTGGGAATTCACTGTTGCCTTGAAGTCCACGCAAAGTCTAAATTTTCCGGAAGGTTTTTGCAAAATTACTAAGGGTGAAGCCCAGAGAGAAGCCTGCACACGTTCAATGACACCTTGTGATTCTAAATCATTTAATGTTCTTGCGACCTCGTCATGCAATGCGTGGGGAACATTGCGCGCTCTGCAAAATTTCGGTTGCGCGTTTACTTTCAGTTCCAAGTGTGCTTCATAGTTCTTAGCGCAACCAAGGCCCGGTGCAAAAATGTCTGCAATTTCTTCACATAAACGAGAAACACTGGCTGAAGGCACAGTCTGGTTCACTGATAGGACCTGATTTACGATAGACAAGTTAAACAACTGAAATAAATCTAAACCAAACAAGTTCACTGCAGAAGAAGAATGAAGGACGTAAAATGACACAAGTTTTGTTTGTCCCTTGTATGTGACAAGAAGGCTGCAATGTCCTAACACAGGGATATGCTGTCCTGAATAAGTAGTTAGCTTAACATTTGTGGCACGCAACGGAGGTGCGCCCAGTTGTTTGTACGTGTCTTTATTGAGCAATGAAACTGCAGCTCCGGCATCGAGCTGGAATGGTATCACTCGTCCGTCAAAGTCCAAATCTACAAAAAGTTTATTGCCCTGCTGACGACAAGAGCGACTGTTTTGTACAACGGGAACTGATACTGGTACAGAATCACTTGCGACTTGACGTGATTTCCGTCGATGTCGACGCACACTTTTCGTGGGACGAACACAGTCACTGTTAGAGAGATGAGCACTGGACGGAGTGGCATTAACTACATGAATGTCCATGGGCGAAGGTTCACGAGCCCGAGTATTCTTGGTTCGATTCCGGCGCGAAGCAAAGGGCCTGGAATGGGTGTGAGTGTCCGTTCGGAGCTTTTTCTGGCAAACACTTTGAACATGACCTTTCTCATTACAGAAAAAGCAAATAGCCTGGCGTGACGGGCAATTCTCACGCGAATGTCTAGTAGCACACCGCGGGCATGATTTTATCACTGCATTTGCTTGCTTACGCGGCACACGTGGCTGTGCCGAAGGGCGCGAGGGCTATTTACAGTTCCGTACAGCTCGCCCGGCGGGCCAGTTAGTGTGACACACGGCTGGCGAAGTTTCAAACGATTCCTGAACAAAGTCAAGTGTGTCTTGCCTATCTAATATGTCTATCACTTTTTGACGGGAGGGATTGACTAGTTTCAAAATCTGTTCCCGTATACGAACATCAGAAACCTTCTGTGCAATTGCATCACGTACCATAGTATCTGAATAAGGGAGTCCACACTCACATTCAAAAGCACAATCCCTAGTAAGGCCTTGCAAAGTTGCAACCCACTCCCGATTAGTCTGACCGGCCGTACGTTTGGTACGAAAGAACGTATACCTTTTTGCAACTACATTGACTGTTTCATTGAAATAGCCATCTAAAGCAGACAAAATTTCTTCGTAGGACAGAGTTGCTATGTCGTGTCGGGGAAACAATTTCACTATCACACGGTACGTTTGCACCCCGACGGATGCTAACAAATAAGGCTGCCGCTCGTTACCTTGAATTCTGTAGGTGGCGAGATGAAATCCAAATTGGCGTGACCACTCCGTCCATGTTTCCACGTCTGCTTGAAACGGACGAAACTGGGGTGCAACTGCGTGTTGTGGCTGCGGTAGCGGCGGCGGCCGCATCGGTTTGCAGTGCACGTTGACCCTGGACGAGCTGTCCAAGGGCATTCAATAAGGCCTGCGTCTGCTGATTCTGCAAGCGATAAAATTCGGACAGTACATCTGGAGAGTGTGGCGAAGCCATGATACAAGTAAATGAGTGCAATACGAACGCGAAATCCTCTGTTAAGCCTCGTCGCCACTTGTTGTATAGCTAGAGAAGGCCGAAATGCACGCGTTAAAATCAAGCAGGCTGGCGTGAGGTCTGAAACAGGGTACGTAATGAATGCTATAAAGAAAAGTACGTAGCTTCTGGAATACTTAACTTTAATCCACATTTGTAGAACATCTCTCTTGATGATACAATAATAGACTCGCAATATAAATGGAATACGGCGCCTTGCTAGGTCGTAGCAATTGTAGCTGAAGGCTATGCTAACTATCGTCTCGGCAAATGAGAGCGTAATTCTCAGTGAACCATGGCTAGCAACGTCGGCTGTACAACTGGGGCGAGTGCTAGTAAGTCTCTCAAGACCTGCCGTGTGGTGGCGCTCAGTCTGCGATCACTGACAGTGGCGACACGCGGGTCCGTCGTATACTTGCGGACCGCGGCCGATTTAAAAGCTACCACCTAGCAAGTGTGGTGTCTGGCGGTGACACCACAATAACATTGCCTGCACCATTCTTGGAAGGTCTGATTGTCCCCATCCATAAGCCGAAGGGACGGAATCATGTCCGTGATTATCGTCCCTTAACGTTATTGAACAGCGACTTCGAGGTCTTTTCGAGGCTGCTCTCAGAACATATTCGCGGCACACTATTGCACGTCTGGTCCGGTGATCAGACGTCCTTGGGGGGACCCAACATCAGAACTGCGTTATGTCGTTACAGAGATCTCATCTCCCTTGCACGGGTGAGACGTTTGCCGGCAGCCCTCGCGTCTATCGACTTTAGCCAGGCTTTTGACCATGTGGGCCACACTTTCCTCACGGCCGTTCTCGGGCGCATGGAATACCCCGACCCCTTTATCACAGTGTTGACACGCCTACTACATGGTGCTACTTCTCGAGTTCTTGTTAATGGAAGACTGACGGCACCCATGCCGATCCGCCGATCAGTACGGCAGGGATGTCCATTATCAACATTGTTATTTGCATTGGCCTTAGAACCTTTGTTGTGTGGTCTCCGAGACAGACTCACAGGGATACAGTTCGGCGGCTTCATCTATCGTTGCACCGCGTATGCGGATGATTTAATGATCGTCATACGTGGAGCTGACGACATGGCCGCGGCTTTGGACTGGATTGCAACCTACGGTAGAGCTTCTGGTAGCCAAATCAACGTTGACAAGTCCGTCGCCTTGAGCATCGGGATTGGGCTACCGCAGGAACACATTGCCCCCTTACGCTTCAGTGATACTGTACGTTGCTTGGGCTTAGATTTCATGAACGACATGCGACGCGCGACGACGCTCAATTATCGACGCCTTCTTAACCAAATTAGGGCCGGAATTGCAAATCAGCGCTTGCGATCCCTCAACATCGTTCAGCGGGCGTATTACGCCAATGTATACCTTGCGTCCCGCATACCGCATGCCGCCCAAACGCTACCCATTCAGAAGCCCTTGGCTCGTAGCATTATGGCAGCGCTGGGATACTTCGTCACCGCTGGTATGTTACTGAAGATCAGATACGTATCTCTTACCCTCCCCAAGGAAAAAGGTGGTCTTGGCCTAGTTAACGTCCATGATAGGGCCATTGCCCTCTATGTTAGTTCACATTTATGTCTGCTGCGCCGTTGTCCTACGAGCCTCACGAGTCTGCTCCTGACGGCGCTACGACCTGCTTCACTAAGAGCGCCGGTGCCACTACAGGACATCCCAGCGCCCCTCTTTTATATAGGACGTTTCTATTTAGAACAAAGTTATTGCAGTGTCGCGCTCACGACACCACAAATGGCCACAACTCGACGCCTATATCACGACATGCTGCAACGCCGCCCCCTTAATGTGGTCGAACTAAAATATCCTGACGTACGGTGGCGCGTGGTGTGGAAGACTGTACACGATGCCATGCTTGATTCCGATGTTTCCCAATGGTGCGTAGTCGTTAATGGGAAGCTGGTGACGCAAGAACGTCTCTACAATATCCACATGGCAGAATCTCCCAATTGTGTGGGTTGTAATACAGTAGATTCTGACGAGCACCGCCTCAGCTGTGGAGAGGCGGAACCGGTTTGGTACCTAGTGCGGCAGATGCAGGCTTATCTCTTGCGAGTTAGGCCGGAGCATGTATCTGCACGCACGTTATTGTTTCCGGATGAGACATTTTACCCCAAGACTCGAACTAACTCTGTCACCTGGATACGTGGACGTGCAGTCCATTACCTCTGTCGTGACGGACACAAGAATTTTCTTGACTTCTGGCTCTATTTGCAAGAAAGACATCATGCTATTTCCGGGCATACCAGATATCGACAGTGCTTCGCGAACTACCTATAGAGTGCCTTTCACAGCCCTCCGTGCAGCTGGAATGTTCCAGGCAGCGGCAGATGAGGTCAGAACGAACCGCAAACGAGCATATATTGAACAATCCTTATCAGTAGGCGCAGTCGCTGGGAAGCCTCACTACGACGTGGTAGCTTTCTTATCATGTTATTTATGTTTCATATCTTCGATGGCGTCTTCATTCTGTTTTAGTTTTCCAGGCTTGATTAACTATGACTGTTCGCACATTGATATCTACATAAATAAAAACAGATTAAAAGCCGGCCGCGGTGGCCGTGCGGTTCTAGGCGCTCCAGTCCGGAGCCGCGCTGTTGCTACGGTCGCAGGTTCGAATCCTGCCTCGGGCATGTGTGTGTGTGATGTCCTTAGGTTAGTTAGGTTTAAGTAGTTCTAAGTTCTAGGGGACTGATGACCACAGCAGTTGAGCCCCATAGTGCTCAGAGCCATTTGAACCATTTGAACAGATTAAAAAAAGTGGGCAGGAGACCTGCGTTCGTATCCAAATAAATACACAAGAACAAAATAAGAACAAAATGAACAACAAATAAAATATAATAAAGTATTATACTCTTTCCTTTTCCTTTTATTTTATTTTTTTTTATACAAAGTTTAGAGGCATATTTAATTTTTGTTCGTTGGCGGAACCTGAAGTGGTGGCGAACGGCCGTCCTAGTTAGCTTTAGGATGAAAGTGGCGGTGGCACTAGCTTTGTTTTTGTTTTTAGGCTAGATAGGTTTTTGGGGGTAGTATGGGTGATAGGGGCCAACGCCTGAAGAAAAAAAAAAAAAAGGTAGCCTCTGGTCAAGGGTTCGATTCCCGCCACTGTCTAAATTTTGATAAATAATCAGCATTGGCGGCCGAAGACTTCCGGCATAAGAAATCAGCCTCATTCTGCCAACGGCCTTGTCAAAGAGGGTGGAGGAGCGGATAGAGGTTCAGGGCACTCTCTTGTCCTAGGGGTGGGAAATTGCCCCTAAAGGCGGAAGAATCAGCAATGATCAACGACATAAGGATACAGAAGGCAATGGAAACCACTGCATTAAAGACACGTAACGTGTATCCACAGGACATGTGGCCTGTATTTAAAGAAGTGTCATGATGATCTCTCCATTGGCAAAAGATTCCGGAATAGTCTCCCATTCGGATCTCCGGGAGGGGACTGCCAAGGAGGAGGTTACCATGAGAAAAAGATTGAATAATCAACGAAAGGATAACGTTCTACGAGTCGGGGCGTGGAATGTCAGAAGCTTGAACGTGGTAAGGAAACTAGAAAATCTGAAAAGGGAAATGCAAAGGCTCAATCTAGATATAGTAGGGGTCAGTGAAGTGAAGTGGAAGGAAGACAAGGATTTCTGGTCAGATGAGTATCGGGTAATATCAACAGCAGCAGAAAATGGTATAACAGGTGTAGGATTCGTTATGAATAGGAAGGTAGGGCAGAGGGTGTGTTACTGTGAACAGTTCAGTGACCGGGTTGTTCTAATCAGAATCGACAGCAGACCAACACCGACAACGATAGTTCAGGTATACATGCCTACGTCGCAAGCTGAAGATGAACAGATAGAGAAAGTGTACGAGGATATTGAAAGGGTAATGCAGTAAGTAAAGGGGGACGAAAATCTAATAGTCATGGGCGACTTGAATGCGGTTGTAGGGGAAGGAGTAGAAGAAAAGGTTACAGGAGAATATGGGCTTGGGACAAGGAATGAAAGAGGAAAAAGACTAATTGAGTTCTGTAACAAGTTTCAGCTAGTAATAGCGAATACCCTGTTCAAGAATCACAAGAGGAGGAGGTATACTTGGAAAAGACCGGGAGATACGGGAATATTTCAATTAGATTATATCATGGTCAGACAGAGATTCCGAAATCAGATACTGGATTGTAAGGCGTACCCAGGAGCAGATATAGACTCAGATCACAATATAGTAGTGATGAAGAGTAGGGTGAAATTCAAGACATTAGTCAGGAAGAATCAATACGCAAAGAAGTGGGATACGGAAGTACTAAGGAATGACGAGATACGTTTGAAGTTCTCTAACGCTATAGATACAGCAATAAGGAATAGCGCAGTAGGCAGTACAGTTGAAGAGGAATGAACATCTCTAAAAAGGGCCATCACAGAAGTTGGGAAGGTTCAAAATGGTTCAAATGGCTCTGATCACTATGCTACTTAACTTCTTAGGTCATCAGTCGCACAGAACTTAGAACTAATTAAACCTAACTAACCTAAGGACATCACACACATCCATGCCCGAGGCAGGATTCGAACCTGCGACCGTAGCGGTCGCTCGGCTCCAGACTGTAGCGCCTAGACCCGCACGGCCACTCCGGCCGGCAGTTGGGAAGGAAAACATAGGTACAAAGAAGGTAGCTGCGAAGAAACCATGGGTAACAGAAGAAATACTTCAGTTGATTGATGAAAGGAGGAAGTACAAACATGTTCCGGGAAAATCAGGAATACAGAAATACAAGTCGCTGAGGAATGAAATAAATAGGAAGCGCAGGGAAGGTAAGACGAAATGGCTGCAGGAAAAATGTGAAGACATCGAAAAAGATATGATTGTCGGAAGGACAGACTCAGCATACAGGAAAGTGAAAACAACCTTTGGTGACATTAAAAGCAACGGTGGTAACATTAAGAGTGCAACGGGAATTCCACTGTTAAATGCAGAGGAGAGCGCAGATAGGTGGAAAGAATACATTGAAAGCCTCTATGAGGGTGAAGATTTGTCTGATGTGATAGAAGAAGAAACAGGAGTCGATTTAGAAGAGATAGGGGATCCAGTATTGGAATCGGAATTTAAAAGAGCTTTGGAGGACTTACGGTCAAATAAGGCAGATTTAAAAGAGCTTTGGAGGACTTACGGTCAAATAAGGCAGTAGGGATAGATAACATTCCCTCAGAATTTCTAAAATCATTGGGGGAAGTGGCAACAAAACGACGATTCACGTTGGTGTGTAGAATATATGAGTCTGGCGATATACCATCTGACTTTCGGAAAAGCATCATCCACACAATTCCGAAGACGGCAAGAGCTGACAAGTGCGAGAATTATCGCACAATCAGCTTAACAGCTCATGCATTCAAGCTGCTTACAAGAATAATATACAGAAGAATGGAAAAGAAAATTGAGTATGTGCTTGGTGACGATCAGTTTGGCTTTAGGAAAAGTAAAGGGACGAGAGAGGCAATTCTGACGTTACGGCTAATAATGGAAGCAAGGCTAAAGAAAAATCAAGACACTTTCATAGGATTTGTCGACCTGGAAAAAGCGTTCGACAATATAAAATGATGCAAGCTGTTCGAGATTCTGAAAAAAGTAGGGGTAAGCTGTAGGGAGAGACAGGTCATATACAATATGTACAACAACCAAGAGGGAATAATAAGAGTGGACGATCAAGAACGAAGTGCTCGTATTAAGAAGGGTGTAAGACAAGGCTGTAGCCTTTCGCCCCTACTCTTCAATCTGTACATCGAGGAAGTAATGATGGAAATAAAAGAAAGGTTCAGGAGTGGAATTAAAATACAAGGTGAAAGGATATCAATGATACGATTCGCTGATGGCATTGCTATCCTGAGTGAAAGTGAAGAAGAATTAAATGATCTGCTGAACGGAATGAACAGTCAATGAGTACACAGTATGGTAGTGAGAAGTAGTAGAAATGAGAACAGCGAGAAACTTAACATCAGGTTTGATGGTCACGAAGTCAATGAAGTTAAGGAATTCTGCTACCTAGGCAGTAAAATAACCAATGACGGACGGAGCAAGCATGACATCAAAAGCAGACTCGCTATGGCAAAAAAGGCATTTCTGGCCAAGAGAAGTCTACTAATATCAAATACCGGCCTTAATTTGAGGAAGAAATCTCTGAGGATGTACGTCTGGAGTACAGCATTGTATGGTAGTGAAACATGGACTGTGGGAAAACCGGAACAGAAGAGAATCGAAGCATTTGAGATGTGGTGCTATAGACGAATTTTGAAAATTAGGTGGACTGATAAGGTAAGGAATGAGGAGGTTCTACGCAGAATCGGAGAGGAAAAGAATATGTGGAAAACACTGATAAGGAGAAGGGACAGGATGATAGGACATCTGCTAAGACATGAGGGAATGACTTCCATGGTACTAGAGGGAGCTGTAGAGGGCAAAAACTGTAGAGGAAGACAGAGAGTGGAATACATCAAGCAAATAATTGAGGACGTAGGTTGCAAGTGCTATTCTGAGATGAAGAGGTTAGCACAGGAAAGGAATTCGTGGCGGGCCGCATCAAACCAGTCAGTAGACTGACGACAAAAAAAAAAAAAAAAAGAAAAAGAAGTCTAGTGACCGATGACCTCAGCAGTTTGGTCCCATAGGAACTTATCACAAGTTTCCAAGTATTTCCAAATAACGTCGTATGAACATACCTGTTCTTAACAGTTTCTGAGGAAACTAAGGAAAATAGTGGAGAACAGTATAAATGTAGGTGAAAGTAATATAAACATTGTGATCTAATGACATCGGCTAATTCTTCATCACCAAACATATCTGTACACCTGTGTGTCACTGTAAAGCCGGCCGGTGTGGCCGAGCGGTTCTAGGCGCTTCAGTCTGGAACCGCGCGACCGCTATGGTCGCAGGTTCCAATCCTGCCTCGGGCATTGATGTGTGTGATGTCCTTAGGTTAGTTAGGTTTAAGTAGTTCTAAGTTCTAGGGGACTGATGACCTCAGATGTTAAGTCCCATAGTGCTCAGAGCCATTTGAACCATTTTGTCACTGTTAACGTGCAAGTAATACTGCTGGGAAAACAAACAAAACGGAAGGATGTTGCTATTGCCAACAGCGGGAACCGTGAGAGAATGCAAACGAGACACGCAGTGTATACCGTCGACATTTCCACTGTTGTACACTAGTGTCAGTGAAATATAGATACAAAGTTAATTGGGACAAGAAACCAAACAAAGTGCAATAATTCTGTAACGAGCAGCTGGAGGCCGTATGTCCTGCACCAAAATTCGGGGAAGTGGTCGTTGAACAGTCTCTGGAGGTTTTATCTCTGGAAGATTTTCGGTGGAGTTCTGGTTCACTCTGTATA
Organism: Schistocerca cancellata; assembly: GCF_023864275.1. Taxonomy (NCBI): domain Eukaryota; kingdom Metazoa; phylum Arthropoda; class Insecta; order Orthoptera; family Acrididae; genus Schistocerca; species Schistocerca cancellata. The sequence goes on along the minus strand of NC_064628.1, from coordinate 418,563,271 downwards.
TTCACTATCGTGCAACAAGAGCACGCCACAGTTTATATTAGTTACTCACGTTTCTGTGGTACATAGACTGCAGCTGTTCATTGTCCGCATTGCAACCTGAAAGTGTTAACTGTGTAGGTGGAAGGCAAGTTCCGAACAACTTAACACAAACTCGAAAATGTGCTCACGGACATTCCGGAAATCCTTCATAGAAAATGATTAATTCTCTTTTATATCTGACAATTGTTAATTTTGCTAGTGAGACCAGAACAAATTCGTACTTCTTCATTGCTGTAGGAATAAGTTATTATTCTGATTTGATCCATTATAAATGGTTTGTGAAAGCCTGTGACTGAAAACAATAGGTTTGTTTATAAATAAATCTTCTGCTACCAGTCACGATTTTTCCTTATTTACTTTTCGCACAACGCGTTTCGGGAAATGATTCCCATTTTCAAGTGGGTTTGTTGTGCGTATTAAGCTGTTTGTATTGATGTTGTCAATGTGTGAGAGTCTGCTTCATTTAGTTGACTTTTACTGCAGTATATAAGAAACTCGTGATTTTTCAGATGGTTGTCGATTCTTTTGGTGAAGTTAGTGGCGAAATTTAGAAGAAATTGTACTTACAGTTTTCTAATGGTCCATTTGTGAAGAGTCTCACACACACTAAACATCACACACAACTTGTTGTACACTACACACATCGACAATGTATTATATAAACAAAAGTTACAAAGATATTCTTACAGGTAGTCCACAGAGATAATATTATAAGTCTTCCACAGATTATGATATGCTTTTCTGCAGAGGTTATTTATCTTAACAAATTTTCTCATCGATTACTTACATCGATTTTCCAATTGTGCTTATTTCTATGTTTTACTATTTTTATTTAAGTATACTACCGAAACATCTGAAGAAATTCACTGATTCACTTTCATGTTTTTCGTTTAATATTTTATCTTCATATTTTCTGTATGTGTAGGGGAGAGCGGGGCAATGCCGTACAGCGGGGTAATACCGTGCACCGCTTTATCCAGTTTCCCAGAGAGCGCAAAGAGCGCTGCATGGTGCTGCCACATAGCGGAAGTAACTATAATCAGACACAAAGTGGTCTATATCGTTCAACGGCGCAGACGTCTTCGACAATTGGTTTCAACTGATTTCGACTGTTTTCTTATAAAATCTGAAGATAATAAGTCTAGAGGTGAGCGAAATATGTAATAACAACAATATTTAAAGTAGCTCTATTTAATTACGCATTTCTTGATCTTCTTTTAAACATCCAATGTTATACGTTAAATTTCATGATTGTTGGGTTAGATTTAAAATGGCGAGTCATGTTGTCCCGGGGCAATACCGTGCCAGAAGCATGGTATTGTCCTGTGGTGAACGGTATTGCCCCATATGGTAATTTCTTTTGGAATTTTCGTGAAGTATATATTTGGAAGTGTGTGTGTGTGTATGTGTATCATCTTACAAGTTTTCCTTGTGTAGTGCATGTGACACAGCTGAAAACTATATTTGCGACTACTGCCATTAAAACAGGAGGTAAATGTGTTCAGAGACAAGTTGACACCAAAATCCAATAATTTTGTTTTACCAGTAAAAGGATTTTCTGTCTTTAGAAATTTTAATAAGTTGTAAAATTTATGTGTTTCAATTCTAAATAAATTCTTAATTTGATTTATTTTCACAGAGCTTTTCTCATTTTATGTGCAATGCTGTATCATAAGATATATTGTGCGGTATTACCCCACCCCTCGGGGTAATACCGTGCAATGTAACACTTTTGTAAAACAGCTGTAGGAACGTAAATCGATGTAATATAGCAAATATGAAGCCATAAACGTGTGGGGCATTGATTTCTTGCCCAATAAAAGGTGTTCAGCATTTCAATTGAGTTCGAAAAACACGAAATATTTGAAAAATAGCTTACGTGCACGGTATTTCCCTGCTCTCCCCTATGTATCTCCAGTTGTTCTAGCAAATCTATTTTATGTTGTTTATTTAGTGGATATTGGATTTTCTACATCTAATAAACTACAACAAAAACTAATACATAATATAAAGTGTAATCATGATCCGTATTCAGACTCTGGAATATACAAGGTAACATGCCAGGAATGCTCCATGTTCTACCTAGGACAAACAGGCCGAAATTTCAGCTCCAGGTATACAGAGCACATTAAAGCCTCCACACACAACAAACACTACGTCAGCAATAGCAACACACATACATAATGCAGGACACTCATTTGGAAAAATAGAGCAAAATGTCAAAGTACTCCACCTAGTAAATAAAGGACATAAAATGGATTTGCTAGAGAAACTGGAGATGTTGATGTGTATGCTTGTTTCAAAGACTATAAGAAAAGCTCTTGACTGCACGACACACAGAACGGTGGTGGAGACTGTGAGGTCATCTGATACTGACCACAACGATTTACACATCATCAACGCGCTGCCTTGGAATCAACGCGCTGGCAGATGTAAAAACTGGCCAAGGAACACAGGTGGCTATATAATTAGTAAAAACGTTCGTCAGGACTGTATACCACCATCTCTCTTGTTCATCATTTACTCAAAAGAAAGCAATTTTCAGTGAAGTGTTGGCGGGAGACAGCAACGGGAACTCTATAAACGGAAAGATAATTAACAATATTAGGTACGTAGATGACACCTGCTGTTATAGCAAATGATCTATGTGTGCCCCGATAATTGACAGACAATTCAGTTCCAAAACCAAAGTCGTAATCTTCTCTAAGAGAAGATTCCAAGCAACCTTATTAATAAAAGGAAATAAAATTAAACAAGTACTCTCTTTGAAGTACTTGGGCGCTGTGATGGATGTCCTGTGTGACTGCAAGAAAGAGATCAGGTCTAGAATAGAACAGAACAGAAGACAATTTATCAGTTTGAAAAAACTTTTCATAAGATTGGATGTTAGTCTGCAACTGACAAAGCGAATGATTCGTTGCTACGTGTGGTCACATTTTTATCTGTGGATGCGAAATCTCGACTCTTAACCAATATCTAGTCTGCAACTGACAAAGCGAATGATTCGTTGCTACGTGTGGTCACATTTTTATCTGTGGATGCGAAATCTCGACTCTTAACCAATATCTACAGAAAGGAATTGTTACTTTTCAAATGTATCTGTATCGCCTTCTTTTATGCATACCTTTGGCGCTGAAAATTTCGAACTAAGAAGTCCTTCACTGGACGAAAAAGCAAAAAGAGCTATTGCTCATTATGAAACTCAGTATCTAGGACACATTACGAGGGTTTCCCAGAAAGTAATCCACCACATTTTTTTCAGCAATTCTTCACCGAACCTAATGAGAATTACACACACAAAAGAATGATGTTTTATCTACATACTCTGTTTCTTCATGTAATGTCCATCCCGTTCTATGCCCTGTCGGTACCAATCCTGGTGGCGAAGCCAGTACTTCATTGTGTGAATCATCTCCTCATCGTCCTCAGAATGTCTTCTATGAATGGCATCCTTTAACGGCCCAAACAAGTGGAAGTCCGAGGGAGCTAGGTCAGGGCTGATAGGTGTGACAGCCATGGGTGGTCTCTCCGACCGCTGCAAATCGTGGAATTCCGCCGAAACGCCTTCAGATGACCTCATTCTCCGTGCCCAGCGACTAACTGTACTTTTGTCGATAGAAGATTCTCAATAGAGAATGCACAAGTGTTTGTGAATATTCCCCGCAGTTTCTTTCTCTGCAGCGAGAAATTCAATGACGGCACGTAGCTTGTAACGTACATCACTTGAAGACTCCGGTTTGAAACTGTCCTGCAGCTACGCTATTTCTCGGAAGTGACAGAAACTTGGCTCGGTCATTCAGGAGACTTAAAATAATACATACGTAATGTTTCGAATTCGTAGCAATTTTTTCGGCTGAGAAAAAAAAATGCGGTGCATTACTTTCTGGGCAACCCTCGTATAAGAGGTGAACGATACTATTTATTACAATTCACCTCTAAAGGGAAAATACAACGGAAAAGGTTAGCTGGCAGACGAATGAACTAGAGGCAGAAGGAAATTCGGAGATGATACAGTTGCACGTCAGAAGATGCCTTCCATGCTGCAACGTCACGTTCAGAGCTGCTATGTGAACCGCCTTAAGAAGACGATTGCAACAAAGCATTGCTGTAGCCTAGTCAACGGACACTAAAGAAGATCGATTAGGGGAAGGAATTTGTGTAGCAAATTTTTGAACAGTGGTAGAAGGGTACGTCATGACTGATACAGTAAGAATCCCCACCGGTGGGGATCGTTTAAAGGTAAATTTTCTACGTTTTTCTTGAATAACTCGATATAGTAGCTTCTAGCGAAAATGTTTCCCTGTAACAAAGTGAACTACATTAAATTGGCAATAGGAAAGAAATGTTCAGATGTGTGTGAATTTCTAAGGGACCAAACTGCTGAGGTCATCGGTCCCTAGACTTACACACTACTTAAACTAACTTATGCTAAGAACAACACACACACCCGTGCCCGAGGGAGGACTCGAATCTCCAGCGGGAGGGTCCGTGCTATCCGTGACATAGCGCCTCAAACCGCTCGGCCATTCCGCGCGACCTGTAGGAAAGGTTTTACACATTTTTTTCTCTAGGACTAATAATTTCCGCGTTGCAGGGGATGCTAAAATCGTAGATTATTAAAAATAGCTTTTTTTAATAGTATAAAAATATTGTTTACTCTTAAAGTGGTTCGGAACAAATATCAAAAGTTTGTCCCTCGTAGAGCCGTACAAAGGGAAGGTAGGTCGCTGGACTGTGGTCATGCACTTCCCTCCTTCATAGGTCTACAAACTAAAGAGCGAGCAGGTGATTCCCCACTCTGTCCCACTACTTCACACGGTTACACCGACCCTCCGCAGTGCGCCTCATGAACTACTGGCATTGCAGTGCGCATATTATTTGCACAAAGTGCTTTAACACTACGTAGAATTCAGATATGAGTTACTAATAATACTAACACAAGAAACGCGTATGGACAGAATTTACGTAAATCTGTACACACTGTGCTACATTACTGGAGCGAAAACTGTTTTTTAGTCATCTTGTACCGGAGCTATATCATTCTTTTGGTAAAGGCAACTTGGAGCGCTGCTCGCTTTTTCATTTTGCAGACAGACTATACCTGCCCAGCATTTCGTGTCCAGTTCCCTTGTGTTAGTGGACAAAATCACTTCAGTGAGATTATGTCTACATATTTTTATTAAATGAGCATTTATTATCAATTGTTACGTGAGCTATTACGTAAGTTCAACAGCTGGAGCTGTCAATTGTTTCCACACTGAAGCGCCTGTACCAAGTGCAGCATGCTGTCAGTCAGTATGTATGCAACAATGTCGATTGTATTGTCTCCACTATCACTGGCAGAAATGTTTTCACAACATGAGAATTATCACCCGAGGTGCAGGTCTTCCAACATCTGCAGAGCCTCTCAGCAACAGAAGCATGTCATCTAGGCTGTAAAGTATTTCAGATATTTCAGGATAAGCCAGACAATGCTTTACAGCAGATCAGTCTTCTAGACTTGAACATGATCAGCCCCATTACATCAGACATATTCTCAGCCATATACTGTGGATGTGTAGTAAGTGGCTCCATTCAGCGCAGTCCGCTCTAAAAGTGCCAGTATTTCATGAATAGTAAAAATTTGTGCAGTCTACCAGTAACTCAATTAACAACGAGAGAAGTTCGGGAACTTTCTGGTCGCTTATTAATTATCAACTAAGTAACTACAACACAACTTTCTGGCTTTACAATACGCTGCAAATGATAGACAGCAGAAAGATGCAACGCAACATTTATTAATCCAAACCCCCCCCCTCCCCCCCCCCCCACCAACACTACAAAGCTCATTGGCAGCATCACACAAACTATTTACTTTTTGGGGCTGTTTCTACGAATAGATTTTATATTAAACCTCACTTAATATCTGCAAAAAATTGTTCAAATGGCTCTAAGCACTATGGGACATCTGAGGTCATCCGTCCCCTAGAACTTAGGATTGCTTAAACCTAACTAACCTAAGGACATCACATACATCCATGCCCGAGGCAGGATTCGAGCCTGCGACCGTAGCACCCGCTTGGTTCCGGACTGAAGCGCCTAGAACCGCTTGACTACAGCGGCATGCTTAATGTCTGCAAATGAGTTCTCATTTAATAAACTGAAAATGACTCCACTATATAAGAAGGAGCTCAGTGAAATTATTTTGTCTAATCGCATGAGGAAAAGAAATGCTGGGGAGATATAATCCATACGCAAAATGAAAAGCGAGCAACTCTCGAAGTTGATAAAATTTTATATTTGTCGGGACCCACAGCCTTCAGATGCTTAATAAACGGAAACATGGTCCATAGTAGGCTGTAGTCCGACATTTATTTAATAGTGTGATTAGCTAATTTCGACTAAGAGTCATTGTCAAGCGCATTTGTGACGTGTGTTTAGCATGTCATTTTCAAATGAATTTTCAGTTGGCTTACAGGATGACTAGCATTGTGGAATAGTTTGCAGAGATGTCCGTAGTTCCTGTCCGTATGCGTTTCTTGCGTTAGTATTATTTCGAGGGGCGCTCAGTAAGTAATGCAGTACATTTCTTGCTGAGAGCAGATTAGGTTTACTCAGAACTCCAGTACACCATATCATTCCCACTTTTTTGGCTACAAAACCATATTTTCAACATAATCTCCGTTCATTGCGACGGCCTAACGCCATCTTACTGGGAGGGCCTGTATGCCAACGTGGTACCACTCTACTGTATAAATAACATGGTAACGCACGTACTGCTTCCACGGAGTGCGTGCCTCAGTGGGCCAAACTGGTGGAAGTCGGAGGGTGGAAGATCCGGGCTGTAGGGCGGATGAGGAAGAACAGTCCACTGAAGTTATGTGAGACCCTCTCGGGTGTGCAAACTGGTGTGAGACCTTGCGTTTTCATGGAGAAGTTCTGGTAGGTGGTCCCTTCAATACGACCTTGCACGATCCATACCACAACTATTATCAGGACGGGAAATGGGATGGCGAATCATGGTTGGTACTCGTACTTTGATTTACACATGCTTAATTTATTAATATATGGTTCCTGCAGATCATTCCCCATAATTTTCCCTTCAAGCAGCAGTTACTTAGTATAAGTTCTTAGTGAAACAAAACAAGTATAACCATAAAACGCATGTAAAACAGTTCAGGAACAACTAGCAGAGTATTGCCGTGGCTTTGCCACACTCAATAAAAGCTTACAACTAACAGTACAGTTTCTATCACAGTGGGCCAGCCACTTAATTGCCTTTGAATACTACACAGCCCAACAACACTTAAATCTCACGTGGTTAACCACAATTCACTAGAACATAGATACGTAACAGAAGCAAGAAAGATTGCCATGAAACAAACCCAGATTACACTTAGTCTTTATGTAACCCAAAAAACATTTGTTTAAACATCAGAAAATCACAAATTACAAAAGGCGTTTTACCCACCTTGGAGGAAGGAAAAGATATGCTAATCTTTTTGTGTGGGGTCTTCGCCCAAAGCAATCCAGCCGTGGCAGGGTTACGTAAACACAGCAGGACCTAGGCTGCGGGTTACACCTCACTCCCCGCCGAGGCGTTGGCGCTTACAGCAGCTTTTGACAAACACAGGACAATTGCAACTCTCTGAAACACACACAAAATACAGGGCAGAATACTTGCATCAGACATACGTGCAGCAGTCTACAAAATGTTCCGTGCACAGCAATCACTGCCCTTTAAATTGACACCATTTAAGGATGGTTCACCAATAATAATAATATCACTTAGGTGCAGTTTTCAATCATTTAATGCAGTTATAACTAAGACTTCACTTCAAAGCCACCATTTAACCAGCTCACACGGAGCTCATCCACATACTTTTCGATTAACGGCTGTGTAAGTTCACAATCATCTAGCGACTGAAACGCCTCTCAATGCGTCGCTCAGCCACATACACTAACGGCCAACTTACTTGATGTTGGCACACAGCACAACTCAGCGGCTCTAACAGCTTAACCACATTCCTTCAGGGACCTTTCCCTTCATAGAAGTCACGAAACTTGGATCTCCGAGCTGCCCCAAAACACAGATTTGCCGACCAATACAATTGCGCGTTACATCACGCTGAGAGGGCACACTCGGTCGCAGTCGACACTCCTTTCTCCGGAGATGTCCCACGTCTCTCTATGTTTTCCTTTTGAAAGCTAACGGCTGACTCTTGAAGCCTGCCAACCCGGAAGAAAGCCACACGATATGCAAAGATCTCATATACCCTCCAAAATCGATCGCAACGATATAACGAGCGTACCCGGTGCTGGCGCCAGTCCGCCACAAGTTCATTTGCATTTTTGTGACGACGATCACACTGGAGTTTTTTCTTCCATTTCATGAAGGTAGCACAATACAGTTTATAGCTGATCTTTGCACCATGAGGGATGACATCAAAGAGAATATCCCCTTCGGAGTCCCAGAAGACCGTCGCAATAACTTTACCGGCTGAGATGCAGCTTTGAACTTTTTCTTCGGAGGAGAGATCGTGTGGCGCCACTCCATGGACTGTCGTTTTGTTTTCGGTTCGATGTAATGAACCCGTGTTTCATCCCCTGTGACGATTAAATGGCTCTGAGCACTATGCGACTTAACTTCTGTGGTCATCAGTCGCCTAGAACCTAGAACTAAATAAACCTAACTAACCTAAGGACATCACACACATCCATGCCCGAGGCAGGATTCGAACCTGCGACCGTAGCGGTCGCTCGGCTCCAGACTGTAGCGCCTAGAACCGCACGGCCACTCCGGCCGGCCCCCCTGTGAAGATGTCCGACAAAAAATTATCACGATCAGCCTCGTAGCACGCAAGAAATTCCGCACAGATGGTTCTTCGTTGCTTTTTATGGTCTTCTGTTAGATGGCGAGGAACCCAGCGGGGACACACACCTTTGACTACCCTAATTGATGGATCAGTTTGTCAAAACCACCAACAGAGACGTCCAGTTGAGCAGCGAGGTGTCTGATTGCTGTAGGCCGATCACCACGAATTAGAATACCCAACACTGCAGGAGACACAGCTGTGAGCGGCTGACCGGCACGAGAGAGGTCGGACAGGTTCGCGCCATCTTGCTGTGATGATGACAGACCCTTCGCCCAACGACTCAACGTGCTTTCGATCACTGCCAGGTCTTCGTAGAAATTTTGTAAGTGCCTATGAATATTTGCGATAGTCCGGTTTTCCGCCTAAAGAAACTCAATGACAGCTTTCTGCTTGGCTCCGTTAAAGAAGAAATTTTGAAGGCTACGCATAGCGCCGCCACTATCGGAACTTCGTGAAACTATAGGGGCTGAAGCGGGGATATTTCACGAAGTCCCAGAACAAATTCCGTACTGAATTTGGCAGAGAAAATATTTGTTGTGTTACTTACTGAACGCCCCTCGTAGTAATTCGTATCTTTATTCAAAAAATGGTTCAAATAGCTCTAAGCACTGTGGGACTTAACATCTGAGGTCAGCAGTCCCCTAGGCTTAGAACTACTTAAACCTAACTAACTTAAGGACATCGCACACATCCATGCCCCAGGCACCGCAGCAGCAGCAGCGCGGTTTCGGACCGAAGCGCCTAGAACCGCTCGGCCTCAGCGGCCGTTATCTGTATTCGATGTAGCGTTAACGTACTTTGTGGGAAATAAACGCCCCCTGGGCATGTCTGCTCACTGCATCGCCGATCGCCAGTGATTCGCATGCCGCGCTTTCGAGGGTCGGTGTAACTGTGTCAAACGCACTGTAGTTGCTTCTTGTGACGTAGCGGGGTAGATGGAGTGGGGAATCACCTGCTCGCTCTTCAATTTGCAGACCTATGCAGGAGGAAAGGTATGACCACAATCTGGCGACCTACCTTTCCCCGTGCTTCTACCCTCCGCCCTAGCCTCTTCCACCTGTTACAACACCACAATTTATCCCTTCACAAGTCTCTATTGCACTGGTACACACATTTAATATTTGTACCATTAAAACACTATTTTTATAACTGCCACTTTTGAATCCCCGGAAAGCGGAAGTTATTGGTCCTCGAGAAAAAATAAGTAGGATCTTTGCTGTTGAAATTTTAATGCAGTTTAATGAGTGTAATTTCCGATAGAATTCGCGGTTTTCGAGTTACTGAAAAAGTAAAAAGTGACCTTTATAAGCGAGCCGCCTCCCCCGCGCCCCTCGCACACATCAACGCTTATTCCCCACACCCAACTGGTGGTTTTTTAGTATGCTGTTCACGAGACTCCCTCGTAACACTGTACAACAATTTGCGACTACACGAATTTTTCCCTACTTTTCCTTAGTTTGTCCGCCCCCATAGCTGAGTGGTCAGCGAGGTGGTCTGTCACGACAAGGGGCCCTGGTTCGATTCCTGGCTGGGTCGGAGATTTTCTCCGCTCAGGGACAGGTTGTTGTGTTGTCCTCATTATCATTTCGTCATCATCAGTGGAAGGCAAAGGAAAACCACCACTGGAATCACTTCCCTAGACGCTCATGCGCCGGCCGGAGTGGCCGTGCGGTTCTAGGCGCTACAGTCTGGAACCGAGCGACCGCTCCGGTCGCAGGTTCGAATCCTGCCTCGGGCATGGATGTGTGTGATGTCCATAGGTTAGTTAGGTTTAATTAGTTCTAAGTTCTAGGCGACTTATGACCTCAGAAGTTAAGTCGCATAGTGCTCAGAGCCATTTGACGCTCATGCGGTGGACCTCTCTGACGAGGTTCCAAAAATCAAATGGTTCAAATGGCTCTGAGCACTATGGGACTCAACTTCTGAGGTCATTAGTCCCCTAGAACGTAGAACTAGTTAAACCTAACTAACCTAAGGACATCACACACATCCATTCCCGAGGCAGGATTCGAACCTGCGACCGTAGCGGTCTCGCGGTTCCAAACTGCAGCGCTTAGAACCGCACGGCCACTTCGGCCGGCGACGAGGCTTCCACCATGACAAGACCTGCCGTAAGGTAGAACACAAAGTTGTTCCCTTAGTTTACTGGACTAACAGAAACATTTCCGTATCACGCGATTGACACACGCTGACAGCCTCATGTCTGTGCTCCTTCGGCAATGGCTCAAATCAAATTACAAGCGCCAATGCCCTACTTAAATGATAAGATAATTCGCAAGGTGGAATGAGAGCACGCTCAGAGTAGTACTTATAAAAATTCTGTTTTTCTTACTTCACTAAACGGCACGGTTTTTACGTCGAAATTCCAAACAAGTGATGAACCAATGTTAGGTCCGATAAAAACGTGATTCCCTGTCAACATCAGATTAAGTTTTGCCAGTTCCTCGAAGTAGATCAGTCAGTGGCACACTACTTCAAAAATAACATGAGATGAAAAATTCTTTGTCTCACCAACGTAGTTAAGCTCATTTTCGCATCGAATGTTTCACCATGGGTGACGGCGAAGTCATGCCTTCTTTATTGAGGTATTCTAAGTGGTATAGTAAACGTAGAAGCCAATCATTCATCTAGGAGTCCACGATAGGGCGTAAACTACTTGTTATTGATTCGTGGGAGGCCGGCCGGAGTGGCTGTGCGGTTCTAGGCGCTACAGTCTGGAGCCAGGCGACCGCTACGGTCGCAGGTTGTAACCTCCCCACAAAAATTTACAGGGACAATATTATATAGTAATGGAGCCAAGAAGCAATATCGTCCCACAGAAATATTTAAATAAAAAAAATTAATAATATATGGGACCCAAGCGTAACCTACCTAGCACTTAAATATAATGACAATAAAAATGTGAATTGCAATCTGACTGAAAGTATAAGCTGTCACGAAAATGATGAAAAACAATTCAGTGCTAATAAAAATCAGTGGCAGTGAAAATTCAATTAAACCGAAATATCGGTCTTTGGCCCTGTGCATAAATCAGAATTAAACTCTTACCTCATTGTAACTGCTAGTCACATTTCTGCTCTTATTGTTCCGCACTGCTTGGAGGAACTGCATTGCAAATAATAATATTCCTTTTTTTTTTTTGTAATTTAACTGAAAGTTTTCTTTAAGGAAATGCAAGGGAGATATTATTTCAAAAAACGATTGTTTGTTAAAAATGCTTGGTTTGAAATCAAATTATTATTGGGGCACTTGTTGCAAATTAATTACAATAAATGAACTTTACATTATCTGATGATTAGCTTAATTAGCAATATACCTCATTCAGCATCTTGACCAGTGTTGCCGACAGACCACATCACACAACCGCACTGGGCTGCTACTACTGACCGACCGCTCTGCATGACGACTACTCCATAACTGCTCTCAACGACAAATAACTGAGTACTGCCCTCAACTAGACAGAGCTACAGACTCGCAACGACTGACTGACAGACTGAGAACCGCTCGCAACACTCGCGCGGTCAAGCGCATACTCTCTGGTCACAGATGCTACAATGCCTCGCCATCGCTGCTATGTTACATACGTGTTTCAAGGTTCGAATCCTGCCTCGGGCATGGATGTGTGTGATGTCCTTAGGTTAGTTAGGTTTAATTAGTTCTAAGTTCTGGGCGACTGATGACCTTAGAAGTTAAGTCGCATAGTGCTCAGAGCCATTTGATTCGTGGGAGATAACAATTTAATTCCCTGTATTGCAACGAATCTGAATAGTATGGGCTAAAAAAAAATTGTGCACCCATCTGCAAATCGCCGACTGGAGCTCGTCATTAAAACCCAAGCATTTTGCATTCTTTATGAAGAAACTGCAAATATTATTTCAGCTTTTCAGTCTTTTGTGGCCGACATGCATTTGTTAACTGTATTCTGCACCATGATTTCTGAACGTTTGGCTGCAATGTGTACTTCATGTTGCCTACCATTACGTAGGCACGAGTCACTAAGCTAGGGAGCTACCTCACTCGTCAACTTCGACAGGCAGGCTATTGCAGTTTACGCAAAAGCTGTTTGTATTGAGGCGTAGGCAGACGATTAAGCTCTGATGAGCTTAAATGTGGTTCCTGTGACGCAACGGGAAGGTGACGTGGCAGTGGCGTCCACGTACAGTTTCCATTCAAGTTTTATCTTTTCCTGCTACAGTGATCTTGTTTGTGAGGCTCTACAGATTACTGACGGTGGCGGATCTGTGGTTCGTTAGGCGGCGGGCACGTACTGTGGATAGGAAAAAACGACCAGTTAAAACGAACACCGGTAGTTTGGTTCTGAATAGCTGCTGTTTTTCGAAATTTGTGTGGTCTCGTTTATAACAGGTCTTTTTCCATTTTTTAATAATAACGGGGTAAAGAAACCTGCATATCAACTTGTCACAGCAACAGCGCAAAAATTTGTGGTTTTTAAATGAAACTTTTTTTTAAAAAAACAACTGACGTTTATTCGTAAAATTTGTTTTGAAATATTGGATTATTATAGAAATTGGAAAAACTAACGAGCAATATTTTTAGTAACAATGGCTACAGTTAGGAACTAGCAACAGTCACTTGACTTAACAATCGGTACAGCATTGCAGTGAGAATAATGTACCTCTTACCATGTACGAGTAGGGTTTCCAGGTCCAAAAACAAAAAAGCCGGATTCGTTATGTTTAGCTGGACTTTTGCCCCCAGAAATGCAGACTATTTATTTTAAACAGAAATATTCAGTTGGATATCTCCAGTCGTTTACTAATAATCAGTTACAGTCAGGTTTTTGCGAGACCAACCTTAAACGTGCTTAAATTAAAAAACCATTAGTAAACATTCTTGTAATTTGGCAGTTATGATGGTAACTACCATGTGTAGAAGTATGAAACAAACAATATTTTATTCAAAATAATATCCATTGTTATTTATACATTTCTCCCACCTCTCCGGCAGGCTGTGAATGGCACGCCAAAAAAACAGTTTTTCTTTTGAAGCGAAATAGTCAGCGAGCCATTTTCGTACATTTTCATACGAATTAAAGTCTTGTTCAGCAAGAGCATGTCCCAGTGATGCAAATAGATGATAATCGGACGGAGCCAAGTCTGGACAATAAGCCGCATGCCCTAGTATTTCCCAACTGAACGCTTCGATCGTTTCCGTGACCCGTTTTGCCGTGTGTGATGGCGTGTTATCATGGAGCAGTATGACTTTGTGTTGCCTTTTCCATATTCCGGTCGATTTTCAAGTAATGCTCGATTTAAATCGAGCATTTGCTGTTGGTAGCGATCAGTGTTTACGGTTTCATCAGGTTTTAGCAGCTCATAATAGACGACACCCTTCTGAACCCACCAAACACAGAGCATTGTTTTCTTCCAAAGCGATTTGGTCTTGGAGCGGATAGCGATGGTTTGCCGGGATTCACCTCTGATTTACGACACTTAGGATCCATTTTTCATCACCTGTCACTATTCGACTGGGAAACGATTTTCTTTTGTACCTGGCGAGCAGCATTTCATAAGTGGTCTTGCGATTTGCTTGTTGTCTTTCATTCAGTTCATGCGGAACCCATTTCCCCACTTTCTGCACCTTTCCCTGTAGCTTTCAACCGAAGGGAAACGGGCTTTCTGCGTCTCTTTCAATTGTTCCGCGAGTTCCTGTAAGTTTGAGATCTTCATCGAATAAGGCCTGCAATTCGTTGTCTTCGAACTTTTTCGGTGGTTACCCATGCTTGTCTTTCTCACCTCAAAACCACCACTTTTGAATTGTTCGAACCCCTCGAAACACTTTGTTTTTCTAAGAACAAGTTCGCCGAAAGCTTCGACAAGCAATCGATGAGGTTCTACAGCAGTTTTCTTCAAATGATAATAGAAAACCAACGCTGTCCGCAAATCGTAGTTCGTAGGCACAAAACTCGACATCTTTCCGGGTTTGTAACAGTTGCCGATTCTGGGGTTATTGTGTGTTGACATTTTTCATCTGCCGTTACATGAATCAGATGGCGCTGCAGAAGCGGTCTCACGGGCTCTACACTGACGGCTAGCACCGTCTATAGGGAAATTCCGGTTTCATACTTCTACACCTGGTTAAGTGCTCAGTCTTCTTAATTTCTGTCTTCTTACTAAGATAATCTTATGTCGAAATGAAGCAAAAGTTCTTCAGTAAGCAAAAAAAAAAAAAAAAAAATGTACGTTCTTCTGGGACAGAAAATGAAAAGAGATTCAATAACTCTCATTTTAGTTAGACCTACAAGTGAATAACAATAATATGTAGTTAGGTATTAATATTATCATTTGAACCCACTTTACGAAGAACATTATTTTTCTTGGAAATCGTTTCACGAGACTCTTCACAGGATAAGTTTAAATTACACAATATGTTTGTCATTGTGCCGGTTTGCTATTTATTGTGTTCCTTTTAACTCAGTAGAGACAGCATTTTCGACTGCCAAAGATGAAATAATTCTGATTTTCAGTTATGTTGTATGTATTACCTCTCTCGTGAAAAATGCAAGTTTTAGACTTCCTCCTCAAAATCCTTAGGTACTTCGTTGCCACAGAGAAAGCAGTGATCTCTGAAATTGAAAACATGTTCACTCAACTATCTAAGGGGCCGTCCAAATGCACACTGGGAATCTGCTCTTTAGAGGTAAACTGTTGTCATCTTGTCAATTTTATATCTCATTTGGCATCAAGAATGAACCTGGGCTATTTAGAAAATCATAATGTGTAATGTGCTGTGAGTTTACGGTTTGCACTCTGCTCACGTAGGCTGTTTACACCTCTCTGTTTCGCTAAAAACGTTTCACCTTCGCTCAGATGTTACAGATAAAGCACACAGCTCGATGTGAATCCGATATTTCGAACAAACGGCCACGTACTGCAATACAGCACGAACGTGCACTCTCAGCTATTAAACAGTAACTGATGAAAACTTTGCAAATCTCCAAGGCCTATCCAGTGGAATGGGGACTGCCGCAGAGGGGAGGGAGTGAGGGAAGAAAGGGAAGTCATGTCAACAATATGCCAACAATGAAAATGAAATAAGATCTATTTTTAAACTGCATTTCGTTGAAATATGAGTATATGTAAACATGCTGTACATTTTTTTTTTCAGAAATATCTACTCGCAAGAAATTACATGAATTTCGTGATATACATGTGTATATTGCATACATAATGGCTTAAAGATGATATTACATTCAGGAATATTATTTCTGACTGAGGATGGTACTTTCGATTTCGAGTCAACTGCCACTACAACCGTAAAGGAAACACTTTTCGGCTTGTTGTTGTGGTCTTCAGTTGTGAGACTGGTTTGATGCAGCTCTCCATGCTACTCTATCCTGTGCAAGCTTCTTCATCTCCCAGTACTTACTGCAACCTACATCCTTCTGAATCTGCTTAGTGCATTCATCTCTTTGTCTCCCTCTACGATTTAGCCCTCCACGCTGCCCTCCAATACTAAATTTGTGATCCCTTGATGCCTCAGAACATGTTCTACCAACCGGTCCCTTCTTCTAGTCAAGTTGTGCCACAAACTCCTCTTCTCCCCAATCCTATTCAATACCTCCTCATTGGTTATGTGATCTACCCATCTAATCTTCAGCATTCTTCTGTAGCACTACATTTCGAAAGCTTCTATTCTCTTCTTGTCCAAACTATTTATCGTCCATGTTTCACTTCCATACATGGCTACACTACATACAAATACTTTCAGAAACGACTTACTGACATTTAAATCTATACTCGATGTTTACAAATTTCTCTTCTTCAGAAACGCTTTCCTTGCCATTGCCAGTCTACATTTTATGTCCTCTCTACTTCGACCATCATCAGTAATTTTGCTCCCCAAATAGCAAAACTCCTTTACTACTTTAAGTGTCTCATTTCCTAATCTAATGCCCTCAGCATCACCCGACTTAATTCGACTACATTCCATTATCCTCGTTTTGCTTTTGTTGATGTTCATCTTATATCCTCCTTTCAAGACACTGTCCATTCCGTTCAACTGCTCTTCCAAGTCCTTTCCTGTCTCTGACAGAACTACAATGTCATCGGCGAACCTCAAAATTTTTATTTCTTCTCCATGGATTTTAATACCTACTCCGAATTTTTCTTTTGTTTCCTTTACTGATTGCTCAATATACAGATTGAATAACATCGGGGAGAGGCTACAACCCTGTCTGACTCCCTTCACAACCACTGCTTCCCTTTCATGTCCCTCCTCTTATAACTGCCATCTGGTTTCTGTACAAATTGTAAATAGCCTTTCGCTCCCTGTATTTTACCCCTGACATCTTTAGAATTTGAAAGAGAGTATTCCAGTCAACATTGTCCTAAGCTTTCTCTAAGTCTACATATGCCAGAAACGTAAGTTTGCCTTCCTTAATCTACCTTCTAAGGTAAGTCATACGGTCAGTATTGCCTCACGTGTTCCAACATTTCCCCGAGGTCGGCTTCTACCAGTTTTTCCATTCATCTGTAAAGAATTCGTGTTAGTATTTTGCAGCCGTGGCTTATTAAACTGATAGTTCGGTAATTTTCACATCTGTCAGCACCTGCTTTCTTTGGGATTGGAATTATTATATTCTTCTTGAAGTCTGAGGGTATTTCACCTGTCTCATACATCTTGCTCACCAGATGGTAGAGTTTTGTCAGGGCTGGCTCTCCCAAGGCTGTCAGTAGTTCTTATGGAATGTTGTCTACTCCCAGGGCCTTGTTTCGACTTAGATCTTTCAGTGCTCTGTCAAACTCTTCAAGCAGTATTCTATCTCCCATTTCATATTCATCTACATTCTGTTCCATTTCCATAATATTGTCCTCAAGTACACTGCCCTTCTTATAGACCCTCTATATACTACTTCCACCTTTCTGCTTTCCCTTCTTTACTTAGAACTGGGTTTCCATCTGAGCTCTTGATATTCATACAAGTGGTTCTCTTTTCTCCAAAGGTCTCTTTAATTTTCCTGTAGGCAGTATCTCTCTTACCCCTAGTGAGATACGCCTCTACACTCTTGCAATTGTCCTCAAGCCATCCCTGCTTAGCCATTTTGCACTTCCTGTCGATCTCATTTTTGAGACGTTTGTATTCCTTTTTGCCTGCTTCATTTATTGCATTTTCATATTTTCTCCTTTCATCAATTAAGTTGAATAATACATCTCTTACCCAAGAATTTCTACTAGCCCTCGTCTTTTTACCTACTTGATCCTCTGCTGCCTTCACTACTTCATCCCTCAGAGCCACCCATTCTTGTTCTATTGCATTTCTTTCCCCCATTAGTGTCAATTGTTCCCTTATGCTCTCTCTGAAACTCTGTACAACCCCAGGTTTAGTCAGTTTATCCAGGTCCCATCTCCTTAGATTCCCACCTTTCTGCAGTTTCTTCAGTTTTAATCTACAGTTCATAACCAATAAATTGTGGTCGGAGTCCACATCTGCCCCTGGAAATGTGTTACAATTTAAAACCTGGTTCCTAAATCTCTGTCTTACCATTATATAATCTATCTGATACCATCTAGTATCTCCAGGATTCTGCTGTGTATACAACATTGTTTTATGATTCTTGAACCAAGTGTTAGCTATGATTAAGTTATGCGTTGTGCAAAATTCTACCAGACGGCTTCCTCTTTCATTTCTTACCCGCAATCCGTATTCACCTACTATGTTTCCTTCTCTCCCTTTTCCTACTCTCGAATTCCAGTCACCCATGACTATTAAATTTTCGTCTGCCTTCACTACTTGAATAATTTCTTTTATGTCACCATACATTTCATCAATTTCTTTATCATTTGCAGAGCTAGTTGGCATATAAACTTGTACTACTGTAGTAGGCGTAGGCTTCGTGTCTATCTTGGCCACAATGATGCGTTCACTATGCTGTTGGTAGTAGCTTACCCGCACTCCTATTTTTTTATTCCTTATTAAACCTACTCATACATTACCCCTATTCGATTTTGTATTTATAACCCTGTATTCACCTGAGCAAAAGTCTTGTTCCTCCTGCCACCGAACTTCACTAATTCCCACTATATTGAACTTTAACCTACCCATTTCCCTTTTTAAATTTTCTAACCTACCTGCCCCATTAAGGGATCTGACATTCCACACTCCGATCCGTATAACGCCAGAATTCTTTCTCTTGATAACGACGTCCTCTTTGGTAGTCCCCGCCCGGATTAAGAATGGGGGACTATTTTACCTCCGGAATATTTTACCCAAGAGGACGCCATCATCATTTAACCATACAGTAAAGCTGCATACCCTCGGGAAAAATTACGGCTATAGTTTCCCCTTGCTTTCAGCCGTTCGCAGTAACAGCACAGCAAGGCCGTTTTGGTTAGAGTTACAAGGCCAGATCAGTCAATCATCCAGACTGTTGCCCCTACAACTACTGGAAAGGCTGCTGCCCCTCTTTAGGAACCACACGTTTGTCTGGCCTCTCAACAGATACCCCTCCGTTGTGGTTGCACCTACGGCGTACGGCTATTTGTATCACTGAGGCACGCAAGCCTGACCACCAACAGCAAAAAGTCCATAGTTCATGGGGGGGGGGGGGGGGGGGGGGTTCGGCTTATGTAAGGAATAGTTATAAATATTTTGTATGAATCTTGAAGGAAATTGATCCTTCTACATACTGGTTATTATGCATTGTGCACAAAAATCCACTAAGAAAGTTTTTAAGGAAAGCCACTGGCATATCTAACATTTTGCGATTTGTTGACATATTTGCAGATTTTCACAGCCTCATGTCTCAGTAGCTGTTCCGAATTTTCCAGCATTTTACAAATAAAATTTAATGCTCTTTAAAATTGATAGTGGCATATTTTTCTCTAAAATGTACTAGGAGTGAGTTATTGAGCAAAAACTGAAAAAGTGCCATTTCTTGTCGCTTTTTTCAAGGCGGCGGGTAACGCACTAGAGGGAACAGGTCTAAAACTCGTATTTTTTACGAGAGGGATAATACATACAGCATACCTGAAAATCAAAATTACTTCACCTTTTGCAATCCAACTCCTTTTCCAGAGCTATTTCTACTGGGATATTTGTCCATTGGGTTTTCATGAAACAGAACACCCATTCGACGGTGGCATTATCGTCCGGAATTGCAGAGTAGTATTCTACCTATTTCAGTAATTCCGAATAAAGTTCTTGATTATCCACTTAGGTGTCTCTACAGG